>NC_052951.1:11463986-11768564 GCF_013358895.1 Oreochromis aureus | reverse complement strand
TGACATCAACCTCCGCAGTCGGGATGTGCGTATTCTCATACAAGGTGAGCAGAGTATACACACCGGAACAAAGCTGACTCCTATCGCCTTCTCTTCCCTTAGGAAGCATTGTGCGTGTTTGCACGTCATAGAGGGTATCGGTGCCTGTGTCATTGTCCTTCAAACTGAAATGTGACACTATCACTCTCGCTTGTTCTGTCCATACTGACAGTTTATCAAGTAATCACCCATGGTACACTGTGTTCATACTGATATTATTACATTTGGTCTTAATTGCCTGCTTATTAGGCTTGATTAACATTACGCCTCCAGATGTTCAAAAGAGAGTTCCTGGGCCAAACAGCTGCAAATAATTTTGGCCTCTTCAGACCACAGTGCGCTGCCTCTGCTCTGTCCTGCTGGCTTGGCATCTGAGTGCGTCGTGTCTCTCTGTTGTGAATGATGAGCATGTTCCTTTGGTTTCACAAAATCTGTCTTGCCAGTGGAAGCTCTCTTTCTGAATGAAGTTCTGATTATGATGTGATTTCCTTTTTCATCACTCTCTCGCCTCCTTTCTGTGTTTCTTTTATTCCTGCATGTGTCATGCAGTGAGAGGCAAAAGCCTGCAGCCTCACTGTGAGATGATGTCCCAGATTCATAAAACATTAACTAGTTCTTTTCAACTCCTATTTATTATTTATCATTCATATTTCATTTTCCTTTGAGAGACCTGTACGGGTATTCACAAGCTTATGCATGTTGGTGTACCCTCCATTGTGAGTGTGTGTGTGTGAGTGTGAGTGTGTGTGTGTGTGTGTGTGTGTGTCGTGTTGTGGGTGTACTCATCAGATCGCTCTGCATGGAGTTGTACATTTCACATACTTGGAGACCACAGACCTCCGGGTTCATGTGTTTGCTCTTTCAGATGTGAATCTTTGCCTCACATCTGGCCTGGCACCAGGGTTAAAGTGGCAGAGCAATTTTGCAGCACCATTAAAGCTTTTAGACTCAGATTCTTTCCATTACTCTAGCTTCTTATGATTATAGCCTTTGGCTTGTCTGTTTGTGGATAAAACCACTAATCCATTACATTTTAAGGTTGGTGTTCTATTCGTGGAATAGTGAAAGTTTATACTTGAAAAGCGGGGTCTTAAATGTTTGTTCTTGATCATTTAAAACATATGATGCATATACCCAAAATAATCTTCTTATACCATTTTTAAAACTGATAACCCCTACAGACTGCAGAAATCTAAGGACATCACTGATACCGTTTGGTGTTCCTTATCATGTAGTCAAGTCACTTGTTTCTCTCTGCATGTAGAAAATGTACTGAGCTGACATCAGCATGTGCAAATACTTTGTACTGTCCCCTCATCCAATTTGTAACTTCAAAGCCAGTTGTCATATTTTTTTTTAGTTTAAATAAATACAAAAGTAGCTGAAAATGTGACCTGATCCTTTTAGACAGTTTCTAAAGATGTTTTTTCTTTAGCAAAAAAAGTTGTAGCCTATGGAAAAACAAAGTGTTGAACACATGGCATGGCCTGATTTGCCCAAAGTAAAAGAATGCACATTAACTTAAAGATTTTAAGTAACAGTTTGAGCCATGTCAGGTCTGCTATCACTGTCACCTGCTTTTTTCCTTTTTTGATCACAAGAGAATAGCTGTTATCTTGTGGTGTCTAGTTGAACTTTACAGAGATCTAGTGCTATGATTTTTGGCTACATCCAAACTAACTCTTAGGTACAGTAACTCAATCCCAGTAAACTCCATTTCAAGTGGAATGGAGTATGTAAGCATACATACTACACCACATAGAAACACAGTGCAGTGTGGTGGTGACATTGCTGGACATCTGCGTACGTTCCTGTTTTTGTTTTGTTTTAGGGTTTTTTGTGCGGTCAAAGAAACAAAGCAAACTCAACCATGCAGAATGTACTCTACAATGCACTCATTTTTCAAATAAGCATAAGAATGACTAGTCGGCTGTCCATGTCGGCAACAAGAGAGTATGCTTTTATCGTTAAGAGCATCTGGAAAGACATTACTGAAAATCAGAGTATGCTAAACGATACACTTAGTGAGGATATAGAGATTAGGACAGGGTTTTATATCCAACTTTTCTCATTAATCCATCATCTAATAGGTGAGCCCATTGTTCTCAGTGATACAATTTTATATTTACTTACTAATCTGTAACAGTGGGAATTTGCAAACCTGATGCTGCTGCTATAGTTTTAGATGTTTTAGTCAACCTCTTCTTTCTTAGCAAAATGTAGTTGGCATTGACATTCTGCTTCTGTCTTTCACCCTTTATCCCCCTCTCACCCTCCTTCCTTCCATTAGATCCTCCCACCATGCCTTCCACCATTACCACTCCTGTCCTAACTGGCTTCTCCCCCACTTTTGTGGATGATAAGGGCCACGTCCTTCTGAGCTCCCCCACACTTGAAGCCCTTCCCGAAAGTAATCTCGGTTCCATAGTGGGTGGGGCCGTGGGAGGGGCCTTATTCCTCTTGCTGCTGCTGTCTCTGGTTGGCGTGTGTTACCTACGGAAGCAGCAGACCTTTCATGGGAACTACTACACCAAGCAGTACCTGGGCCCCAATGATCTCCAGAAAGCTCCCACTCAGCACGAACTCCATCCTACCAAAGCTGGCAGTAGGTCTCAGCATCGGGACCATGATCGAGAGGAGTGGGGCGACCGCCAGCTGAAGCAGGAGCGGGACCGCCGCCACCATAGTGACTATAACGGAGAAGAGTATCCTGTTAATGGGTACACTAGGGCAATGAGGGAGAGCAGGCGCCACAGCCATCAACAGAATCACCATCATGAACACACACAGTATTCTAGTCCACAGCAGGCCAGATGTGTCAGATACCCTCATTCACCCAAACTACAGGGAAACGGCTCCCCCTACATGTCAGACGACTGCTACGATAGCGGGCCCGACGGTGATTATGTATCTCATAAAGATGGCTCAGTCATTTCACGTAGGGAGTGGTATGTTTGACAAGGTACCTAGTTCTGCAGGAACGAAAAAATGCAACATGAGTTGGAAAGTTTTGTTTATCAAATTAGGGGGAAACTCATTATTTTCTTCTGTATGCACACACACACTGCATCTCTAATGTGTGTTCTGTAGTTCCCATGTTTTGTTCAAATGTCCTGGACGACACTTGAGATGTAGTGTATACGTTTCTGTTTTGAGTGTGGGCAGCCTGTGTACGGTGCGTGTGGGGACTAACAAAAGAGCCGATGTATGTGTTGTCTCTGCCTTAAAACATGGACTGCTACAGCTGATTGAGCATAACTAATGTGTTACTGAGCAGAAGCCCCGGTGGCTTTAGATCACGCACGATTGTCTGAGAGAAGAGGTTTTTGTGAAGAAAAAAAAAACTGCATTTTGTGTTCATGTTGCTTGTACTCATTTGTTTAAATGAACTCTGGCCTCTTAGTGCAATTAGATGATGTCATGTAGTTATTGCAGGTAAATCCATAAAATTCAGATGGTCATTTTTCTTCAGTAAGACACAGCTGAGCCACAGTACATCGGTTTATTTAAAACAGGATTTGTCTTCCTGAGAAATCTGAGTTCTTTTTTGACTAATTACCTAAACATACTCTTGGTTATAAGATTTATTGGACTGCTGTTTTTGCAGGATTTTATAATGGATTGCTGAGTCATCACACCTTTTTTGTTTTGTACTAAAATCTTAGGTAAATCACAATGGAAGAACTGAGCTTGAGGAGTTGACCAGTAAGGTTTTGGCACATTTTGTGTAAACCTTGTGAGCGTTTCTCCTGCATGTCCTCAGTTCGTCTTTTATCCCTGTGATGAGAAAGCAGGCAGGAGTGCTACATGAATGGGGCACAGTCTGCTGTGCCAGCACACTGGGTTTGTCATATCGGTCAAGCCTTGAAGCCTGGAAAAATATTTCTCTAGTTTATCATTTTTATTAGAACTTATGTAAGCTACTGGTTTTTGGGAAGAGCATCAGGTTAAATATTCCCTTTAGTTAACGACATTATCATGTTGTCTATCGGATGATAATGGATCTCTTTGAGAAGTTTAAGCCTGGCACCAAACCAGGACTCTTGGAATTTCAAGAGCGCCATCAGCAGGGGCATTGTTTAAAGAGGCTACTGTATGGGAGCCACCGTAAGCTGGCCTCTTAGTATTTTGTAGCACAGAGAAACCATGCAGCCAGTACACACTACCACACTCAACCATGTTGGACTGTTTGTCTACTCTGAGTAACCTATAGAAACAAGACATGACTGTGTCACAGATCTGTGACATGTATTGTTTGGAGTGTGCGGCCGCATGCTCAGACATTGACCATTTCATTTACAATTTAAACTTTTATTAGTACTCGCAAAATTAAAAAAAAAAAAAAAGTTATGTTACGTAGTTTTTGTAATGGCTGTGTTGTCACTTTCACCTGTGATTATCAGCACTTTTGACTAAACTCCACAGCACAGGAGTTAGAGACAATATTTTGTTGCCATCACCATTAAATCTTTAACACACCATTATCCTTTGAGTAGCTATTAAATAATAATGATACACCCTATGATTTTTCTTTTCCCCAAAAGCATGTTTTATTCATTTGGAACCAGTCACCTTTTATTGCCAATCAGGACTCTCAAAAATCACATGCCATACCAAGAACTGTGATTAAACTGCGGAGAAAGCATTGTATGTGTTCGTGTCATTGGGCTCTGCAGCCCCAGTAGTTCAGGAATCAAACAAAGCTATAATGGATTTAAAGGTAAACTTAGGTTTTTGTATAAACGTAAAAATTAGAGTATTTTGGCACATGCACCTGTTCACCAGACTGCATGGAAGAGATCTGACTTTTCTTTCATGTACACTAGATGTGAATACTTGCCAACTTTAGTAGTATGGTTACTTATACAGTATTTGCTGCCAGATGCCAAATCTTTGTTTAACTTGTATGTATAAATATGACGATGACAGTGTCTCACATTTGTATTACCGACTAGATACTTAAATGACTAATGCATCACTGTTGTAAACGGGGGTTTTGTAGCCCGAAATAGGCGGGGGAGAAGATGCTTTAACATTAGAGTAACAGTTGTCAAAATCGAAGCTAGTTATGTTATAATGAACCTTCACAAATTCTGTCAGGGTGTGAATTTTGTGCAGTGGATCGGCTGCAGTTGTCGTCATGAGATTTGATAATGAGCCACTGTAACTATCAGTCTGAGACTCTGGCCCCTGACTGTGTTTCATGTTGTTTTTAAATGCTGTACAGTAGAAGTAATTTATAGACTGAAGGTGCACATTTCTATGACTTCCTGAAGGTTGAATCATGTTCACACTTCTGAAAACTGAGCATGTTTTCTTTTCGTGAGAGGTTTTAATTTGCACTCATTTTCTTGGTATAAAGTAGTTGAAATGAAAAAGCATTTATAGTTGTGGGGGTGAGAGAGGGAGAATCTGCACAGCTAGGTTGTAATTGAGAATGTGAGAGTCTTTGTAAATTGGATGACCCTTTAATGGAGGTGTCACGGAAATGTACAGTTGGTAACTTGTTAGCCATGTAGCCTCATTTTGACTGAATAATTACATGTATTGGTCCGCTGCTGACACCTATTCAGTCCGCCCTTCTGGTCACTTTCACATAAATGCAGAAACTAACAGGAAGCACGGTAGCCTAAACCCTTGTTGTGTTTGCTCCTATGCACTAAAACGGAAATTCCTCTGATCGATAGACTTTTTTTGCTTGGCTCGTCAGTTTGAAGCCCTGCACTTGGATTAATGAAGTACAGTTTTACTGTGACATTTTGTAAAGAGATCAGTCATCAATATCCTTACCTTGAGAAATGCCCTTCACTTTCTGTTGAGAAATACACACCTAGTGCCTTAGATATCTAGCAGAAATGTGTTTCTTATCATTTACCTGCGTATGTAATGACCCGATGTGTCACGTCTGGGTTTTGATTTTCATTGCATTCTGTATTTTAGGAGGAATTCATAGTGCCAAATTCACTCTTTCTGTCCTTGTGGCAGTGAAACGCAGTATGTTTCCAAACCTAAAGGCATTAAGAAACAAAAAAAAAAACAAAGCTTGAATACATCTGGATGTAAAATGACTTGCATCCTCTGTACTGTTCTGTCAGGGGTTTTGGTTTCTGTATAGCCACTGTTTGTTTATTCAGAGAAATGTATAATTACCTTCAGTCTCAAATTGTCAATGAAAAGCACCTTGCAGTCATGTTGTTTTTGTTTTTCAGGGGATTTTTCTTTTTTTGTGGGTTGTTTTTGTTTTTTGTATATACAGAAAATGTACATTTCTTGAACGGGGGAAAATATTTATGTCATCAAAAGCAGTGGAACCTTATTTTGTCAATCTCTTTGAGATACTTTAGTTCAATAAAGCACCTTAGCACCTGTGAATTATTTTTCTTTCTTTTATTCTCTGGAGGTTTTTGAGCTTGCTATTACTCAGACTGCTCAGTCTCAGCTTCTTTGTTCATCTATAAATGACATCATCTCTAGCGCCGTAACGCATAATGCTGCATAACCTCCCCCCCTACACACACACACACACACACACACACAGACACACACACCTCAAATCCAGTATGCATATGTGGGACACCACAAATGATGTAATTCCTTTTTTTTTCCTTCCCCTCCATTTCAACTGATCCTCATTACACTTTAATAACAAAGATTTATTTCGGATGTTACGTTATTGCATTTGCCATCTGGTTAAATACTGAACAGTTGATCTCCGGTGGTATTCCTGTGGTCGGGGGAGACCCAGCACCTCATGTGCTCGAGGTTCCCTCATTAATAGTCCTAGTTTGCTTTGTTTCAGGACAGAAAGGCCCTTGCTCTCCCCTGCAGCACCTCTCCTTTGTAAATCCACCACCTTCCCACCCCCATGTCTTTCTCCCACTGTCTACCAGCTGGTAAAATTAAACGCTGAGTGTTTCTGACTGGCCCAAAGTCCCTGCTCTCCAGCCCGTTGACTGTCCCCATGGCAACAAGCTCATCTGGAGCTGCTGATGGAGGCTGTCGTCCTACGAGCTCTACCTGGCCACAGAAAGTAGGGGCCTGCGTGGAGCTCAGAGCTGGGCTGTGCTGTTGTGACAGCTCGTGCAGACAGACTGAAAATGGCCCATTACTCCCTGCAGCACTAGAGAGAGCTCCTCTGGCTTATAAGGACATATACAAGTGTGACTCAGTGTTGCGCTGGCACTCTAGGTCCTCAAGACACTCTTGCCATAAAAGTCTTCATCAGCTGACCTGTCTTGTCTCCTACAGATCTTATGGTCACAGCAGTTTCTCATCCTGACCTTGAAACAGGGCAGTGTGAAAACACATGGGGAAGCAGCTCTGTGGCAGTAATGATGTCACCCCCCAGTGCTTGAATTTGTTTGAGACACTCGTGCAGAAGATCAGCGGATTCGCTGCCTGCGACACAACAGTTTCCAAGGATACTTTTCACAAGACACAAAGGAGTGAGCGAACGTCTCAGGCAGCGCAGAGGGATGCAGCTCTGACAACTGTGAGTGAGGGGAGAGACTTTGATATTAACTCCCCAGCAGAGGTGGCATCACATTGTCACCATCACAAAAACTCAAAATATTGAAATGCTGCTCTACCCCCCCCCCCCATCGTTATTACACCAGCATCTGCTCCCCAGGGGGTCTGTTGTCTAGGCAATAGCATGACCCCTGAGCCTTAAGTATCAGTGGGAAGAGGGGCGGTGTTTGGCCACCTCGCTCTGTCTTACTTCTGTTTTGGCCAGAAAGGGTCCGTCTGAAACTGACCTCACTGATCAGCATGTGCTTCTGCTGGATTCCCAGCAGCGTTGTTTGTGTGATGAAGTGCTGAAGCGGGAGAGACTCGCAAAGGGACGGCAAAAAGCCTGAAGCCGGATCCCAGTGTGGGGCAGTTGATCCACCACTAACACCAGTAATCCGAGGCCCACCACCCCTCCCCAGAATACATGGTATTTAAAACAATGAGGAGAAAATGTCAGGACGGAACATGCAGGATTGTTTCTGTGTACAATTCGTCTCGATATTTCTTAGCTAGAAGCATGCACGGAACACTACCTCCGTTAATGAACTCCTACAGCTGCTCCATGCGTTGTGGCTTTAAAGCAGCCACCCTGTGCAGGTCCCCTGAAAATGTCTGTCACAAGGCATTAAAGCAGCCGGCTTGATGAACTACATTTTTAAAGGCGTTTTGATCAACTCAAGAGGCCCTTGACATAGTTCAGCAGCCATCAAAGGTAATCGAATGGTTATTAACCGTTAGAGGACGGCAGGAATGGAGGAGGCGGAAGAAGTGACTTTCGGGGGTGAGCTCAGAAATCCCAGCTTGTTCAATATGCATCATAATTGAACTGTTATTTAGATTTCTCATCTCAGCACATTGATTTTTTTTTTCTCCCCCTCTCAAGAGCTAAATCAAGTGGAATTGACCATTATGCTTATGCGTCCTCTGTCACCTTTTGTCCTTCAGTTCCTTTAGTGTCCTACATTTGGTTTTATACATTACTGCTGATTTGCCAAAGCTTGCTGTTTTGCGAGTTTAATGCATCCTAATCACGATTAATCCTTAATCCCCTCTGTGGACAGCATGGAGCATATGTTCTAACAAAGCTAATTCAACACTTTGATAATACTGTTCCACACACACAAGGCTGAGGTAAAGAAACGGATGGATTCAGTGTTTTAACCCCGACAGTGAATTTTTAGTGAGTTTTTAAATGGCATTTTATACCTCAGTTAAACTGCAAAAGCCCTTTCATGAATACCAATAATACAGGGCTGTCCAGTACAGACTCGGACACAGTAAAAGGCAACTGGGAGCAAAGTATCAGCACTTTTTTTTTTTTCTTGGCCAGTAGTGTTTTGTTTTTTTTAATTTGAAAAGAGAAACTGTGTCTTAGTAGCAGCTGGGAAATATACAGATGAGGAAACAATTACTAGTTTCCCTATGAAAACTAAACTAAAAAGTATTTCCCAAGTGTTGCTAAACGGAGATTTTAACACATCTCGTCACAACATCCCACAAACACTCACGGGTCCTCGGCATTCCCACCCCATTCTTCTTTGGTGAATCTCTCAACCTCCTCCAGATTTGATGGTCTAATGGCATGGACCTTGGTTTTCAGTTCACCCCACAGATTTTTAGTGGGATTTAAGTCAGGGCTTTGTGCAGGCCAATCAGTAACATTTATTTTGGTCCTCTGGAGGTAGTTCTTCACCAGGAGTGATATGTTTTAGGCCACTGTGTTAGAAGACAAACTAATTAGCCAAATCCAGTTTTGCTGCTGACTGCTTGAGGTTTTCGTTTGAAATTGTCACACATCCATGTTTCTTTAATCTTTCCACATCTTTCCACCTTGATGAGATTCCCAATTCCAGGCGCAGTGACATGTCCCCCACAGTGTAATACTCCCACCACCGTGTTTAACTGTGGAACGGTGATCTTTGGGTTGTACCCTTCTCTTACTCTCCTCTTATCTCTGTGGCCAAAGAGCTCTATTCGTGTCTCAACTGACCAAACATCACGCTTCCAGTATGCATAATCTTTCTCCAAGTAGTCCTTTAGCATACTTCAGTCTGGACTGAACACTAAAGGGTTAAAACCCTCAGTTTTAACTTGATTTTACGAAGTAAAATCAGATCATTGCGCAGCAGTGGTTCGTGCAATGACTCAAAAAGGTCATTTTTGGGGAGCTTGTTATTGTGTGCAAATCTAAAAGTAGTAAAGGAGTGTGTCACAGATTTATGCATTTTATTTGTTTAACAAGACGAGTTGTAAGAAGTGCAATAAATGCATTATGGTGTGCTTAACTGTTCCCATACTAGCCACGCCACTAGCCTACTAGCTTAATATTTAGCATGTAGAAATGACAGTGGTACCAATGTTTAAAATCCAAGGAAGCTTGTTTCAGTTTGAAAGTGAATAAATAAAGAAATAAGCATATAATAAATGCAAATTTGCAAGGCAGAGTTAGGTCAAAATTATAGTTGGGAATCACAGTTGTTATTTCAGTCTTTACTTCAAAGACAACTTCAACCTTCACAGCTGTTGACATGGCTGGTAGTGTTTTAAACAAGAATTTGCTCGGTGGCTAAATAAAGGCAACACATGGCTAATCAGGTAGGCTTCTTCAAACATTTTGCATGTCCGTGACTTAGAGCTCAATCAAATATAGTAAAGTAAAAAAAAACACAAAGAGGTGCAGACCTGCGACCTGCAAAGTGCAGGTCGGAGGGGTTTTTGTTTTTCTCTTGACTCTTTTTCTTTTTCTACAACTGTTTGATAATTGAGTTGATTCATGTGACAACCAATCACAGCTGAGCAGTCCTCTGGCTGACCCAATGTAACACCAACCAAAGTGACAGCAGCAGTTTGGACTCTGTAGAGAAGTAGTGCTTCTAATTATAGTCAGATCTTTAATGTGGGCGGAATATTATCTCCATAAGATAAGTAAAATAAACTGGAACAACTTAGTTTACTCTCCTTATCTCTAGGTCTAAACTGCTGTTGCTCTACTCTAATTGTCTTTATGGGTTAAAAGTTGTAAATTGGGACGATGAATGAGAATCTTTGAATCGACGCCTGACTGTGTGTACACTTTGATTCATTCACTGCCAGGATGTTAGTGGTCTGTCATCGTTGTGTTGTTGGCGGTATCCTGGACTTTTCTCTGTCCTCTGTCTCAGACCAGTCTCAAGCAGAGAGGTCAAACTCCATCACCGTGGCCGGAGCTGTGATGGGCGCGGTCCTCGCTCTCTTCCTCATCGTGGTCTTCATCATTGTGATCCACACCGCTCGCAAAGCCCCACCACCGGCCTTCACAGACAAAGTGTAAGTGGACCGAATTACTCATGTCGCATGCAGAACATGCTCAGCTGGTTAATTAATTGCATGATACAGTTTGAGGTGATGGGAGCCCACCGGTGGGTTCAGGGAGTTGCTCCTTCCTGCTGTGGAGAATGCTGCAGCGGTGCGCGCCCTGGAGCAGGGAGTCTGCGGGACAAGGTTGAGGGGTGGCGGATAATTGCTGTCTTGGCAGCAAGCCCTTGTCCTATTTTGTACAGTGCACCAGCACTCATGTTAATGTTAGAGCAAAGAAGAATAACTCTGAGGTTAAATTATTTACAGGAGGAGCTGGGTCACCCTCTGCCAGAGTCCCATGACCAACATTAAAATCTTTGTGTGTGTGCCGCCTTTGTTTTTTATACTCTAAGAAAACAGGTCTGCGCAGCATCTTATATGTGTTTTTTGTGGGCAGAGATGAAGCCTGGGAGGTTTTGATTAACACTATTTTTGACTTTGAAGTTCATATAGAATCTCAAAAGGTATGTTTAATGTGTCCAGTAGCGCTCACAAGCCTAATACCCCTTATATAAGAAACATTGCCATGTACCTGTGGAGCATATCTGCAAGGTTGCAGGCTGATCCTCTCATCCATCCCTGTTAGTGTATGATTCAGCATGAACACTCCTGTCCAAGTATTTCTCAAGTAAGGCAGCTATAAGGGCTAAACATAGTAGCAATCCTGCAGTCTGTTTAATACTAGTGGGTTTATATCCACTGCAAATATGTCAGTGACATATGGAAAAGTGGCAGTAATTACCAGGACACAAGTATGCGTTCTGTCATTGTCCTAAATAAAAACACTCAGTCATTTGTTCCCTCAATCCGATTTTATTCTCCCATGTAAACATTTGCATCCTAATTTCAGCGACTGCATCATCAGAAGAAATCTAGTGTACATGCTTCCAACTGTGCCTCAAAGGTGCGGCTTGAATAACGAACAACCCATCATCCTCTGGGTGCAGGTTCAATGTATGTAGCCCGTGTGTCAGGCTGGTCAATGCCACGACAAACTTAGCATCTTAAGTGTGACCGTGGCTGGGAGTCCCAGTGGAACGAGGCGTGGGTAGGGGGAGGAGGAGGGTGAACGCAAGCTTCATCACCTCCTTCATCACACGCAGACGTGAGAGTAAGACGGCGGGTCAATGAGAAGCTCTGACTGTAATCGGTCACTTCGAATCCCAAATATGAAAGAGAGACTAGGCATTAAGTGACACACAGTGTTAGAAGATCAATGCCTGTCATGACGCTGTATTACGAATGGCTGAGGTTTGTTCTTAGGCTTCAGTTTAGCAGGGCTGGGGGATTTCAGCCAGCGAGAGTCTGACTTCAGAGGAACAGCTGTCAGAAAATGTTCTAATTTACTCGTCCGCGTGGAAGTCCATCACCTTCTTACACCTGCTGTCATGTACACTGAGCCATCGTCATTTAGTCATCGGTAATATCGGATTCCAGCGCTTCAAGGAATACCCTGTCTAGGATTATTAAACTGCAGGACTTGCAAGATGCATTTAAAAATAAAAAGAGAGGTAAAAGTTTCAGACGTGCAGTATCTGTACGGTGGCCCTCAGGTGCAAATAATAAAAACTATTTGACAAAACACACGAGACAAACGCAACCAAAGCAACAGGAGAAAAAGCACATCATCATTTTGTGATTTTTGTTTGTTTGTCTGTTTTTTGTTTTGTTGTTGTTGTTTTCTGCCATGTTTTCTGAAATCTTGTGCCTTTGTGTTGTTGTGTTTTGCACCTCAGGGCCTCTGTAGGCTCCGATGTTTTCCACAGAGCGTCTGTTTTTCATCGTCTCCGCCTGAAAAATTCTCACATCTTTAAAGCTCTGCACATCAAGTTTATTTTGCTGCCTCTTCTGTTGTGAATCCATCTCAAAGTTTATCGCAGGATACCATAAACAACATCAATATGCCTCAGAAGGAACTCGTTATAGTGGCTGCCCTTCAAATTTGATCCAGTAAATTGATTTTGTACCGATTTTATCTATCGCTGATCGTTTTATACTGTTTCTTTGTGAGTACAGTGTTTTTCCACTCTGAAATTTGTCTCCATTGCCATTTCTTCTTCCCCTTTTTCTTCCTCTGAAGGATTGACCTTCCTCCGACACACAAGCCGCCTCCTCCCTACTCCGAGAGAGCACCGGCTGCTCCTCTGGGAGTCCACGCGTCACAAGTGGCCTGGCTGTGTCAGGTAAAGCCCCACTTCCTTTTTTCAACCAGCTGAAAGTCACGCATGTGAATCATGACAGCTCTACACCACAATTATTAACACTGCTTTAGTTAATGAAGCGCACTGAGTCACAACAAGCAGCAGTAACAACGAGCTAACTCATGTCATAATCTGTTTTTATTAAGCAGGAAGCTCTGTGGCTTTATTAATTTAATATGTTGGAGAGTTTAATTTTTTATTTCCCTGTCCTTTTTTTGGAGTCTCACACATTATAGAGGCCTAAAGGGTGACGATGATAGAAGATGATCTAGGTGATGATTCGGTTTTTTTGCTTTTAATTTACAGACTCGCAGGGCAGACCACAGGCACCCACCCACAGCAAGGCGGGGAGCCCAAAGCCCCACCCATCAGCGCTCCCGTCTGGAGTGGGTGTGTCATCAGAGTGGGACAGACCAGGTGTACATCAACCACCGTGAACACTACGTGTGAGGGACAGTTCCAATCACAGTCCACCAATCACCCGGCAGTCACTCTGCCTGAGCAGCAGTGAGCTTATAGGCTTCACCTGATTCACAGAGCCATCAGTCCAGAGAAGGAAGCGGGTGGTAGTGTATGAGGAAAGTGTCTCTCTATTTGCAGGCAGTTTTTTTCTTCTTAAAACATAAATCTTTTCTGCTATACGCTGGCTGTCACCCGTAGACTGTACAAAGAAGGTGGACATTGTTATGTTAACTCCTTGAAACCAAATCTCACAGTTGCAGGCAGATCTGAATGTAAAGCTGAGGGACACTGCAACCTCATACAGTAGAAACCTGTCAGTCACAAAGTAGGCTCACATTAAAGCGTCTATTTTTCATACAAATTGGGGCTAAAATTGACAAAAACAACATTATTTTGTATCATCATAGATTGAAAACTAGAGCCTAACAACTCATCAGATACAGTAAGTGTTCACTGAGGGCTCAGCAGCTGCTTTCCCATAGACTTTTATGAAACCAGATTTCTTTTGAAATCACAGGCGACGCCTCCTGCTGGCTGTTAAAAAGCATTTTTAAAGACACTCCTCCAATGCAAAAGCTACATCCATCTTTCATATACAGTCTATGGCAGGGGTGGGCAATCTCAGTCCACGAGGGCCGGTGTCCCTGCAGGTTTTAGATGTGTCCTCGAACCAACACAGCTGATTTAAATGGCTAAATTAGCTCCTCAACATGTCCTGAAGTTCTCCAGAGGCCTGGTAACGAACTGATCATGTGATTCAGGTGTGTTGACCCAAGGTGAGATCTAAAACCTGCAGGGACACCGGCCCTCGTGGACTGAGATTGCCCACCCCTGGTCTATGGTGACACACTCTTGTCTATACAGTAAATATGTAGCTATAGCCAGCAGTCTGTTAGCTTAGCTTAGCACAAAATTAGAGATAGTAGGGAAAAAGGGCATTTCACAAAAGGTCCAACTATTCCTTTAATTACCTTTTGTTATAAGTTCTCAGTGTGTATCACTTAGGGTACTGAAGTGCTTTGGCAGAACTAACAATATCTTCTGCCTGCATCAGTTTATATGCTCTATACATGAGTAAAAGTGGTTAGAGAATAGATTAATGTCAGAGTTAGTCTGCAAAAATAAACAGTTTTCTTTTTTTTTTTTCATGTTGGAGAGCATAAATCCATATTCTCAGCTACATCACCAGACCAAACTGTGAGGTCCAGTGAGACTAAATATTCTAGCTGCATCACAGACATAAAGGGATTAAAGTACTTCTGTCGCAGTCCTGTGATGTGCGGTTGTAATGTTATGATGCTGTTCTTTTTTTGGGAACAAAACATGTAGATTTGTAATCATGTGGAGACAAATCAGGGAAACGACAATATGCAACATTTCAGATTTCTGTTTTTTGGTTTTATGTGCACTGAAGAAAGATGCTTGCATTATTTTTGTTAAACTAAAATAGATTACATAGTTCATACTCCTGTAGGATATACAATGTCTGATTATTATTGTGAGGAGCCAGAGAACTAATATTTTTAAAGTGCCATTATAACATTTGGCAGGGGGGAGGGGATTCCCTGCTGATATGTGTATGCTGTAGTGCTCACATTCCTCCACTGTGACTAGATGGTTTTGAGCTATTTTCTTGACTGACGTATGTATTAAAAGTGCATATTGTTGCCAAGTGTGTTCTCAGTTGGAAACATAACCAAAACCACTTGAAAAGCTATAGGAATAGAAGAAAGAGTCTACTGAATTGCTGTGTGAAGACAGAAAGCTCCAGATGAGGGTGTTCAGTGACCTTTTTAAAGTAAACACTCTGAGAGATGGAAGCTCTGAGTCACGACACGGGGAAACAAGAGAAGAAGTCCTTGAAGATTTGAAAAAGAGTTTGTAGTGACGAAGAGAGTTTGGTTTTATTTTTTTTTAAGGGAAATAAAAATCATCTCAAGGTCACAGTCACATTGCAATTACTGTGACGCCCACATCAAAGAGAAAAGCTCTTATTATTACCGTGAGTCAATGATGTGGTGTTTGTGCTGTGAAAAGCCAGAGCTCACGTTGTAACGACACCACAGTGAGGGTGGAGATGTTTGACAGAAATCAGTGATTTGTTTAGATCAGTCCTCGTGTTACGGGCTCTGGCGAACACTTTCCTAGGGTAACACCTAGTGGACAAATGGGTCAGCGCAACCCCCGATAGAGCGTGTGCATCACTGAATACATAATACGACCCTTGGCTGCTCCTTGTCAGAGAGAATTAAAACTTGGATGGCTGCAGTCTTACGGTCAAGCCTGTTTACACAGTGGAAAACTACTAACCCTTTGGCACAGACTGCGTTTTCACAGCACAAAACTACAAACAATGGAATAAATGATGCATTAATTCCATTTAGATGTTTCTCTATCAGAGTCCTGGTGCTGTGATTGCTCCCGCCGTCATGTCTCATAGAGTGTTGTTACATTCTTTATAGCACCAGCTGAAATATACACTATGAAAAAAGTCAGCTTAGGCAGTGGAGGAAAATTGATTAATAAAACACTACTGTGCAAAAGTGAAGAGTCACCCCTCTTTTCTTTATGTTGTGCTTCCAAGGAGCCAGACTTCCTTTTCATTTAAAAAGTGATATTTAACAATGGATCTGATTTCAGAAGTTTTTCAATGTCTACATGCTTCAGCTGATCCATCTGCTGTTCACTGAAGCCTCATCAGAAATGGTCTCAGTGGGGGTGTGGGTGTGGGGGGCTGTCAAGAAGCCATTCTTAAGGAAGGGAAAGAGGAGAAAATGCTGACATATGGACTAAAAATCAGCTGCAACAGGTCTCGTGGAGTGATCGATACTGAATAAAGTTGGTCTTACCAAATATTGACTTTCACGTTCAATGGAACTGTACAAACTGTTTTTGCCTTATATGCTGTATTTTCATGTATACTTACTAAAACAAATAAATGAGGGGTTGAGCTCAAGACTTTTGCACGGTACTCTTTGTGAATGCACAGAGGAAACTCATCTTTATTTCTAGTAAACAAGATTTTATTTGGGAGCAAAATTACAATAGAACATCACAATAAAAAAAAAGAATCCATTATAAATATAGAGTAGACCTAAAACATGGGCTAGCAGATGATGCCTGACTTTAGGCAGCTGTTATTTAAGACCACGTGTTTATACTGATAGTTGTTATTACAGTGAATAAGAGAAAAAAAGTCTGCTAATTTCACACCCAAAGTGCGCAGTACCACTGATACTACACTAATTCTGATATTGCACGAATGCATCATTTATGCAATAAACAGTTTTCGTTTAGAATATCCACGTTTTACTGTTCTCTGTATACTGCAGAGGTGGGTAAATATGGTTAAAGATTAGAAAAAATACTCTTTCTAAAAATAAGACTTTTGAAAATAAGTTGACAGAATATTCTGGGTAAATAAAAGCATAACTATCTGTAAATCCAAACACCCAACATGAATTTTACACGCTCATTAAGACACATTAGTATGAGCAGCAGCTTCATTTTTATGGTCTAAAACACTGAGCGTTAGAGGCTTAAACGACACTGCTGACTACTGGCTCAGGCTTGGCAGCTGGTTGTTACAATAAAGAAAGAGTTCACCCAAACTCTTGTTGTTTTCTGTGCTCATGTTTGTACAAAGTCACCTAATTTCTATGTTTACAGCATGTGGTAGCAACTACTTCTAGATAAGAGTGGTAAAAGTGTAAAAAGCATGTTTTATACTTCGCAAACTGTAATGCTGTGGGGATATATTGATTATTTTGGGGGGAAAGAATGGAATTAAAGTCCATTATTTTGCCATCAGTGCTGATAATTCCATGAAATTCCTAAAACTGCACCAAATTTGACTATAACTGGGATTTAATGGCTTCCTCAAATGTTCCCTGAAAGCAGTTTAAGCATCTGGTTCCTGCAGTTATGGACATGTGATAATTGATTAGCTAGTTAGTGATGGCTTAGTAAGTCGTAACTCAAAACAATGGAAAATTGGTGAATACAGCCATAATACTAAATTACTCTACACAGCGCTGTACTCATATTTATATGCACAGCAGATCACATGCTAATAATGTAAGATCACCCGGCTCTGTGGCTTTGGCCTTTTGGGCCTCATTGTTTTGTTTTGCAGACAATGAATTCATGATGATGGACGTAGCTTCCAGGTCAGAAAAGTGAAGCCAGTGTAGAAGTGCCTTAGACATGTATTTCTTTGAATGTTCAAACTGAATATAACGTAGTCCATTTTGTAAATTTTAGTCATTTGAAATGTCTAAAAGAGGATTACCCGGGGTATTCTCACTGGATAACAACTTGTGACTGATAAGTCGTTAGCCAATGAGCATGCAATTTCACAATCTGACCCCAACCAATGTTCTTACAGTACCTTTCTAAACACCAAGATGGTGGTGGTGAAAACACTCATTTCAACACTTTATAAAGGGATTTTATTAACCACTCCATGGTTTACTCTTACCACTCACCACCTAATACACTAGGCATATTCCTAATAACAACAGTGACGGTTTAGTTGTATTTAAATACAGAAGCCTAATTAATTGTGATTACGTTATTAATAGGTTATTTGGAAACTAATGCAAGTCCTGTCTGTAAATAGACATCTGTTTGTTTTTTTTAAATCTTTGCACTGTAAACCAGCTTCTAAATGGTTAGAGCATAGCATGTATTTCTAAGTACCAGCAGGGGGCGACACCACTGGTTGCAAAAAGATGCCATGTTGTACAGAAGTTTATGGGAAAATGTTCCTCAGCTTCCTTTTCTCTGTGACCTCAGTACAGAGAGTTGATTGGCCCAGTCACTACTTTTAAGCCTTATTAAATACAAAATCAGGTTTATTTTGTAAATTATTATCCACATTAGTGTCCAGAAGGACAATAAAGCAAGGAATGCTTTACCATGTGATTGACAAGTCGTTAGCCAGGGAGCGTGTGGTGTCGCCCAGTTACACAACCAAAACCGTCCCACACTCATGTCGTGTGGTTTAAAAAAACATCAACATGGCAATTTTTTTTTTAAACTTTGGGTGATTTCATGGTTGCTATGTCCATCTTTTGTATACAGTCTAAGATGTTATCTAGAAAGTGCCTTTTTGTGTTTTGATCAATCAAAATGAACTGCATGTACAGTCAAAATTCCTCCCACTTGTTAAGAGTTGTACTTTTTTTATTAGCAAACTGCTTTCCCACAATATGAGGTCACTGTTTGTTTCTAATTAAAAGTGATTAGCACTAAGATTAAAGGAGAACACTCTCATTATTTCTCATGTAAGTCTTTTAAAGGTTGTAGGGCTGGCTGCTTACCAAGCTTTTTCCTCGACTTAGCAAGTGCAACACTATTAATGCTGATTAATAGCAGGCAATGTTCATGTCTTTTTATTCTATCCAGCTAACAATGAATGATGCTTCATAATAAAAGCAGCAATAATGCTGCAGGGCTTCATTATAAATACTTCCACAGTTTGACAGGAACACAGCGCACTAGTTATGTAAAAATACACTTGTTATTAAAGAAAAAAAAAGCTGTGATGTTCTGTGCCATCCATAGCCTACTTGAAGAGGATGACTGTGTGAACTGGTTCTATTAGACGCTGCCCACAGAGAGCATCACAGTAAATAAAATTCCCCTCCTCATACACCTCCTCATCCTCTCTCTCCTTCAGTGAATGGCAGCTTTGTTTAAGCTGTCAGGATCAATTATATCTTGCTCCCATAAACAAACATCATGGTGGAGAAGTGGAAACGAGCAGCCCCTCCAGCGGCCCCCCAGAGGATGTGCCCTTCCAGGCTTTCCCCAAATCCCAAATGCTGGGTGTTTTCAATACGTGACCAACACAGTTACTTTGACTTGGCTTTCTGTTTGGGCACATTTGCAGCTGAAATTGCAGGTTTTGGTGCAGGGGCAGGAGGGGGCCTCGCCAAATCGTACACACTGGAGAACCTACAACAAAACGGGGGCATCACAATGAAGAAAATACCAACACCGAAGAAAAAGTTACAATTTTGGTAGCATGACATGACCAAGAACAGAAAACAATACTACATAAATGGGTTGGTCACTTACAGGCTTTTGACTCTCTTTACAAAAGCTCTGACGGCTCTAGTCATCCTTCTTATCCGCACCTGTCACCAAAATATCACAGAGGTCAGTGCAAACCAGCAATTTCTGCATCTTACATAGAATTACACGCGATTTTTACTAAGATGTGTTTCTGTTTTGTTTGGTTTTAACTATTAATCAACTTTGCTGAATCATTTTCATTGAGAAAATTGTTAAAATAAGATGAACTCACCTGCTGCTTTTTGTACAGCAGAGGAAGGGAGAAAACAGCGATCACAGCTGGACAGACAAATTATTCATGTAAATGACTGGACTGCTACTTTTAGAGCACTCTAGCTGAGCACTCAAAACACTTTCTACTACCAGCCACATTCATCCATTCACACACACATTTAGGCTCCACTTTCAATCTTTGTTTTTGAGAGCTTTGTCTAACATTCACAGACACCCACACACACACACCCACACACACACACACACTTCAGTGGATGCATCAGAGGCAGCTCGAGGCTCAGTATCATGCTCAAGCATGCTTTAATATGCAGAGTTGAGGAGCCAAGGATCAATCTACCAACCTTCCAATCAGTAGATGACCCGCTCTACCTCCTGGGCTTTATGTCACTTTAGCTTTGCACAAAAATAAACTAATTGGTTCTAATGAAAATGTTCTCCTATTTAAATAATTGGTGCAAACCAGTCATCTGAGGCGACTGATGGAGGCATGACTTCAAAAGGAATGTGAGGTTTGCAGTAAAAGTTATTTTTTAAATCTTAAGCATCAAGTGCAGTGTGCTTTTTTCTGCCTAAACCCAGTCACACTTTAACTACTGAGATAATAGATCACAAACACTCATGAGTCTTACAAACAGGAAGACACATTTGAAGGTGCTGGGAGCTTAATATATGTAGGTGGAGGAAAGAGACATGGAGGAAATTAGATACGTGTGTTATCACAAAGCATAAGTATGCACCGGGTGCAACTTACCACTTATTACCAGGGTCAGTCCATTAGTTTGGACGCCAACATAGGTCAGCAGATACAGAAGCACAACAAACTGAGAGAAAGAGCACAGAAAAAGATTACTGAACAATTTAATAGTTTAGTTTATTAACTGTAATTTGATTTGTGAATGATGCTGCTTTAATGCATTTCTCACTGAGATTTAAAGCTGTTGAATGTAGTCTTGATCCCATGAGAAAATTAACACTGCATGGTGGCTCTGTTTAATTTTTAGCTGCTCTGAAGCAATATAGCCTGGATTAAAACAGTACAGCTGCTCAGAGCCCCACATAAGCGTGTGTGTGGTGTGCAGCTGCCACCAGGTGGCACCAAAGTCAAAGAGTCTTTTAATCTTGGCTTTGTGACATCTATACCATTGTTTTACCATCACACTCATACCTTAATAGAGTCAAATATGTTTTCAATGAAAATGAGCCGTTTGATTTCTGTGACAGCAAATGCGATCAGCAGCACTATCTCCTCCACCAGCATCACCGTCTCCTTATTTGTCAGAGAGCTGTCATAATCCAGACACGACCTGAGCACAGGATAAGATATCGGGACTTTTAAAAAACACAACAAGTATATCTAACACTCTCAGATGCTTAAAGATATCAAATATCAGGCCACAAAATTTGGGAGAAAGTGCAACATGCTTCCAGAAAGCAGAGGAGCAGCATTTTTAGCTGGAAAAGAAAAACCTGTGTGTGAACACTGATGGACTCACTGAAAGGGGTGAACCCCGGGGTTCCAGCGCAGGAGCTCCAGTAGCTTATAATAAAAACGGAGGGGGAAGGTGATGCACATGACACCCAGAAAGACGTTGGAGACCACAGTGACGGCACTAAGCTGGAACAAGCTGGCCAGACCGATTACCAGCCCTGTAAACACCACACCAGTCCTCCACATGTGACGCCAGTACACCAGATCCACAACTGCAATGCAATTAAGCACAAGACATCATCTTAAATGAGTGATGCACAGATCGGGGTATGTCTGAGTGAATATGCAACTGAAATGGGAAATTGTTAAGCTTAAATTAGGTACAGGCTAATGTTTCTTATACTTCATGACCTGACTGTGAAGCAGGGTTACCAACAGTGGTAACATAACAGAAGGGTGTAGAGAAGTCAATAAAACTGCAGTGGAGATAAAACTAGCAACGAGGCAATAAGTATTTTAAAATGAGGAAAGTACTGAAAGACACAGGAAAAGAACTTATCTATCTCGACTTAACTTAATCCTACAGAGGTGAGTTATGTTGTTGATAATTTTACGTCTTCACTGTGTGGGACTCTGGATATTGTAGCTCCTCTGAAAAAGACTTCCTGCTATAACTCTCAAATATGCACCTTAACTCCAAAGCTGGAGAGTAAATAGGATCTCATTAATTTAGAAGATTGTCATTTAGCCTGGAGAAATACTGCTGCTTTATAAAAAATAAAAGTAAAAATCTTTAAAAAGCACACCATGAAGCTAGAAAACCTTACTTTTGATCACTGATTGAAGAACATAAGGACAGCCCTAGGTTTCTCTTCATCGGTGTAGCCTGACTGACAAAAAGCCAGAGCACTGTTGAGCTAACCATTCCTTTAACGTTAACTAGTAATGACCTCATGAACTTCTTCACAAATAAAAATTTTACCCTTTAGAGAACAAAATTACTTGTATTCATCTCACAGATGTGACATTATCTACAGCTACTTTCAGTACCATTGATATTTATTTAGAGTCTGTTTCTCCAATAGATGTTTATGAGTCAACTTCAGTAATTACTTCTTCCAACCCATCAACGTGTCTTTTTAGCCCCATTCCTACAAGACTGCTCAAAAAATCCCTGCCATTAATTAATGCTTCAATCTTAAATATGATCAACCTATCTCTAAAAATTGTCTATGTACCACAGGCCTTCAAGCTGGCAGTAGTTAAACTGTTGCCATCTCTTGACCCAGCAGTCTTAGCTAATTATAGGTCAATCTCTAACCTTCCTTTCATATCAAACATCCTTGAAAGAGTAGTTGTCAAACAGCTAACAGATCATCTGCAGAGGAATGGCTTATTTGAAGAGTTTCAGTCAGGTTTCAGAGCTCATCACAGCACAGAAACAGCTTTAGTGAAGGTTACAAATGATCTTCTTATGGCCTCTGACAGTGGACTCATCTCTGTGCTTGTCCTGCTAGACCTCAGTGCAGCGTTCGATACTGCTGACCATAATATTCTATTAGCGCGATTAGAGCACGCTGTAGGTATTACAGGTACTGCGCTGCAGTGGTTTGTATCATATCTATCTAATAGACTCCAATTTGTTCATGTAAATGGAGAGTGATCTTCACACACACAAGGTTAATTATGGTGTTCCACAGGGTTCAGTCCTAGGACCAATTTTGTTTACATTATACATGCTTCCCTTAGGCACTATAATTAAAAGACATAACATACATTTTCACTGCTATGCAGATGACGCGCAGCTCTATCTATCCATGAAGCCAGGTAACACACACCAATTAGTTAAACTGCAGGAATGTCTTAAAGACATAAAGACCTGGATGGCCGCTAATTTTTTGCTTCTAAATTCAGATAAAACTGAGGTTATTGTACTCAGCCCTAAAAAAATCTAAGAAATATGGTATCTAATCAGACTCTTACTCTTGATGGCATTACCGTGGCCTCCAGTAATGCTGTGAGGAACCTTGGAGTCATTTTTGACCAGGATATGTCCTTCAACGCACATATTAAACAAATATGTAAGACTGCTTTCATCTATTTGCCCAATATCTCTAAAATTGGAAATATCCTGCCTCATAGTGACGCTGAATAACTAGTTCATGCATTTATTACTTCTAGGTTGGACTACTGTAATTCATTATTATCAGTAAGTCCTAAAAACTCCCTGAAAAGTCTTCAGTTGATCCAAAATGCTGCAGCAAGAGTACTGACAGGGACTAGAAACAGAGAGCAGATTTCTCCTATATTGGATTCTCTTCATTGGATTCCTGTTAAATCCAGAATTTAATTCAAAATCCTGCTCCTCACATATAAAGTCTTGAGTAATCAGGTCGTATCACCCCATTAGAGCACTTCGCTCTCAGACTGTGTGCTTACTTGTGGTTCCTAGACTATTTAAAAGTAGAATGAGAGACAGACGCCATCTCCACTTTTAAGATTGGGCTTAAAACTTTCCTTTTTGCTAAAGCACATAGTTAGGGCTGGATCAGGTGAACCTGAATCCTCCCTTAGTTATGCTGCAGTAGGTGTAGTCTGCTGGTGGATTCCCATGATGCATTGAGTATTTCTCCTTCAATCACAATTCTCACTCACTTTGTTTTTATACATCTCTCTGCGTTTGATCTTTACTTATTGTTAATCTCTGGCTCTCTTCCACATCATGTCTTTTGCCCTGTCTTCCTCCAGACGCAGCAGATGGCCCCGCCCCTCCCTGAGCCTGGTTCTGCTGGAGGTTTCTTCCTGTTAAAAGGGAGTTTTTCCTTCCCACTGTTGTCAAAGCGCTTGCTCACCGGGGCTATATGATTGTTGGGGTTTTCTCTGTTTTCTTGGTATTACTGCAGGGTTACATGGGGTTACCTTACAATATAAAGCGCCTTGAGGCTGTTGTTGTGATTTGGTGCTGTGTAAATAAAAATTAATTCATTTGTTTTTTTAAACATATGAGGTATACAAAAGGTATACTTTTGTATACCTCATATTCCCCCTTTTCTCTCTGATAAGTCCCACTGTGGATATTTGAACTGTTTTAAGCCATAAATAGAGACTGAGACTTTTTCACATGGTCTCATAAAAGTTGTCCAAAATTCTTTGTACCACAACGACCAAAGCCAATGGGGGTATGAAAAATGGACACGTGGTCATTTAGAGTGTGGATAAGAAAGAGGAAAGGGTAACAAAGAGAAATGACAAAACAATCTTACAGAAAATGAAGGACACCCTCACCTCGTTTCATGCTATGCCATGCTCCTTTATTAAAGGAGAAAATCTTTCTGAATGAATGCTGTTTTTAATGGGATCTGTACATGTCTGAATGTAAATCATAAATCCTTAGATTAGACACGAGATCCTTCCCCACCAACATTTCATGAGCATCCTAACTGCAGCAGAAATTTAAGATCATTTTATGATTAAAACAAACAGCCTGACACAATTCAACAGATTATTTAAAAGCAGCAGAGTATTGCTGGTTTTCATGGTTGGGTTTCCTGAGAATTATAAAAGTAGATGTATTCTTATTAATTTATAAAAACAGAAACATTAATGCTGTCACGCCACTGAAGTCACTTTAAAGCTGGGCACAAGTACACCCTCTCATTCTAACCCTAGTAACAGGAATTACGTGTTATCAGAAGGAAAACAGCCCTGACAAGACAGCATTTCTTATCGTGTAGAACTATTTAAGCCTTTACAAATAAAACAAACTACATTCAGTCAGCAGTGGGCTCTCATTTAGCTCAATCCCATTCAGCCCATCTGTCGACCAAATGAAAGACACACTGGAATCAGTGTTTAACTTGCCATCCTGCCTGCATTCACACCGGCACAGCAGAGGGAAAGTAAATAAATTCCCTTCTTCTCCACCTGACAGCTGCACTCTGACCCCGTCTGCTCTCCTTCACTTTACTTAAAGCTGTCAATATTGATTTCCTTACGTTTGGTGGCCATTTCAGCGGCGGTCCTGCTTGCTCTCCGCTCTTTCTTGTGCTTCCACCGTTGGCTTGCACTCCAGGCTTTTTTTGGCCACCCCAGCTCCGTCAGCAATATAAGGCCCGGCTGGCCTAATTTTATCCTGTATTGGATTCACACACACACACTCAAATTGGGAACCTGAGACTTGAGCATGTACATGCCCCACAGCTTGTAGAGGCTAATGCTTCCTCAACCAGTTGGTGGCTGATTTGCACACAGAGGCCTTTCCATGCACGACAGTCCATGACAGTTTTTTTAACGTAAAATGATCATCAATCCAAACTGATAAGAAAACAGCTAATGTTAGCAAGACGCTAATGCCAAAAGCTGCATAGTACAACACTGACATCAAACTGAACACATACAGTCACTGCAGTACTTCACTTGCCATGTTTTACAGACAAGCAAGAAAGATGAGTTTCTCTATAGATTTATTATTCACTCTGCACAAATGTCCCTCATGACACCTTCAGTGTGTCAGACCAAAACACGGAGCCAAACTCGCCTCGCCATCTGTATATTTAACACTTTCACTCACACCTTTAAAGCTCTAAAGATAACATAAGAACAACCTTATAAAAGAGGAAACCCATGTAAAGCACAGGCTCAGATGTATACTATAAAAGGGAGCTGTACTAACATTTGTATTTAAAAAAGCCATGATGTGTTTGCTGTACTGTATTTAGTATGAATTAAGGGTGTCATCAGAATCAGAATACTTTATTAATCCCTAGGGAAATTATGTAACTGTCATATAACTGTTATTGAACAACTGATATATTGCTAATAAATAGTGTCTAATACACATATGAAAATAAAAGTATGTACTTTTTTTGTATGCTTTTATACATTTATGGTTGTAGAGGGCTGTACTGATGTGTCCTATCAGTACAATTGTGTTTTGAGTGTAATTAGCTAGCCAAAAAAGTGCCAAAACACACAATAAAGCCTGGCGGCACATTGGTGCAGTGGTTAGCACTGTGGCTTCATATCAAAAGGATTCTTGCTGGACCCTTCTGAGTTGCATTAGGATGTTCTTCCTGTGCTTCTATGGCTCTCTACAGGTACTGCATGTAAGTAACTCCTATGTAAGCAGACCAAGGGCATGTATGTTAGATTAACTGGTGATTTTACACTGATCATACATTCAATTCAGATTTATTTATATAACTCCAAATCACAACAGCAGTCAACTCAAGGTGCTTTATAGTGAACAGCATCAGAGTGAAAACCCTAACAATCAGACGATCCCCTATTGGTGGACAGAAGGCGACAGTGGGACAGAAAAACTCCCTTTTAACAGGAAGAAGCCTCTGGCAGAATGAATTTGACAGGTAGCATTATTATTACATTTCAAGCATCATGGCAATATTGTTAGCGAAAACGAGAACTCTGCAGTGAAAATCTGACATTAGCATGAAAAAAACATGAAAAAAGGATGGAGAGATAAAAACTGTTGATCAAGCTGAGGCACATCTAACACATCTATTCTGCCTCTTCTTGGCAGGTGGTGACAAAAACAAACTAAGATGTTTATTTTTATTGTGTGTATCACTTTGACAAGTGGTTTTTACACCATCATGAGTTATTAGGTGTTAAAGAAAATAAAAAATTCCTTCCTTCTAGTCTGATTGCAGCTTCACTAATATCTGTACCCAAGTCAGAGTAATGTGGAGAATTACACAAGTGGCGATGTCATCCTTGCTCACTGGACAGATGTAAGCTGTTGTTTGGGGAACGGGGCCAAACAAAAACAGCTGTAAGTCCTGTTATGGTGATTAATCATGAAAATAAAAATTGCAGTTTAAATGGCAAAGACACGCATATTTCTGCCTCTGTGATTATAAAACGCAGGAATCTTCTGACAGTTTAAACTGTTTTGGTTTCTAAATAATATCAGAAAAAATAAGTTAGATCCACATTAACTTGATGTCTACAAGCCAAACATTTTATTACTGAGCAGATATTGCAAATACAAAAAAAAAATACAGTCTATCTCCTGCCTAAAGAATGAACGCAGCTTTGATTTCAGGAAAAAACACCTGTGGTTTGAAGTGTATGTACTATTATTGTGTTTAATAAACAAAAAGATAAGGACGATGTACGATCAGTTTAACAGGATCAACCTCCAACCTCTGTGTGTCTTCTTCAAACCATCTCACACTTTGTGCTACGTGTCCGACAGTACTGTAATCCACAAGCCTATAATCCCGACCGATCAAAGGTTGAGATTAGGAAAGATGTGGGAGGGGCAGAGAGCTGCAGGCAGGAGGATGGTGAGTGAGAGTGAGCACAAACATGACAGTGGCAAAGCAAGCCAGGCAATGATTGGTGCGCACAAATAGCCAGCCAATCACAGCACAGGCAGGGAAAATAACAAGGCAAGGGAGAAGCCGGTGAAAGAGGGAAGAGCTATGAAAAAGCGAGGGAGAAGGTGAAATCTCAGCAGCACAGAGAAGAGGCCAAACAAGCAGGAGCGAAAGGATGATCGGAGGTGAAAGCGCTGATCAGTGAGGTCCCAAGAGAGGGGGAGGAGAAGAAGGAGATGAGCAGCAAGAGGGGGGTAAGCAGCCAGCACACACAACATCCATCAGCTCAGGCAGCCATGCTCTGAGCCCTGGAGCAGCAGGGCTACGCAGACACTGCACAGGCCCCACATCAGGCCTATAGCTCAGCCCTCCATCCCGGCCAGCAACACCGGGGCAGGGACAAAAGAAGATTCCCTTCACAACACCTGTGCATAAAAGCCATGAGGACAGCCAGGAAGGGCAGTGTAGAGATGCCTGCGTTTGTGCGCCAGCTGGTGAAAGAAACAGAAAAGAGGGTCAGCTCTTTCTTCAAAGGGGGCCGTGGAGGAGCAGCAGAAGGAGAGCAGCAAGGGGAGGGGGAGAAGGAGGAGGTCATCCCCAGCCCCTACCTAGACCGGCCAGTCCTGGACAAGCTCACAGAGGAGGGCTGCGCCCGCTGGGGCCTCACCTATGCCCTAGGTAGTATGCAGGGCTGGAGGGCCAACATGGAGGACTTCCACAACTGTGTGCCACAGCTGGGTGCAGAGCTAGCCGACTGGAGCTTCTTTGCAGTGTTCGATGGCCATGCAGGCAGCACGGTGGCTCAGTACTGCTCCCAACACCTTCTGGGTCACATCCTGGCTACGGGTGAGAGATCTGTTCAGTGACACCTGACACTGTGTGTGTGGGTGTGTGTGTGGGTGTTATCTTATAAGGATATTATTTAATCAGATATTCAGAATTTTAAACAGGCTGGTGATTTTCCTTTGTTGTTAGTCATCAATATGATGACTGCTATGGCTGCTGGGTTCAGAAAATACTGTTTGTGCTCACAGGTGGAATAGGACCAGAAGATGACCCGCAAAAAGTGAAAGGGGCCATTGTAGAGGGCTTCCTCCAGACTGACAAGCACCTGCACTCTGTGGCCCGTCGAGAGGGCTGGGAGAGGGGCGGCACCACTGTGGTGGCCACTCTCATTTCGCCATATTACATCTACTTTGCCAACTGCGGTGACTCAAGGGCCATGCTGTGCCGGTCTGGGCAGGTCTGCTTCTCCACTGAGGATCACAAACCTTACAGCCCTCTGGAGAAAGAACGTATTGAGAGCGCAGGTGGCTCCGTGTCCCTCCAACGGATCAACGGCTCCTTGGCAGTGTCACGCGCCCTGGGAGACTTCGGCTACAAGGGGGCAGAGAACCGGACGCCGAGCCAGCAGATGGTTTCACCTGAGCCAGAAGTGTGTGTGGTGGAGCGCTCGCCGGCAGATGAATTCCTGGTGCTCGCCTGTGATGGCGTGTGGGACACCATCAGCAACGAGGAGCTGTGCGCCTTCATCCACAACCGGCTGCGTGTCTGCACCGACCTGAGGGACGTCTGCACTCAGGTCATTGACCTCTGCCTCTATAAGGTCAGCACCGTTACCCATACTTACTGCATGCACTTGTGCTGCTGTTCAGTAGTCTGAATAACAAATCCTTTCAACTGATTAAAAACACAATTTCAGTTTCAAGCTGAGTTACATAATTTTTAATCAGCTTTGAATTTTCTGGCTTCTAATCAAGTAAAGTAATCTACTACAAGATTGACTGTGTTTTTAAACAAAGATATAATGGACTAAATATTCATTTTGATATAAGCTAATGGGCTCTGCTTCCCCTTTTAAAGATAAAGGTTGTAAAGGTTGTAGAGTCACACGTGGAAATATTTTCTTACTACATAAATGTTCATCTCTGCAACTAAAAACTTATCTTGAGGTAAAACTGTTTTAAATCAAAAATAAGCACAAAGTCCCCATTAAAGTTTGGTCCTGAGAACCCATTGAATTTTAGGAAAAAAACACAAGATAAAACAGAAGCAGACTATGTGAACTTCCTCACTAATTCTATAGCACATGCAGCATATTTGTAAAATGTGCTCCAAAGTCAATAAACACATCCATATATGGAAGCTTACAATGTAAAAGGGGTTTTTTTTAATCCAAAGATAAGAAATGTTCTTCTTAGAGTGTGCTAATGTAAGCTCTCAGGGTCACTTTATCATGGAGCTGAGGGGAGCTGCAGAGTGAGATGATAACTGAGGCCCGAGCAGAGGCACATACAAGACGTGCGCCTTTTGATAAATGTCTTGTTTTCATCTTCTTGTTTTAAAATGTCATGCCAGTCCTGTGTGGTTACATGTGGCACAGCAATTGGGCTTTTCCTGATTCTTTTCACCAAGTTCTGCCATACTTATCAATCCATTCACAGCCTACAATTTCTGATTACTTTAAAAATGTTCGTTCCCATATGGAGGGGAAAAAATGAATAGGATCTTTGGCTGTAATGGCAAAAATTAAAAAGCTAAAAAGCAACACTGACCTCAGCTTAAGCTTTGGTTTAGTCTCACTGAGACTGTGGCTGCTGTTCATGGTACAACAGACTATCAGACAACCTTAAAATAGACTGCAGGGGTGTCGGAACAGGTTACATCGCATTATTCAGGGTCCCCATGAGAGCTAATTACGACACTCTCGCTCAGAGATTTTACAGAACCTTAAGGAATGTAACGAAAGAAAGTAGATATTGGATTAAAATTACATGACAGATTACAAACACAGAAACACATTAAGATAAACTTGAGTCACATGTGCACTCTGTTAGGTCCTCATGTCACGCTTATGTAACAGTGCTTCAGCTTGGATGTGCACAATGACCTCAAAATGTCATGCCTTCTTCCGCACTCCATTTCCATTTTGCAGCTCCCCTGAGTCTGTGTGACATTGGAGTGCAAACGCTGATGTGAAAAAAAATGATCTATGTGTAAAACTGCTCAAGTGGGATGCTTCGTAAGTTGACATTTGTAAGGTCAGCCGTCATTACTCACCCCTGCTGACGCCGTTTTGTTCCACAGGGCAGCTTGGACAACATCAGCATCATCCTGCTGTGCTTCCCTGGAGCCCCCCAGCTGTCAACAGAGGCATTACACCAGGAGGCTGAGCTGGAGGACCTGCTGGAGTCCAAGGTGGCAGGTGTGTGGGTAAAGATGCTATGCAAGGGACACTGTGGACAGTGACAACCTTCATATTAGTAAACTGGAGTATGTTTTTGTCATGGTGTCATGTTTCAATTCTGACACCCTTTGGTGTTTCAATGGTTTGCAAAAAAAGTTTGAAAGATTTGTTAATCAATGTTTTTTTTCCAAGATAATTATTTAAATGATTTATGACGTTTCTTGGGTAAAAAACAAAAGCAAAACACCAAATCTGTGATCCTTGCCATGAACCATGAACACAGGCACTATCATTTATTCTAAGTCCCACATTTACCCTAGTGTGGTAAATACTCATTGGAAATCCTGATGTGTATTGATCCACAGCTGAAAATAGTCCTAAAAACTGTGCTCTTTACAAACTTTAGCTGTGACTTTTGCCTAAACCTAGTGTCCAGTGTATATTAGAAAGAAACTCTCTAAAAATGAAAGCATCTTTCTTTTTAATCAGAGATTTATGATGAGCTGTGTGCCAGAGGGGAAGAGCCTGAGCTGCTGTCCGTCCTCACAGTTCTTGCATCCACTGTCATCCCTGGATTACCACCAGGTGGAGGCATACAGAGCAAGTAAGACACAAATGAGCATCTATGTGCATTTGTACATGTAAACCACTGTCTGATGGATGCAGTAGTGAATTACATTGTGTTACTTCTGTGTTACAGGAGGAACTGCATTATCTCTGCTTACTATCAACAACGTGATGCGCACAAGCCCATGGTACCAAATGTGAGTGAGAGTTACAATTAGGTCCATACGGTTTTGGACAATGAGACTTTTTTTGATACTTTTCCCTCTCTGCACCAACACAGTGGATATTAAATCAAACAGCCAAGATATGATTGTAATGTTTCTTCAGCTTTAATTAAAGAGGCTTTACAACAGGATTTACAATAAGGTGCAAACCACTGGTTACAGTCAAAAACAAGAATGCAAGATTAGACTTTGCTCGAAAAACATGGTTCTGTAAAAAAATATCTTTGGAAAGATGAAATCAAGAGAAACGTGTTATGGCATGGGCCTGTAAAGCTGCCAGTGGAACTGGGTCATCAGTGTTTATTGATGATGTGACTGCTGATAGAAGCAGCAGGATGAACTGTGAGTGTACAAAGCTGTACTCTCAGCTCAGGTTCAGCCAAATGCTGCAAAACTGATCAGGCAGCACTTCATAGTGCAAAAACATAAGGACCTAAAGCATTGTGCAAAGGCAACCCAAGAGTTTCCCAAAGCACAGAAAAGGAATATTTTTCAATGGCCAATTCAGTCAACTGATCTCACCTGAACAGAGCATGCTTTTACTGAAGTTACTGAAGACAACAGTGACGGCAGAAAGACCCACAGTCAAGCTGCAAGTGAAGGCAACTGCATTAAAGGTTTGGAAGAGCATCTCAAGGGAGGAAACAGCATTTATTGGTGTCAGGGGCCTCTCTGTCTACAACCAAGCAAAGGATTTTTACCTCAGTCATAAAAACAATCCTTATATGCACATTTATGGTAAAACCTCTGAAAATGGGGGATATGTCTGCACAGTTAATGCAAACTTTTTTGATAAACCCCTTGAATTAAAGCTGAAAGGCTGCACTTCAATTATATCTTGATTGGTTGATGTAAATATCCACTGTCATGGTGTAGAAAGGCAAAAAAAACCAACAAAAAAACAACTAATGGACCTAACAATATACGTAAAAAGACATTGTTATTACACAGTGAACTCACTATTTGTTACTTTACCTGTCTGTCTGTTCAGGGTCTGGGAGGCTCTTGAGAAGGCCAAAGGATTTAGATTTTGTCTCCAAAGTTCCTCAAAGGGACTGTAATAAATGTGAATATTAAACCTGTTTTTTGTTTTTCATGTGTGCAGTTTCACAACAAGACAATGGTGTTTGTTAGTGAGCACCATCTTGTCATGACAAAAAGAAAAATGCAAAAACAGATCTAGTAAACCCTGATACTTTATATTTATACCAGAAAGATATTTTGTAAAAATGACTCAGAGACACTGACCCAGCAACCAAACCTCAACCTCAATAAACAGAAAGTGCAGATGACAAATTGAATTGAATAACGACCAACTGTGACATAGTCCGTTTTCATTGGATAAAATAAGAAAGATTAGTACATGCAGGGTTGCATTTTGAAAATGATGTTTTAAGACTATACATATGTGTGTGTGTGTGTGTGTGTGTGTGTGTGTGTGTGTGTGTGTGTGTGTGTGTGTGTGTGTGTGTGTGTGTGTGTGTGTGTGTGTGTGTGTGTGTGTGTGTGTGTATTAAAGAATGAACAGGTTTACCTTTCCTCTTCAGGAAACATTGTCACCATTAAATAAAACCTAGCATGCAGCTAACACGTGTCCATTTGTTGTGACAGGAAATGCTAGTAGTTCATGAGACAGCTCATGGGGATGCACACAATCTTTTTCCCTCGTTGCTGTAAGTGAAAGGCAAATAAACTCATTAGATATCTGACTCTATTCACAATTCATGTCACAGGATCTAAAAACTTTTTGACAAAGTGTTTTTACATTTTAAAAAACAAGAACAAAATGTGTAAAATTTGAAATACTTACAAATGGAACTAAAAGTCTCCCCCCGCTATGATTACTGTCTAAATTTACATGAATGCATTCAGCATGTCCACAATTTGCAATTCTTTCTAAACATTTATTATTTCTAAACACATTCAAAGGTAAAGTTTACATGAAATGGGATTTTCTCCATGAACTGATGCCTTATTCCCCTTTTTTATAGCTGACAAAACAAACAGCACCAGAGCGGGTCAGTTTCTGGATGAGTTATTTTACTGCATACTGCATTGTAACATTACGTCAGCGAGTCATTTTCTGTGTATAGGAAATTACATTAAGTGTCACTATTGTTTTAAATCTAAATAAAGAATATTTGTCTGATGACTTGCTGTGCTCGTTTCTTAAATAACTCATTTTGAACACAGTGAAGACAGGACGGCCGAAAATGGGTGATTATGATTTCTCTGGAAGCTTTTAACCTCACACTCATCATCTACTCACAAAAACCCTTCTTATACATGAATGAATTACAAACGGGTTTTGTTGCATAGTAAAGGATTTCATCTAGTTACCTAAATCTTTCTCTCTGCTCTGCTGACGTGATCCTGTGGCTATCTGCAAAGCCCTCGTTGACATAAGGACGTCCTCTACGAGTCATGTTTCATTAGGTCTCAATTGAAAACCCTGGATCTCTTTCATGATTACTCTGAATTTCAATGACGTCCAATTGAAAAATGTCTTTCTTGGTGCTTCTGAGCTCCTGCAGTTTGTTTGAGAAGCTCTGTTTAAATACAAATCATATTTGAACTGTTTTATATATGCAGCTAGTTATCTAAGAGGAGATATTTTGGTTTCTACGTTCACTAACTACCACCTTATGTACAACGATGTCTTCTGAGGAGCTCGGGGAGGGGGACATGTGCTGTGTCCTTAAATCAGCAGTCCTCTTTAAGTGCTCCTTCAAAGCTTCTCTCATCTGATTGCGTTTCTGTGAGTCAGTCACTTCAGGACATCAAACCCCTCTTCAAATGATGCTGAAGTCTTTAACACGTATTTGTCCTTTAACTTTCTCTTTCTTCTCACCAAACAAAGTATGAACGATTATTTGCTGTCTACAGTCTGCTTTTCAGAAACAAAATATTCTATTCTTGGATATTTTTTTTAATACAGAACAAATTACTCATAATAAAAAAAATCCTAAGGAAATGTAAGGCTTAAATATAGAGAACCCAAAGAACAGTTAAGGTGTTATTATGATGCTATCTATCCACACTGGTTTCCTGTAAGCGATTATTCATAATCCCCAGTGCTCCCACACCACCAGAGAAACCATTCTGATGGCTGTAGCTCTGCCGTGGGCCCTGGTGAGCTGTTTCACTCAGCTGTTTCTGCAGCAGTGCCAGAGACACCTTGTTGGACGCCATGAACTCATTGACAGAGATCATCTCCCCTGACAAACGACGCCCCACTTGTACTTCAGCCACCGCGCCCGCATCCGTCTCGCTGTCGCACACAGTCTCAACCGAGCCATCTGTGTAGCGGTGGTGGGATGAGATGGGCTGCACCGCGTTGCGTTTGATGCGTTTTGGCCTGAAGTGTGCCAGTTGACGCCTCTGTTTGTGATTTTTGTTGTGGAGGCAGGGGCAGCAGAGCCACCAGCAGCCAGGGGTGGAGCAGGAACAGAGCTGATGCTTCCCTGAGCAGACCAGCTTTCCCAGGATCCAGTTGAGAGTCTGCTTGATGACGATAGAAATGACGTTGAAAAGTGAGTAGATGCAACAAACTCCCATTAAGATGAAAAGGCAGTTTCCAAACCGGTAGGCCTCCTGAGATTCGTACTGCTGCCTCTGGCTGCTCACCAGGTCCCCGAAGCCAATGGTGCTGAAGGCCACGAAGCAAAAGTACAGAGAGTCCACGTAGCTCCAGTTCTCCATGGAGCTGTACAGAGTGGAGGCACTGCAAGCAATCACAACAGATGCTATCCCTAAGATCAGCATCACGTAATAGACGGATGGCTTCCATCCTTCCAGACTGTCCTCTTCACCAGATGACTCCTCCCTGCTCGATACCACCCCGACTCCAGCACACCTCAGCCGACGCTCATGACACCAGCGCATGATGTAAGCTAACATGGTGATGATCCTCTCCAGGAAGAGGTTAAAAAAGAGGATGGTGGCAGCACAGCCAATGAGACCGTAGAAGATTAGGAATATTTTTCCTGCTATGGTTGCCGGTGTGGTCATGCCAAAACCTTAGAGAGAAAACACAAAATACAAGGTTAAATAAATGATCACGGCCATGAGCAACATTCAAAACCTGAAGAAAAATCTGGAAAAAAAAGTTAAGTTGAGACTTACCAATAGTGGAGACCACTGTGCCCACAAAGTAGAAAGCTCCAGAAAAGTCCCAGCGTGGCCTTAAAGTGTCCACCCTGATGCCAGCTCCGTTTGCCTCCTCATACTGCCTCAACAGAGTGTGCAGGGCGCCCAGGTTGACCCTGTATCTCCTGGTGAAGTTGTCCAGCTGCTGTTTCCACAGAAGGCGTGCGCGGAGCTCAAACGGGTGTTCCAAGGCTGAGAAGATGGCAGCTCCGCACAATAAGTAGAGCAGGATGAGTCCGGCCAGCAGGCAAAAACGAGCATTGTCCTCTTTCATGGGCGCTCTGGGGCAGCAGCAGCAGCTACCTGCAGCCCTCCTCTTAGCCATGAGCACAGCAGCAGCAGCAGCAGCGGCACAGAGACACCACTGAAACAACATGCACTGCCTCTGCCGGCGCTGCCAAGTCACAGACTCACCGTGCGTGTTACATGCATCAACAGGCACAAAAATACATGCACTAGCAGAATGAAACTTCTGGTTTAAACACACATGCATACATTTGGCTCTAACATCTCACAGGTGAGCTTTCTGAAGAGGTTTTTGAGGACAGGTTGATCGCTTTGTTGAAAAATATTTTACATCAGATGAAATATCTGAAATAAAATGAGCAAAAAAATTACTAATGCAGATGCAGATTAGTCAAATGTGTTTGCAAAATCTTAAGTTTAATAGGTTGAATCATTTAACATGACAAATTGTCAGAAAACACTTCTTGTAAGTAGCAGTTTATGTCTTATAATCCACACAACATAAAATACTGAAAGTTTAAAGTAAATAAAAACCACAGTACCTGGTCTCGCTGGCAGCACCATTCGCTTAAGCGCTGCAGATCTGCGTGTGCTCATTCCATGGATGTTCTGAACAATGACCAGCCAAAGGAAGCCTCTTGATTTTGTGTCTGTGAGTGTGTGTGTGCGTGTGTGTGTGTGTGTGTGTGTGCAGAGAGACTGTCTGATGTTTCATCTGTCAAACACTCACATCATCATCCCTCTTCTCACCGCCTCCTCCTCCGAGCACACCCTGATTGGTGCAGTCAACTCTTCATTTGTAAAAGTGCTTTTTTTTTAATTTTCTAACTGTCATCAAACACCAGTTTAACATAAAAAAAAAAAAAACTCTCACGTTTGCTTTAAATCATCATCAAAGCATGGGACAAGAATTTCTTCTGATAAAGTAAAACTAACATTAAAAAACATTGTAGTAACATGATTAAAAGCTTGCAAGTTCAGCTGAATTAATCAAAGTGGGCAAATTTTAGTTTCCCGTGCTCTCTTGTTGCCAGTGCTCAGGTGCCGTTTCCACACCCACTGAGAGTGCTTTTTTGTTATCGCTGCAGACTGTGTGGGAGGATTTGTTGAGCATGGCTATCAGTTCCTCTGTCTGTTCGTTCCTTTAATCTTGTCTGGTGCTGCAGGTAAGGGCATGGGGTTCCCCGCGCCTGCCGACTAATGGCTGAACGTCAGCAGCGGGCAGGTGTGGAAAACAGACAGTCCATCTGCCTTGTCATGCAGAAAAGCAGCAAAGCAACAATTTCTCTTGATGCTGGTGTTTCAAACGATAAAAAAACAAGATTTAAGGCAATCAGCTTTCATAAGCAAACAAGACTTAAAAAGATCACATTTGTGGAAACTTGATCATTTTATATTGATGTGAAATACTTAAAAGTGCATAAAATACTAACTACTTGCTTAGCTTTAAAAAGATAGAAGTGAAAAACGAAATATAGTGCTGACAACAATGCAACAAATAATCATCTACAGAAACACTAACCCTGCTAACACAGTGTTTTTCAGCTGGGGCTTTTCTTGTTTCTCTACTCTGTCCTCTCTCCTCCTGCCTTGGACCCATGAGTGTATTTCAGTAAACCTTGTTGAAGTAGATTTCCAATTCCTAAAATATAATAAACCTCCTCTGTTCTCTGTCCATCGGGACAGCAGGCCTGCTAGAGAGGCTATCATTGAGGATGCACAGATGTATCCTTTGCATTAGTATTTTTATCTGAAACATATAGAAGGAACACTGTATACAGCTGAAATGTACAAACTGTGGAGGGCAGACGGAGTCTTCAGTCAGCTAGTCTTTTGTATTCACACATTCATTCGGGTATTTTAGATGATTTATTATGTGATCAAACAGTCTGACCTTCACTGTCTGTGTGTGTTTTACTCTTGTCTAATTAATTCATTTTTTAAAGTCTAACACTGTTGTACCTCATAAATCAGATCTGAAAATGCAGCTGGTTAAATTCATGACGCGGTCGTGACACACATTATGTTTAAAATGACACTGGCATCAAACTGAGGATGTCTCATCTTTCTAACTGCTTGTTGCGTTGACTCCTCTCTCTTCGTGTCTCTTCCTCTCCTCCTCCACTCTTACCTCTAATGGGAGGGACTAAGATGCCAGGAGAGGAGTCTAGGAGAGGAATCAAAGACGTGCAACTGCCAGCAGGATTTAATGGAGTGGAGTATCTCTGTACCATGTTATTTTTATAAAGCTTTTGGTCTTAATAAATTTAAAGTTTGGCTTTACACATCCAGCAATATTGGAGATATTTAGATGAGGCCCAAACTGGCACACCATCCAGATTTACTGTTCACGCAGACACACAGCCAAGTCAGTAGTACAGTGGGAACATTTTCCAGCATGTAGCCACTCAAATGTTAATAAAAATATTGAACTTTAAAAAAAAAAAATCATGCAAAAAAATGTAGCTAAAGCTATCTTGCTGGACCTTAAGGGCCATCCTTACCTGTACTGACCATAACTATCAATCTTAATCTGTTATCCGGAGTTAATGAATCAGTTGTACATAATGTCCCCAAGGGCTCAGTGTGATTTTGTCAAAACCTTAAATTGCTGATATCAGTATGAGATAAGCTACGATGGTTAATATGAAGCATTATTCATTCCATTAATGCTTCATATTAACCATCATTACAATCCATCTATTTGCTTCTGCTTCTCCAGTTCAAGGTCACATGGGTGCTGTAACCTAACCCAGCTGTCACTGGACGAGAGGCAGGATACACTCTGGACAGTTTGCCAATCTGTCACACTGTCATTACCAAATAAACACGTAAATTAAATTCATGGAGTAAATATTTTAAAAATTTACCAAACAGTTAATAACTGGTTTATAAAACATTATATTAGTGGCTATTATAGCGTTACAACTGATGTTTCTGAATCTTTGTAAATGCTCATTATCAACTATTAATAATGACAATATCAAGGCAGAAAGAATATATCCAATTTTCATATACTTTGCACCATTTTAGTGACACAATGTCACTTTTAAACTGATCAACCCAGAGGGGATGTCCATATTTTTAGCTTGTAATTGGTAGAGGCATGTGTTTCCTGAAATAGTGAGCAGGTCAGCTCAAGACAGAAATGTCAGACATCTCTGGCTGAGGCTGGAGAAAACTGCATTTGTGTTTGGCTCTGCAGTGCAGGTGGGGATAATTACTTATTTGTAATGCTGGATTTACACTGCATGCCGTTATGAAGCTGAGGCCATCATCAATCTATTAACAAAATATGGTTTGTGCAGGAAACAGTAGTGTTTTATTTAGTGTAGCATAGTGTTTACACTTTTTAAACACTTTTAAATTTCCATTCAGGTAAACTCATTCTGTCTGACCACTTGCTGATGTTTCATCTAAGTCATAACAAGATCCCAAAGTTCTCTGAGTTTAGTTCTTCTTGGAAGGACTAAACATCTTCAGCCATCCTTTAGTAAGCATACAATCCACGTCACACTGCGCTGATCCCAGTGTGCGTGTTTTATGTCTTTTCAGACAGACAGCGAGCACCTCACACTTCAGACTCAATCACTCAACTTATGGGTGAACACTGTCTCCATGGAAACAGTTCTTCACCAAGATTGAGCGAAGGCGAGCAGAGGTCAGGTTGTCCAAACATTTAGGGGGAGGCACTTGTTTCCGAAACTAATATTAACCACTTAACCAACCAGTGGAAAGTAAACACACACTTGAGACAATGTCAACACGGTTGTTTTTCCTTTCTTGAAACACAGAGCTGACAAAATTATGTATTAAATTTTAAAAAAAATAAACTGGTAGCAGCTTCAGAAACACGAGGAGATCCTTGGTTCTGTCTGATCATTGCACAATATAAATATAGTCTAGCAGCACGGTTTTGAATTAACTGTGTCTTTGTAACATTAGCTTTAACCAAAACGTTAAAGGTGTTTGTATTTTACTAATATTTTATATTAATATTAGATAAGAGAAACATGTCACACAAGAACTAAAACTTTTCAGTAAAATATTAATTTTATTCTACTAAAAAGTGAATTTACTATTATACTAATAATAATACTACATAATATTTATATTGTAGAATTGTATTATCAAAATGTAGACAAGGAACAGTTTTTTTTTTCACGGTACTTTATAATGTATTGGATGCTTTTAGCAAATTTTAATAAAGCTAATATTATCATTGCTCGTTATTATTACTGTTACATTGTCGCCGTTACACTGCTGCATCGTTACTTGATCAGCCTATCTGACATTTTTGTGCACCGTGAACATTCACCGTATTCCATTTCGTGCGGTTGTAAGAGCAGTGTCTGATCGGTATCTGTGGAGGGCGCCCACACGCCTGCGAGGCATCGAGCCTTCATCTAATCGAGGCAGAGGAAGAGGCAGCAGCGGGAGCGAGAGGTAAAGAAGAAGAATTTAACGGTTCCCGGTTGTTGAACCGCTCCGGTCTCCACGGTGCCCTGCGGCTTATGAACAGTTTGGGGCTTGGGATGACGGTCATTCAGTCGACTAGCAGTTATAGTTACTTCATTTAGATAGGTCACCACCATGTTTTTACTAAAGGTAGCAATGTTTTGACAGCTTACCACACTAAGGAGCATCACTGCACGCAGAGGTACCGTTCATTTGATTGATTGCACGTCTAATAACGCTGTGTGGTTGATGTATAGATGGCTCTGTTAGCGCTCTGTGGGTCCACTAAAATAAAACTTGTGCTAACTAACCATAGTGTCCGTGCTAGCTAACCCTAGCTAGCGCTGGTCAGTTGACCAAAGATGTTAACTCTCGCTAGCTGACGGAGAAGTAGGAGAAATGTAGCACCGTAGTTTAGAATAATGCAATTATCTCTTCCAACGAAACCGTGCTTAAATTTAACGCTGTTTCACTCAACGTAAATCTTTTTTCCCGTGCATGTGATAAAATGATGTTGCACAGATTTTATTAGCAGTACCGGAGATAGTGAAGTCGAGCGCGAAATCTTTCAGGGTTTTAACGCCACAAAAGAGACGCAGTTAATGACGTACTTTATTAAACAGTGCCTTAAGATCATTGTCAAATCCCTGACATACCATTTGACTGAAGCCATCAATCAGAACTTTTACTATAACAATGTTGACACCTTTTAAAATGAACTATGTCCGCTGCCGCCCCCTGCGGCGTACTTGTGTAATAACAGGCTGTGCGAGAGGAGCCGAAAAAATGGAATTAAATTTAAAAGATCAAAAAACAAGAGAGAGAAATGGCTATTGAAGAGATGTATTTGAAGATAAGAAATGCATATGTTGTGAATAATATTTTATGCTTTTAAAATTAGGTTCTTAAGGAGGGTATGCCTCATTTCACTAACCTGTGAAAATATCAACCCTGTGCAATCAATAATGATACAAGCACACATGTTTTTATACACACTAATATATTTATATTGTTTTATTTACTCGAAATTGTGTTATTACTCTTTGTACATATGAAAACTATTTAATAAGATAGATTGCTCACTTTGTACTGAATGGGACTGCGTACCATTTTGTTGTATTTTTTGTTTAATGACAATAAAAATTCTGATTCTGACTGTGATGCTGAAAAAAATCTTAATGTCACTGTAATAAGACTGAGAACTGCAAACATTCCCAAAATGTTGGGATATTTTTGTGAGATGCATGGAATGATACAATGTGTTTTTCACAATACATCATTTAATTCCCATTTTATATATGATTGTGCATGTCTCCTTGCAGATTTTCCCTGTTATCCTTTGAACAATACAGTGTCGAGATTTATCAGTTGCTCAACATGATCTTAAAGGCTCTGCTGTGTGTGAAGAAGCGTGGGTCAGCTCAGGATTACGATTATGCTTTATATTTTGCCTCGGGTGTCAGATGTACGCATACATCCGTCTCTGTTTTAACAGGAAAGGAGTTGGTTGATTCGGTTGCTTTTAATCAATTAGAATCATTTGTTTCTCCGATATAGAGCCAGAGCAATGGAGGAAGGCTCTGAGCTGATGGAGGATATTGTATTTCGGGGGGTGGAGTTTTCCGTAAAGATGGAGGTGGACAAGGGTTTGCTCATTGTCGAAATCTCTGATTCGATGACAGCGGATCAGTGGAGGGGGGAGTTTGATCCAGCATGTAAGTGGCGTATACATCTCAGATTACATATCACTATAGCCGGTCATTCATGCTGTTTAACTTTAACTGCTTATTCGTTTATTTAGATATTGAAGACCTCACTCGCAAAACCGGCAACTTCAAGCAGTTTCCTATTTTCTGTAGCATGCTGGAATCTGCAGTGAGAAAGGTATGTGTGGGGGGGGATTAGAGGCAGAACGAATGTAAACACAGTTAATAGATGAATATAAAGAGACAGATTTCCCTGAGGCTGTGTGAGCCAAAAAAGAGACTCGGTTGTGTTCATTGTCTCCACTTAAGCGAAAAATGCCCAGGATGTCCTACTCCCTTTTTCCTTTTAATTAACGTGTAGTAGCAGGGGAGAAAAAGAAGGAGGCTGGAGGAAATTAGGAGAGACAAATGGAATTTTTGGCACATTTTTAAGTCTGCTGCAACTAAATTGTCATGAAAGCAAGGTATACACGCACACTGTAAACGTTAAAGCAAGATAGAAAAGCATGCTTTCTGATATGTCTGAAGATGCATTATTAGAATACTAAATCCATGATCATTAGAAGAGATGGCTGATATTTTTTTGCCATTAAATTGCTGTAAATTGGGGGGGTAAATATAAAATCAGGAGCCTACGATCATAAGACTGTTCCCAAGGTGATAATGGCATGTTTTATTATTCTGATTGTTGAAAGAGATGCTTCTTTGCAGACAAGTGACTCTGTTACGCTTGACCTCCTGACCTATGCTGACCTGGAGCTACTGCGAAACAGAAAAGCAGGGGTGGTCAGTCGTCCTCGCAGCCATCAGCAGCCATCTGTTCTCACCGCCAAAAGATATCTCATTCTCATATACACCGTGGAGTTTGACAGGTTTGGTCACAGCTTTGCTGCTTTATGCCCTCTCCGTCTGTAGCTGTGCTGATGTTCTGATTTTCTGCCCATGTGTAGAATTCACTACCCTCTACCTCTGCCCTATGTGGGAAAGCCTGACCCAGCTGTCTTGCAGAAGGAAATCAGAGCGCTCAGGGCTGAGCTCAGTGCTCTCACCTCTCACGGAGTTAACAAATCTGCAGATCTAGAAATACAGCGGCTACGAGCAGAGTAGGTTTAATCTCTCCCAGTGTTACCAGTATGAGAAGATGCTGGAAGTTTTCTTCTTCTTCTCTTCTTTTTTTTAAAAAAAAAAAAAAATGTCTCCTGCCGTTTTCAAGGCTGGCTCTGGTTAAAGAGGAAAAGGAGAGCATGGCGAAGGTTCTGGAGCGACTGCGGTTGAGTGGAAGTGATCCCACGTCTGGACGAGAGGACTGGAGAATGAGAGATGTGGTGAGGACGCTGGAGGAGCAACTTGTCAAGGAAAGGGCCAAAAGTCAGCGCTCGATGAGCAAGAGATGCCAGGAGCAGCGACTGCTAGTGGAGCAGGTGATGCTTCTTTTTTTCTTTTTTCTTTTTTTTAACTGTGTAACGCCCCCTTTTTTAAAATAAATCAGCAGGTTTTAACCTTTTCTTCTTTCCATTCCAGTTAGAGGAGCTGAGAGCATCAGAGTGTGCTCTCCGTGTTCGTGTCAAGAGTCTCACCAATGAACTGGCGTTACTACGGAGAGGGTTAGACAATCTAAGCGTGTACTATATCTTTACTTTCTCTCTCTTTCATACATTCGCTTACACACTTAAAATTTCAAAACCTGAATCAGTCACCCACTGAACACTCGTGCTGTTTTTCTTCTGTATGCAGCAGAGTGACTCCTGTGTCGGGTCGTATCAGCTCACGGGTAGATGGAGAAATTTATCGCTCCCTTTCTCGGGAGAGAAGGTCTGGGTACGGGACAGTCAGGGCTCGCTCGGGATCTAGAGAACGTACAGAGGATAGAGGACAGAGGTCGGTGGAAAGAGGAAGACGCGCAGACTCCTCGGGACCGCGTGCTCGCATACCCAGGCCATCACCTTCCCCCACAGGTACTAGCTCTGGTCCTGATGTTGTTTCTGTGAATGAATTTTGAGTAATTAATTCCACTGATAAAGATTTTTACTTGATAAGAACTTTTGTTTTTGCAGGGTCACGGGTTCCACGCTTTGATCCAACAGCGTATATCCAGGACAGGCAGCGCAGACAGAAGGAGGCAGAAATCAAAAAGTTGGTTTCCTCACTTTGTGAGTATACGCCAGTACTCAGTGTAGTAGCTGCTCAAGCATGTTTTTCTGTGTCAGACAGAGGAAGGTGCGAAGGGACATGCTGGCATCACCCGTGCTGCCCGAGAGAGGCCGTTCACGTTCCAGAGAAGCCTATCCTCAGCTGACCCGCTCAGGCAGCAGAGGCAGGAGTTTATCTGTGGAGCGGCGAGGAAGCAGGAACTCCTCTGAAAGCTCGTTAGTGGACATGGATGAAATGACCAAAACTCTGTACAGGTGATAGTACTTTGGATGGATTTGTGAAGGCTCTGTGGGTGTAGCTGGCTATTTTAATGTCTGGGTTGTTTGTTTTTTTTCTTTCATGTTTTCAGAGGAAGAAAACAGACTTACAATGGACCCAATGTGGTGAGTAATGACTTTCCTGTTATTTATTTGTTGTCCTCTCCTGTATGTATTTGAAAAGGGCTGATACAAGCCTTTTTTGGGCATGAAAGCAGTGCAGGTAGTATATGTTAGTGGAATTAAATCACTGAGAGTTGTAGTTTTTAATGGTTTTGTAGCCACTAAGTACAGAATATTACAGGCCTTAACATTTACAGTGCAATTTATCTGTCTCTAGTCCAGGGGAGGCCTTCTGTCTAGGAAGCCGTTATGCAGCACACCAACACTCAGAGTCAAAGACAAAGGTAATTTGTACGTCTTCTTTTTTTGTCCCCATCAGTTTACATGCATTTTTGTGTGTGTGTTTTTTTTTTTTTTTTTTTTAAATTCTAATTTGTGATTTGTTGTCCCAAACCCCAGAAAGCTCTGTAGATACAGGTGCAGAGCTATCAGAGATCGATGCAAGGCTGCAGGCACTGCAGGAGTACATGAGAGACTTGGATACAGGACATTGACCTGCTGCACAGGATGTCTGATTTCGTCATCTGTGCATAAAACTGAGGAAGAAATCCTGATTTGGACCTGAGCTTTGGGTTTAGCAGAGTATGCATTAACATAAGAGACTAAAACTCCCTCTGGAAGCTCAGACTTCTGGAAACTACAGCCATCAATATGAAGGTCATTGGACTACTTTTTGTGGACTAATTTCTTTTTTTATGTTTTTATAAATTAACTTAAAATATGATTGTGTCTGTGTGTTGCCAGCTTTTTCCCCCTTTAAGCCCAAACAAACTGATACGTGTGTGTAGAATTTGGCATTGCCTGGTAAATGTTTTGATCTTTCAAAGGCTTGTTTAATAGTGTGGGCAGAGTTGAGTCCTTTTATATTCAGTCCATGATGCAGAAAGGCATTTCATCACTGGGTTTCCAGGTAGATCATTTGTACATGATGGTCAGTTTTTTTTAACCTTTTTTTTTTTTTTTTTTTTTTTTTTGTAATTTTACCTTGTCTTCCCACTTGACTTTGAAGTAAGGATTATCAGTGCATCTCAAGTATTTTGTTACCACTATACAGTCTCTAATTGTTCCACACAGTGCAATACAATACAGCCTTTTCTGCCCTTTAAATTTAGCATTATTTTGATGGTATCACAAACTGATCCCAAACTTGTTAATCTTAGACACTTCTATAAGGGCACAATACTTACCATAAAAACTATGTTTTAATAGGCTATGCTGATGGTGCATGTAAAGTGTGTGAAACTTGGCACATTTTTCATAACAAATTGCCAAATATTTTCTGAAACTGTTGTCTGCAGACTGTTACTAGAACTTTATCCATTGTTTTTATACCACCTAAAATATAATTTATAAGAAAGATATACTGTGTGTAAGGAGTCTTTTTATAGTTTTATACATACTGCTTTCCTTTGGATTAGTGTTCGCTGACAAGAAGCTTGAGGGGTACCTTGAAGATTTTCCAGCACTGCAGCTGGTCTGCTTTCACTAATTAACAAGTCCTCTTCTCAGGCAAACCAGACAGTGTCTGAACAGCTGCCGTGTGCCCAGCAGGATACTCAGGAGGGGAAACATGAACACCTTATGTTGGCTTATGCCATGCAGAAATTTGGCACTCACTCACATCCACAATGTGTTGCAAGCTTCACCTTTTTTACACAAGAATGCAGACACAGATTAAAAAAAAAAAGATTAGTGTAAGCTGTATATTTGTTTTGTTTTTTTATGGCAGGTCAACCCTTTGTGCCATACAAGCAGCTTCCCATGTTTGATTTGGCAGATTTTTATTTTTTTTTTTTTTTAAACATGGGGCGCCCTTCCTGACACAACACCAAAGGGATTTGTGTTTCCTGGGACTGAACGGGGGATATTTCACTTGTTAGTCCATAGTGTACGGGTTTATACATTTGGCCATCTACTACTGTCAACAAATCTAGAACAATTTCCCTTGTGGGATCAAAAACATATCCATCTGGTACAGCTTTGTATGATTCAAAGTTCAATACTGGGCCTTGGTTCCATCATTTTATGTTCATCTTTTGAAACAAACCCTTTAGCTCCCTTTCAGCTTACATTTGTCTGATTGGCTTCCATTGTAAACAGAAGATTTGTATGTTTGACCCTAATAGGAACACTTATGTCATACATATTAAATAGTTGAGGAAACACAAAGCATTCAAAGTAGTCTGAAGCCTGGATTAGATGTACAAACACTGACCTCGTTATTTGAAAAGTCATATTTAATGATCAATACCATCAATATGTGACAGGAGATAAGGAAAATATAAAAGGTCCACTTTAAAGCATGAAAAAAAGAAAGTGTCTACTATATGACTAATTTAATATAGAAAAGTATTAGAAGAGTTAATCAATCAACAGGTCAAGGATTAAGGCACGTACCAGTGTTCACAAGTTAGCTTTAGGTAGCAGCGTAACAGCCAAGCAGCTGAACAACTACACAGCTTCTCCATAAATCACATCAACAAAAGATGATAACGTTTCCTGTGAAAATTAAAGTGCTAAACCAAAGTGACACCACGTTGGCCAGTTGTTTAAGTGCTTTGGAAGCTCAGTGCAAACTACTCTTGTAAAACATTCAATCTTCTGGATGAAATAAGTAATAAAAGAAAAACTATGAATTTCTCCTCCTACAAAGACAATTTTCTTGCTCAAGTCTGTCCAGGCTGCTTCACAGTCATCTGAGTCGCATCATTTCTTCGACTGTTCAGTATGCTTTGTATTCTGAATGTGAGCTAAGAAGGGGAATAATAGAAAAAAAATGTATATTAGTACAATAGTATGTACACACAGATGCACTCACGGGTGTACAAATTACTTACGGTTTGTTGCTGTCCAAGAGCGTCTCGATAAAAAGCATGTAAATGCTCCTGCCTCTTCAGATCGTATTGTCTCCAGACCTCAGCTTTGCTCTTTACCTCGGCCTCAGGTAACTGGGGGTACTGCTGCCGCTGTAACAGAATATTTTGAACTCAACTTAGAGAAGTTTGCATTGTGAGTCGTCTGAATTCTGTTATTTGCCACTGCCTTGTGAAAACGCTGGTTTTAAGTTGATTCAGGATTGGCTGATTCTGTTAGTGCAAATCCTATTTATTCAGTGACTCAAAGCCACAAGAGAATATGAACAGCCAAGATAAAATTATTGACCAGTGAACATAATCCACCATCAGAAACACTGTGGAGCTGGAGGACAAAGAGAAGTGTTTACTGACATTATTGACACAAAACAGTGGCAAAAACTGACCGACATTCATAAAAGGCCCAGCATGGCACTGAATGAATTCGATTTTTTAGAAGTACAGCTATGCAAAAGATTTTGCAAAAGATGTTTCAATTTTAAAGTGAATTAAATACTTTTTAAAACTAACATAAATCAACATTTAAAGAACTTTATTTTCCTTAAAAAATGCACATCGCCATAGGACTTGAGGGTCACTCACCATTAGAAACATGTATTCCTCAACAGTGTGAATCCTCATTTTCTGCAGTGCCATGAAGGTCAGTGAAACGGTTGTTCTGCTTTTGTTAAGCAGTTCCTGTAGAGACATTTGTACTTAATATATAATATAAAACACAAATATTACTAAACAGTGAGGATAGAAAATGACAATTATACCAATAGCTGCTCATTGGTCTTTAAATCCAAATCATCTTGGTGAGAGGTCTCTGGAACACTGGCTGGGTGTGACTGAGTAAAGACAGACAGTTTTATTCATATGCATATGAAGTAAAAGGCTGGGATAATCAGTGCTTTAATGTGAGTAGTCCTGTACCTCAGCTTCATACTCATCCCAAGCAGCTTTCCGTTCTGCCTCACTGAGCTCCTCGTCTTGTTTATGGTCCAGCAGGGATTCGTGCTCATGGTAAGTCACTATGTGGTCTTTGCAGTCTTCTAACAGCTGTGCCAGAACCGTATCCTGAGAAACAAACGAGAAGTTATCTACTGCTGCAAAATCTAACATAAAGACTGTAAGATTAAGACTGTCGTTACCAGTGGCAACACAGAAGCCGGTCTCTTGCTTTTCTTAGAGTTTGGATCGTTGAGCAGGTCTGGCTCGAATGTGTAAAGTTCAGTCAGCTCATGAAAGGTGAAGTGTCTCTCAATCTGCTGCTGATCTACTACTCGGAAGGACAGCGACTGCTTGGTCACCTGACGATCATAAATTTTCTCCTCCATGGTGCCCTGAAGATGACAACAATCACAATAATTAAATAAAAGAGTTGCAGCTGCAAGAATTAGTCAATATGAATTTCAAAGCATTTCACATCGCTTTTCAGTTTACGTCTGATGTCATTTTAATTTGAAAAGGAGTATTTAGTGACCAATCTTAAAAATTTCATCTGTTGATGTAACATGTGTAGAACATACAACACTGGCCCAGTAGAAATGAAGCACATATGACTATTAAACAGTGCAGTTTCTTCTAAACTACTAGAGAGGCCACAACGGACTTAAGGACAAGGCTTTGTGGAGCTCAAATTTTCTAAATAAAAAAAAAACGTAAGCTTACCTGGGCCAAGAAGCGGTACACAAACACTTGTTTCAGCTGACCAAAGCGGTACACTCTGTAAATGCTCTGGATGTCATATGAGGGATTCCATGAAGCATCAAAGATGATCACCCTGTTAGCAGCCACCAGGTTGATGCCAAGTGAGCCGGCTTTTGTTGAGATGAGGAACAATCGGCCGCTAAAATAAAGATTATTCAAATTCAATCAGAACCTTCTGTTATATCAGTGTACTCCATATAAAAGACGTGACAATGAGATATTCTTTACCGGACATTTTCAGGATTGTTAAACTCATCTGCCCACTTCTTCCTCAGTGTAGCACTGGTGGAACCATCAAAGCGGTAATAATCAACATTTTTAACCCAGCTGCCCGCTGTTAGAATTTAAAAACATGGGGGGAAAAAAGCACAAAAATGTAAACAGGCATTTCCTCTCCCTCATTCTTTTCCTCTCCCATTAATAGAATACTACCTTTGAATGCTGATGGGTCTCTGGCACGGTGAGAATCCGCAAGAAAATCCTCAATCAGGTCTAATGAGATCAGCGACTGACTGAACACAATCCTACAAACACATTTATGACATTAGACGCTGGCAGACCACTTGTTTAAATCTGCTTCATATCAGAAAACAAACATACACTTTATCCTCCAGTTCTTCAGCCATTCTCAGGATCTCAAACAAGAGCACCATCTTCCCTGAGTGCTCCAGGATTTTGGCATCTCTTTCAGAGAGAAGATCCTTGTACCAGCGCTCATCGGGACTCGGAGGCTTCAACCTGATGGGTGCGGTCTCGACTGCTAAAGACATAAAATGGGGCAAACTGTAGCACATTTCACAAGCTATATTGTTGGAGTATTAGTGGCATGCGGAGCTTTTATACCTTCCACTGTTTGGACAACTTTGAAATCATCAATAATCGCTGTGCTATTGTGAGTGTTATTCCCTTCTTGTCCTTCGTTCTCTTTCATTCCTTCACACCAGCTAAAAATAAAGAAATAAACATAACCATTGTAGCATATGTATACATGTTCAACATCTCTTCCTGGACGAGTGGACTAACCTTGATGAAACTTTGCATAAACATTGCCTAGGGTACTTTGACTACCAAAATCTATATGGCGTATACAAATATTCTATACAAACTCCACAATCACATATATTAGTGACACTTCTTTTGATATCGTTCTATACTGTTCTATACTCTTGTTTCTTATACCAAAGTTTATACACTTCCTGTCTACACAACATCCATTTTTCAATCTAGATTTATGCATCGTGTTTCCTTGGATAGCCAGTTGGTCTACAATCTGTATTTGTTCCACCACTGCTTGAGAATACCTCTTAAAGGAAAGGTCTTTAGTATTCCCATAACCCACCAGAAGTCCTTAAGGGTTGCTTTAGGCTTTAATGAATAACAACTTAGAGGTCTTACCCCTCGGCCTCAGTCATAGGGGTCTCTGCATTCTTGGGCAGATCTGCTGCTTTACCTTTACTCTTCTTTGCAAAAAAAAAAAAAAAAAAAAAACATGTTATTTCAGACTAATGAGTAATCAACATGCAGTTATGGAGATCTTTCTACCTTTTTTAATTTGCTCAGGTAGCTGAGCTGAAGGCACCACGGATGAGTCCAAATTCGGCCGAGGACCTGAAAGTCCTTGAACAGGTTTGCTCCAGGCCTCATCTTTTTGCTGTTATGTAAGGAGCTTACACCTGGAAAAAGCACAACCATCTATAAACTCTTCAAGTCCCAAAAAAAGAAAAGACATCTATTTTAGGTTTATTTTAGTGCACCATACAGATTCGCACCTGTGAAATGGTCAAGGTAGTATCGGTATAGATTATACTGAAGTGGGGAAACCCTCACTGCCAGCACATACTCATACTTCGGAGGCAGAAACTGTCGAAGCTCCGAGTAATCTCTTCTCTAAGGAAAAGACAAACACAGTATTGTGAGAGCTGGAATATAAATGCAATGAAGAGAGCATTCAGATGTTCTTATTATTTTTACCTGTATGCATCCGCCCAGTACTGAATGCAGTACATGTGCTCGCTTCTTCATGATTCGGACATCTTTCGGGGTGGAGTCAGCACACTGGCCGTTCTCTATGGGGTTGATGAAGCGGTTTCTGAATTCGCCCAGTGAGCCCAGAAGGTTCTTCTTGATGAAATTGACCATGCAGTGGTCTGGGAACAAAATATGTATTCTCAATAGGATTTCTAAACAAAATAACTAATAGATTAGGCTAAAAGCCTTTAGACACTGAGCACATTGTGAAAAACAAATCAAAATTCAGAGTTTTTTGGATGCAAATTTGTCACGTCACCTAAATAAACACTGAAAGTGTCACAATTTGGCAGATTTGTCCTTAAAAAAACGCACTATGGAAAAAAGGAGTCAACATCAAGCGATGATGAGCTGATCCTGATGTTTCTAAACACGAAAAGGAAAAAACAGAGATTCTGGGTGTGTTCAGTATTGAAGAGGAGGCAGCAACAGGGAGAATTTCATGGTTTGGTATGACGACCGCTTTCAGGATGTCGGCGGAGTGGTCATTTGAGGAGGCAGAGAAATCATTTCAGAAATCATGTCAATATATTCAGTACCGTGGTACGTTTTTGAGCGAGCACACTTGTTGCCAAATGTAGTGGCCTGATTGGTCAGAAAAAAAAGGGAAAAATCAAGCCTGATCTGAACTTTTGTAGTGCCAACACTATGTTATACTTTGACTTGAATCCACATAACAAAATGAAACAAATAAAATAAGTCAAAGCAGAAAATCAGTAGCTTGGCATCAACAAAGGCAGGAAATTCTGGATGTTGTCATGTCTGTTGTTGATGTTCTCAAGTGAACAGAACTACAACCAGAACTTGAAAGGTGTGATATAGTACTGAGCAACAAAATAAAGCAAACCAACCACAGCATTCAGAGATGTTAGCAGTGGGTCACACCTGCTGCATAATGAAGGAAGTGGTTGTGGAAGAGCAAACAGACACTTTGCAGCACAGCAAATTAAGAGCTCTCAAACTTGCTTTGTTTCCAGGTCAGAAAAAAAGGTTAAAAGCATCAAAACCAAACTACACAACTGGCTTCTAAACACAAATAAAGGAAACAAAATTTGATGACTACAATTACTACAAATCCTGTTTAAATGGGGACACTTGAGAGAGTAACTCCACCATCATGCACTCACTTAAACTAATTATAAAGCACTACAATTCCAGTGTTTCTCTGTAATCACTTTAGGACTTCATAGCCACAGTTATGATGACCTAGTGCTGCAGACTTACACTCAACGAGGTTGTTCTGCAGTGGCGTGCCAGTCAGCACCACTCTTCTTTGAGTTTTGATGGCATTCATAGCTTTGGAGATATTAGAGCCATCATTACGCAAGATGTGCCCCTCATCACAAACCACAAAGTCGGGACCTGAAAGGAAAAACAACATCAGATTCCATGAGCAAAGGCACAACACCTAAAATAGAAAGTCTTTTAATAATAGCATGCCATAATAAAGTCACTGGACCTGGATCCACAAGTGTGCGATAAAACTCCTCCTTCCACTCGTCGTTGTTGATTTTACAGTCTAATGACAGGATGCGGTACATGTCATACCCCATTATCATCACACCTCCGTCTCTCTGCCACCTCTGCAGAGCTCTGAGTCGACCTAAGGTATGTTTCATTGTAGCCAGTTCTGTCACCTGTGACCAAATAAGGACATGTTGCTGACACCATATGATTTCTGGCCTTGTTTTTATATATATATATATATATATATATATATATATATATATATATATATATATATATATATATATATATATATATATATATATATATATATAATTTTACACTTTTAAATTCGTTTGGTTACCTTGACTTTATCTTCCCCCATGTTGTTTTGCCATTTCTTGAACTCACTGACCCAGTTGAGGATGGTATTAAGCGGACACACAACCAAAGCGGTTCTAAATTTCAGTTCTGTTGACAGCAACACTGTGTGGAGGAACGTTACCACCTGTCAAATGAGACAACTATGAATATGACACATCCAGAAGTACTGTCCCCTTCTAATGGATAAGTTCATTTAAAACAGACTGAGATTAAGTGAAAAACTTTCCTGTAGTATGACTGACCACAATTTTCATTTCTTTTTTTCCCCAAATCAACAAATCTGCATTCACTAGGCTAAAGAAGAGAGGGACCATAAAGCCCACAGTGTGTCAACAGTACACAATTCATAAGTCAGCATCCGTGATGGTATAGGGGTGTAAAAGTGCACATAGAATGCATAAGTCACCATAATGTTGAGCAAGACATACAGGTTTTAGAGCAACATTTACTGGCATCCCATTTGAAATCTTTATCAGGGAAGTTCTTACTTATTTCAGTAAGACGACGTCAAACCACATTCTACATCTATTACAAGACCATGACTGAAAGCAAAGAAGAGCTAGGCTGCTAAACTAGCCTGAAACAGTCCAGGCCTGTCACCCAATGACCCATCAGAACTGCTCAGAAAAATAGGAAACAGCAATTTGCTAAAAGAAAAGAAAAACATCTCACTGTCTCAAGGCATAAAGTGAGCAGATATTTTTATATTTTCAATAAAACAAATACTCAATTTCAGCATTTGATATGTTCAGTAAATAAACATAAATAAATGTTCAAATACATAAATAAAAATGACTGCAATCTACTTTTCCTGACATTTCACACAGTATCACAACTTTCTGAAAAGACTGGGCTGTATCAAAAATGTTAGCAGGGATAGAAGATAATCTTTGGTTCAGGGAGTGCTTTGTGATTCTGTGCAACGAGCATATTAAGGGTGGACGTGTGTGTGCCTTTACCTGCAGAGTCTTTCCGAGGCCCATGCAGTGTGCCAGTACACAGCCTGATCCAGGAGAGGAGTTGGCCTTCTTCACAGACTCACAACAACTATCCCAAATAAACTGGACGCCTGTTGGGGAATGACATTGTGATTAGGTTTTTGGGGTGTTTTTAAATAAATTTTTAAAAGCTAAATACAATTAGCTCATATTAGACACAGGTTTTAGGAGAGATGTGGATTTCAAACACAAAGTCTTAATGAACACAAAATTAAAAATGTATAATTAATCTAACGGCACTAAGCGTCAACATGATTGCAAAGCAAAACACAAAAGGCAGAAACTAACCGTCCACTTGGTGAGGCTTCAGTATTGTGACCAGGTTCCTGTGCACCTGAACGAGAGGCTTCTTGGTCTCCTCATCCTGATCCAGGACCAGCTTGGTTGTGACGGGACACACCACTTGAGACAGCTCATCCTCTATGACAATGATCTGCAACACAAACAAATATGTCCTAAAAAGTTTCACTGCCGCTAGCAAACCGTTGCATGCGCTGTGCTCGGTGTCCTTGATCTACAGGTACAAGGCAACTTATCAGCATTTCCTGCTGTAAACACTGATTTCTATTGCTATGGTGAAGTTTAGTGCAGTACCTCTCTCCTGTCCTCCATCTGTTGATCCCTATTTGCCAAACGTTTGCATCTCTCCTCCTCCTCTCTCAGGGCTTCCTGGGTCTCAGCACGAAGGTTTTCATCTTCAATAATTCTGCGAATCTTTTTGCGTCCTTTCGGGGTGACTTTATTTTCGCTGGCCTCCTCAGGTGCATCCTCTTGATCGGTCTGCCCAGAGAACAATCCAACAGTCAGTATGTCAATCAGGCATTTTTTTTTTTTTTTTTTTTTTTTTTGAGACAAGGTTTATGGTATCACACATAAACAGGCCTAGATAAGAAGAATAAACACATAAATTCATAAAGAGATAAAAGAGATAGAGGATAATTCGATACCTTTTCACTGCTGGAGTCAGACAACAAAATGTAAGCCTCTTGTGTTTTCTTTTCGTAATCATGAAGCTCATCCTTCACCTTTGTTTTTGCTCTGGAGTTAAAAATAAGAAAGTATGTTTTCAAAAAAAAAAAAAAAATGCCATTCTGTGCCGATCAGGTTATCCAGTAAATCTAAAACTACTAAGCTGCTTGCTCAAATCTAACCTTTGTGTTCTTCTCTATATTATTTTTAGGTCTTTACAATTTGTGCATTGGCACGGTATAAATTTAACTGAATTGAATGCTGACTCTTATCAGTGGAGGTTGAAATAAACATACTTTTTGAGCCCATCTTCACCAGCCTCATCACCCGACTCGCTCAGCTCCTCGCTCATCCCAGCATCTTCATCCAGCTCATCGCTGTCGGCCTCACTTTCACGGTCTGCTTCACAGAAATCAAAGTCAGACGAGATACACATCTCCCGTTCCATCTGATCACTGTCTAAGTTATTCTTACAGCTCTGATTTTCTTTCCTGGCTCCTCTTTTGCGCTCCCGTTTTCCCTCTTCGCTCTTCGGTGCATCCTTGTCATTTGATGTTCCCTCATCTAAGGTAAGTTTGTGACGGAGGAGGTGGTGCCTGGAGATGGGCCCATCAAAGTTGCTGTCAGATGAATCTTCGGTTACGTCTTCCCCTGTATCAGAGACATATTCTATTATTATTTATGCCCTTAAACCAACCCCAAGTGATATAACAGCCCTCTGCCACTGGGATAGCTTCACAATTTTGTATTAATCTCATAAATGAGATATTGGTTAAATAAAATCTGGAAAATCTATTTATAAGAAAATGCACAAGATTAAAACTAAACTTGTAATACTAAGAAAAAAACTTACCATCTTCATCTGTTCCATTATCGTCATTGCCTCGTTTGATCTCCTTGTCACTCAGTGAATCAGATTCAGCCTCTTGTGTTTCTTCATCTGAAGAGATATCATCACCCGAGGAGTAGTCGGATTTAATTTGGGCCAATAGCAATTTCTTAGCGATTCTTTCAAAAGTAGAAGAGAAGGAAAAGGCACCTGAAGTTCATTTCATGAGTTCAGTTTCATTGTCTTCAGCTTGGATATTGTTACACTTATTGTTACACATTACAACAAAATATGGTAACATTTGGGCTATATTACACAGAAATGATCATTTAAGTGCTCAGCTGCTAATATTCCACAAGCTGGTGGCATTAAAAAGAAATCAGCTATATATGGTGAGTCACTTCTAGTCGATCCGCATTATGTCTTTAAGTGATGAGGCCAGTTTGAAGCTCTTGTAGTTGCTTCACAGACCAATTAAAGAGAACTGCCACAACACTGAAAGACATATTCAAAACATTAGTATAGAAAGCAAAAGAAAAACGAGACAGAGGCATTTTTAAGAGTAAGAATTTATTACGACAAACATGGATTCTTCACACATAAAATCAAGGACATTCTCCTCTCGATAGTTTGTTCGCCCTTTGGAAATCGTAACACTTTTCTTTCTTTTTTTCCTTTTTTTTTCCTTGCTCGAGTCTGACAGACATATGTTTGCAAAAATGACATTACGTTCATGTATTCCACTCATACTTTAAACTGTGACAGCTCTGATTTCAAGACCTACAATCTTTTGAGGCAACCAAAAGGGAATATAATCATGATTCTACCAATTTTCTTGAAAAAGGGGGACAAATTACACGTGGGACACAAAAACAGAAAATTACTGTACATAAAGATTTACTTAGAATGAAACATTTACTTTTTTTCCTACCCCAGGGGGTATCACATTTCAAAAATGGCTGAAACTGCAGTAAAACTCACGTAAAAAAATACTGGTTTGGAAAAAAAAAAAAAAAACCATGTAAAAAGTTCACTGTTTTAATACCATGTGGTGTTTTGAAGAATATATACAATAAATAACCCTTTTAAACCCCATCTATGTGGACCCAACACTTTACATGAGACGTGTCTGGCTCGGGTTTGTCTGCTGTATCCCAATTCAGCCATTTCTCCCACAGGCTTGACCCCGATTTCAAGTAGGCTATAATCCAGGTCAGTGGACATCGGATAACTGCCACTTTCACTGACACTAAATCCAACGTCCGGTGAGAACTTATTGTTAAGGTACACACAGTACAGAAATGTTAGACGACAACAGCAGGAACAGATGAGAGTTGAGTCTCATTTGATATGTTTCATGTTAGAAGAAAGAAGCAGCAGAAAGAGCAAAGACTCTGAAATGAAAATGAACACAGCCACATGCGACGTTTTAGCCCAGTAACTACAAACAATGTAAACTTTACATTTCTGCTGACCGTTTTCCCCAAGATAAAGTTGCACTACAACTACACACAGACGTCATGTGATGCTATTCATGTTGATAGGAGGCTACAATATCCCAGATTTAAGTGACTGTCGCCTAACAGCACTGCATTCACTGCTGTGCTGTCAGAAAATCCGCCCTGAAAAAAACATGAGAAAACAAACAAGTCACATCAATAAAGACATAGTGTAAACTTGGTTGCTTGTTTTTTGTACTCTAACAACTGTTTCACAGCCCACTCTCATTTCAGATAAGGTAGAAATGATCACCAATTGTAATCACTGGTCTGGAATAATTGTTTTCATCTGCTTTACGTGAGTAAAAGCACAAGTTAGTCACCTGTTAAGCAGGATTTAACTGGCTGCAAGTTTCAGTCATTACGTTTAATGGTCAGCAGTAATGTATAGTCTGTGTATAGAAAGTGGGCCAAAACATTAGAAAAAGCATAGGCGTGGCTCTAAAGAACACTGCACAGCACATACATCACTTTGGAGAAGAGTAGGCCAAATGAAGAAATTTAGATGCGAGGTGTTAAATTAGAGGGGAAAAAAGAGGAGATTAGGATTCATCTCTGATTGCACTTCATGGTAAATCTTAGCTACTTCAATGGTATTGCACAAATGCTGTGCTATTACTCTGGGCTTAGCCTCCAAGAGCAGTAATCAAATTTCACTCACTTCCATTGGAAAGGGTTGGTATCAGAAAGCTCGACAGAAAGATATTAACAGAGGTAAAGAGGTGGAAAATGAGTGTGAGACGTAAGATAATCTCAGTCAGAAAACCAAAATAATACTGAAAGTATTCAACTTCTTCAAACTCAGCCTCTACTCCCTACCAAACTGCATGCATATATGTAATAGTTTCCAGAGCTCAAGAGAACTGACTGGATTTCTAGCTTTTATTTGAGACTCCTGACAAACTGAAGCAAGTAATACCTGCATGTCCACACGCTTTGACTTAAGTCATTGAAATGAGCACTCAGGGAAGCAAGTGAGTGTCAGGCTGACACAAAACCTGCTCCAAAGTGCATTAGCTATGACTGTGGGTGTCAGCGGTGCAGCAGGATTTCAACTTGGTTCAAGATGAAGTAAAAACTTAATAAAAGCTCAAAGACTCCAATTGTTGGGAGTCTACTGACTTTCAAAGAAGGCTGACTACATACCAGATTACAGAGGTATTATATCAAATTAGATTGTCATTGACATCGTGATGGCTGAGTGTAAACACCAGAGCCTTGAAGGTGCATCAAACAAACTATTAACTATCAAACATGTCAATGAAAAAAAGCACACATTACTTCTACTGTAGCTGGTGGTTAACTTACCACAACTTGCATAAAACCCAATAGCTGGTTTGGAGGGGTGGGTGGGTATCCTCAGTTCATGATACTGTTTTGAGGTGAGGGCTGTGGGAGACTCTGAGAACTGTTTTGAAAGCTGCTAAGCTAACAAAAGTTTGCATTTTTTGTTTGTTGGACTGTGAGAGGAGCCATGTAACAAATCGTGAGACTTACAGACGCTCACAATACCATGAAGGTAATTACACTTGGGCACTTCTTTCAAAGTGCAGCAATAAAATAAACACTTTTATAATGCAACAACTATGTGGTGTCAAATAAAAACCCATTTGTGACGTTCAGGTCCTGTGCTGTAGAAAAATTAGGGACTGCATGCATCAAACTTTTGGGCCTAAAATTATTCAAAAGCTGAATAAATTAAATCTAAACACATGTACAGAGCCAGGTACATTGTCTCAGATCAGTTTATTCAAAAACCAATCTTTTTACCATTTAGCAATCAGCCCACAATTGAATGCTCACACCACAACTGTGACCATTAAAGCTAAGAGCAGGTATTCAAAAAAAAAAAAAAAAAAAAAAAAAAAAAAAGGTGAAGCATAAAATTTTTAAACACCTTTTGCAACTCTGCAAGCATCGCTCCCCATTTGTAATATAAAACAGAAAAAGGTTTTGATTAAATTATATTGTTTTAAAAGTCATAATATGTACAGATAATGTTGCTGGCAGGTTTCAAACTTTATCCTTCACCTGGAAAATAACAACACTCCATTTACTTGAGTTAACAGTGCCACTCCATGTTGCTTTTGTGTAGTTTGTAAAAAACACAGAATGAACATCGAAGCTCACTTTAAACGTATACTCACAATGAAACCACACCTGTACTCGTGGTACTCAGGTTAAGCTGTACGCCAAAACAAGCTTCACTGTTCGAATGTATACTTTGACCTCCTTCATTCAAGTGGGTCTCTTAACATCAGCCAAGTGTCCCAGGGAGAGAACGCAGGTATAAGAAATAATACTAAAATGTTCTTGCATTTCTAAGTGTACTAAATAAAACAAAGACAAGCAGATTACATTGCTTATCAATAACAAAGCCCGCGTCCCGATTTTATCTCTAGAATGTGTATTTGATCGCTGGGGCCCTACTGCAGCTACGTTTGGGTCGTGTTTGAATTGGCTGTAACTGCGTCCTAATGACATGGGTGTTGCTAGACTTTGCGCTGACGTCAGGATTTGAAGTTGCAGCCTTTCTTCCACACCTAACTTGCTTTACAAACTCTACATCCGGGCTTTTTGAACCGTACCTATTTTCTGGATCATCGTCATCTTCTGCTGCCCATGAGGGCCCAAACTGCTCCTCATCTCCTACAAGAACAAACATTCAGAAACATGAATTTCAAAATGAAATTAAGTATGATTCATGATTCATGACTAATCACTAATGACACAAAGTACCGGTAAAACTTCTTGAGCCATCACTTATTTCTTTATATTTTGCTATGAAAATGGAAAATAGTTTAAACAATTTACTGAAACATGTAAACATACACGGTGACACAATATAAAAGCAAAAAAAATGACCACTTTTATTCTTCAACACCATCTTCAGGAATAGTTCTACTGGCTTCTTAAAGGACATTCAACATTGGATGTTGGCTGCCTTTTGGTTTTTTTCTCTATCAATATAATGTCACACTACTTCAACTATTTTGAAATCCTCTCTCTGGGGAGGCCAACCCACAACTGACAGTGTTCCACTGTGTTTTTTTCTATTCAGATATGCTTTGACTGCATTGGCAACACCACTGCCTAAAATGCAGCTTCACACCATGGCAGAGCCTCCACCATGTTTTTAAGAGGACCATTTCTCATAGTTTCCCTTCCTTCTTGACAGCCATTCTTCCACTGAGACCATTGCTGATGAGGCACTGGTCCTTTTTCAGGTCTTTACTAGATTTTTTCTTCATGCTTCCTAATCTCATGACCAAGATACCGTTCATCTGCTGTAGATAGTTTCTTTTAGGCCTGCCACTTCTTGTTCTGTCCTTACACTTGCCCAGTTTCCTCAAATTTTCTACTGACATGCTGAATGCCATGTTGAGATACATTGGTTTTGCCCAATAGCTCTTTGGACATCACTTTGTTGGTGCAAAAATACTATTTTATGTTAACTTTGGCATTTTTTGTGCAAAAGTAATGGGAACAAATGATGTGTTTTTGTGACAAGCTGCTACTAACAAAGTGCCTAAAGATACAATTTATAATGGATTCTTTGCTAAGTTCTCTGTTATGTGACTGGTTAGTTGACTTTTTTTAAGCTTAAATGATTCATAGATCAGTGGTAAGCAGCTCTGGTCAGGTACAAGGACTGGATGAAAAATGAAAAAGTGAAAAGGCAGCCAATGACCTTCAACAAGCCTGAAGAATTATTGCCGTCTGACTTGTTGGAAGTAAAATATGAAGAATTAGGGGGTGGCTCAAGACTTTTGCACAATGGATCTAGACACCTGTAAAACTCACCTGACGATTGGTGGAATGCAGCTGCTCCTAATAAGGCCACATCTTCTGTGATTGGCTTCATCTTCTGATCACTTCCATCGCTTCCAGAGTCATCGTCATGTTCGTCTTCACTTGATGAGGTCGATGAATCCATTGCTTCCTGACGAGATTTAGTCTTAGCGTCCTCACCTTGTATCCTACTCCGCTTTCTAGCCACACCCTCCTCTCCTCTCTTGACAAGATGAGGCTTCCCTATTGACCTCAGCGTATTTAAGTGTTTCATTTTCTTTTGCGAGTCTTGCTCGTCGCTAGAGGAGTCCGTCCCACTTTCACGGTGAGCTTTGACTCTTCTGTTACTTGAGTCGGCCTCAGGGGTGCGATCCAGTATCTTGCGCTTCTGCCTAATCTTCTCTGGTGAGATTGGAGTGTTCTTATTAAGCCAGAAGAGACATTTTTTCGCCACTTTATTTGGCGACGCTTTACCACCATCCTCATCACTCTGGGGTTCATCGGAACTTTGTGTCATCGCTGCTCGCTCAAGCAGAGCAGCAGGGACTTCATCTGAATCTGAGTCGTCTCTTGTCCTGCTCAGACTTTGCTCTTCGTTTTTTTTAGCAGGCACTTTGTTGGGGGCCTCTTCAGCGTCAGAGTCGCTGTCACTGTCTCCTACTGAAAGAGATGTTTTGGTTTTCACATCACTTGGTCGGCGCAAAGGGGTTGTCTTCACCCGAGGAGAACGTCTATTGCCCTGTTCTTCTTCTAGATACAGAGATGCACTGGAGTTGTCATTGCTCATCTTGCTACCACTTGTTTCTTCATCTTCTGATACATGTTTTTCCTTTGACTTCTTATCTTTCTTTCCCTCCTCGGTTTTGGGGGGCGCAGATGACGGCTCCTGCTCCATAGCTACAGGTGTAAGTTGTACTACTAGTTTTTTAGTCATGTCAACGCCGCTTTCAGTAGATTTCAGGCCAATCTTTTGTGTTCTCTGTCTGGCTTTATGTGAACCTGAAACCATCTCCTTGCCAGGACAGTCTTGTAGACTCCCATCTGCAAAGCCCTTGGAGTCAGAGTCGTTATCGTCTAAATGTTCAGCTGCCAATTTCTGCAAGTCACTCAAGCACCTGTCATCAGGCATGTCTATCTCTATTTCTGCTTCTGTTACGAGTCCATCAAAGTGGTCACTAAGCAGTTTTTCCCAACTGCTCGATACATCCAAATCACTGAATTCTTCCTTAAGGCTATCCTCCAGTGCTGCTAGGGATTTCCTCAAGCCTTTAACTACTTCCAAAAATGAGTTCAGGTACCTAGTGCGAACACCAGGTGTTGGTTTGTTTTGTGTCACGGTATGAATGAAATTGACAAAAGTTTGGTTTAAGGTATTTGTTGAGTCCACTAAATGTTTGGCCTTTTTGGTAATGTCCTTGGAAATCTGCAGCATGCTGTAGTTGAACACCACATTTCCATCCATACCAGTGTGATCCCATTTATCCAGCGAAATGTTTTGAGGTGAGTGTGGCAACATGTTGAAAATCTCAGACTTCCCCGGATCGACTCGACTCCTCTTGCGCTGCTGTTGCCACAAACGTTCCATGTTCTCAAGGACACTGTCACAAGCCATGACCAGGTCAAAAAGAGGTTCTGGGCTACACACATAGCAGTACCATTTGCTCTCCAAGATGCCCGACAGTTCCTTCCTTCCCAGATTTCTTAAAATGCACTTCTTACAGAAAGCATTGCTACAGAAATCGCAGCAGATCAAGTTGCCTCCTTCAGCACACCATCTGCACGAGGGAAAAACAGAGATGATAAATGCGGCTGACAAAAGTAAGTTAATGGAAATGTTAATATTTCAATTAAATGACTGAATGCTACTAAATCGTGCCTGCACTGCTCATCCATCCCGTCACAATCCTTGCTGATGTCATCACTTGAGTAATAGTTGTAGCAAGACTGGCAAAACAAAACATTTAATTAGAAACAGCTCTGAGAAACTTATAAACACTAAAAGGTGAAAAATATAATTCTGTTGATGATATCTATATACTTGAGGTCAGGTTTTTTAATGCATCTTTAAATATTTTTTCAGTTTTGCTATTGTGTTCAATCAGCCATCAAACCAAAATGGGGCATGACAGTAGTTTTATTTTTGTTTTATTGGTATTAATGGCAAGAAGTCACCCACACAAAGCCAACAGAATAAACACACTTCAACAAGACAAATTATGAGCTGCACCACAAATAAGGACCAAGGTTTAAAAGAATTAAAAACACCTGATACTGCTGATGATGTTCATGATTAACAATCAAAAAAATCCAAAGAATATAAATATAGTATTTAACAGCACAAAGTTATGTATTCTTTTCTGTGCTTTGGACTTACTGACTATATTGTTCTGATAACGTTCAAAAAGTGGGTGAAATAAAAAATTCTGGTATATCAATAAGCAGACTCACCTTGCATATAAGGACTTTCAGAACTGGATGGCGATACAAAGAATCCCTCCGGAAGTGGTTAACTTGTCGGCCACACGCAGTGCAACTCACAATTCCAATGTGTTCAACTCCTGGGAAACAACAACTCCATTATTAGCAATTACATGGTTATAAATAATGGGTTGCAGGACTGCTTCTCTTGTTGCATCTTTACGTACACCCAGCACATTTTCCTGGTAAAATCTACAAGAGCGAGATCCCTTACCCAGATATAAAACCTTGTGATAGGCAGTGGAGATAAAAAGTGAGGCACTGCAATCTTCAAAGTAGAGTGTCAGAGGGCTCTCTTCCAAAATGACTATTTAGATACTAAGTGAAATGATATTTTTTTTCATATTACTTTAAATACTTGAGCATTTCTCCCTCAACCGTTAATAGAAAAGTACCCTGATACGCGCATTCTCTTTGTGATGTGTATCAGATTTGATTCTTTATACTGAAATTTCTGCCTGAGCATTAGCTAGTGAGCAATTTCACAGGAGTAGTAACTGACCTCCACGTCTTCTTGAAAACTCTTTCCGCATTACGCTTGATTTCCGGCTGCGAAACTCCGGGCCCCTGAAATCATCTCTGCCATTGTCGACTGCTTCAGGCCTGACCAGCACAGTGCCTGTGCAAACAAAACGTAATCATACAGTTCCATCGTTATTAAATATAAAATTACAAATCCAAAACCAGTTACAGACTTAAAGATCCTGCATACCCTATAGGCACTTCAGCACATTTACAATGACTAAATTTTGTTAATTTCATCATAAAGTCAAAAGGAAACATACATATAAACATGAAGTCCATCAACAATATACTCTGAATGAAACATTAGCCCACTTTCTAAGAAAATGTTATGATGGAGTATAAAAAAATTATATTTAGTGTCAAAGTAGCAGTGTGTGTGCAGTCAACAACTTTAACACCTACCTTTAGGCAATCTAGTGATATCAAGGTGACCATTTGCAAGAACCAAGTCCTCACTTGCATTTGAGTCCCCAGATTCATCCAATCCAGAGTGCTTCATGACAACTGAGGGCTTTCTGTAACATCAGTCAAAGAGAAATGACCTATATTTGACAAGGTTTAAAAACCTACATGGACAGCAAAAAGGGAGATGATGCACAGCACAAATTTTGTGGTTGAAATACTTTTAAATAAACAATAAACTCACCGCCTCGAGTACTTGCCATCAGCACCAGCCTGCAAAACGAGATGGTTTGTTTATTTAGGCTGATGGTCATCATCGTTTGCTTTGTGTTGAAAAGTATCCCAAAGGGAAATGCAATAAAACATTTTTCTGAGTCTGTGAGTCATTTGAATAGAGCACAAGGACATAACATAATTTTCATAACACTGAGCAAATATGTTTTACAGATACAACCAACCTCCATACAGTTAGACTACTACTCAGATGACAGAAATAACTGAGTATTTGAGAGAAATTGTGACAGATTGCCAAATTGTTAAGACTATTGCTATTCATAATAAAACAGCAACAGAAACATGCAAGTGGATGAACCGTCTCTATGATTCTTTGATACAGACAATGTGTGTGACGTGTACAAGAAAAGAGTTTAATCTACTTGACACACAAGAGGTCCAGGAATACATAACTGCACTAACAATACATGTCTGTTACATTTGCTACTGCAGGTGGCCAAAATACTCTGAGAGTCACAATCTGGAAACACATCAGCTGTTGTCTGAACATTTCGCCTATGGGATCAGTAACTAGTGTTTCAGAAGTACCACTGTAGCCAGTGGGTGTCAAGAAAGGCCAAGACTTCCTTTTCCACTAGCAGGTCAAAAGTCAAATCTCAAAATCTTAAAAGTCATCAGATCACAGCAATGTTCTCAAGTGCAATCCAACTAATGGATCCTCATTTGCCTTTCACACCCACTACCAAAGCCTACTCAAACACTACTGGTCAACACTAATCGGACTACATGTAGACTACACACAGAAACCAAAAGTTTAACTGAGGACATCTGCATTTCGAATGCACATTTTATAAGCTTCAGTTATCCACTTGACAAATATTTTTTATTTGTCTCTCTAGATTGGGTTATAGATCGAATCTGTGTTAATACATTTTGGAGAGGGGCTGCTGATTTTACTAAATCCAGATAAAACCGTTAATGGCACCAAATCAAATCAAATCAAATCAAATCACCTTTATTGTCACATCACATGTGCAGGTACACTGGTACAGTACATGCGAGTGAAATTCTTGTGTGCAGGGTGCCACCAGTGTACGCAACATGACGAAACACTACAAACACACATACTACACTGACATGTGTTTATTATGCATGTTCACTTACCTCTGTCAAAGTAGAACAGCACCTGTTTGTCAAACCTGTGAACAAAAGATCAGTAAAAAATAAATTGGTAATGCATGTAAACGCGTTTCCATTAGTCATGGTTAGAGTGATTAAAAGACGTACCATCAGCATCCTCAACTTTTGCTGTGCCACTGCTGTCCTCAGTGGAATTAGCCAAGTATTCATGAAGTTTGTTGACCAATACATTTAGCTTGCTGCTAGAGTTGCTACAGACAGGAGGGAAAAAAAGCAGGGCAGTGTTTATTTGACTAAACAAAACAATTCGGATTATACAGTGCTATGGAAAAGTATTTGTCAACTTCCTGCTTTCTTAGCTTAGACAAAGATAACCAGAGTAAATACTAAATGTACTTATTTAAATGATGATTTCATTTATTGAGGGGAAAAAAAGCTATCCAAACCTACTTTGACCTACATGAAAAAAAAAATAACTGCCCTTTAAACCTAGTAATCGCCTTTGCCACTGTTGGCATCAAGAACTGAAATAAAGCAATTGTGATAACTGGTAAATAGTTTTTCACATCGCTTTGGAGGAATTTTGGCTCAGGTTTCTTTGCAGAGTTGCTTTAACTCCGTCACATTGGCGGGTTTTTGAGCATGAATGACCGGTTTAAGGTGATGCCTGTCTCAATCAAATTAACTAGGTCACTCCAAAACCTTCATTTTGGTCTTCTTGAACCATTCACTGGAGGATGTCGCAAAACATTAGAAGTGGCTTTGTAAAAACTTTTTCCACACAGGGCCAGGTAGCTTTGTTCGCTTAAAAATTGAAATCATTTAAAAACTGCATTTCGTATTTTGCCAGATTATCCCAAACAATTATAAGAATTCGTGGGGATAATCTGGCTAAACTGCATAGAAGTACTTACTTCAGTTTTAGATAATGATAACCTATGTTGTGTCCAAAACGTATTCGTTTATACCAGCTTAACATACAGTATCTTAATTGTTGCTTGCTTGGGTGTTGGTGAGAAAGTCTTAGATGTATTTTATTTAGCCACTTGGTGTGAGTTTTTTTTTTTTTTTTTTTGCAATTATTTAAAGTTTAAACTAAAAGGCTTTACACTCCCCTGATCAAAATTAGAATTACAAATAACTCACTATCCTGATACCTTTCACATGAGCCAAAGGCCCAACCCTAAAATCTACAAGTAGAGCTAACTAGGTTATCATGGTATGAAGACTACTTTCTGATGCTCCCTTATTCACAAGTGGTCACCACAGCTTGTTTAGATTGGACAGATTTTTAAGCCTGATGCAACCACAAAGAGACCAAATTTTCCTCCCGGGAGCGTACTGTAAATCACTGCACTCCTTTGAGTTCAAATTATTAGCCAGCTTATGTATTTTACGTTCAGCTCCTCCAAAGTTAGCTAAGAAAAGGCTTCTAGTACTGTTTACGGAAAGCCACGTTTTTCGATTTATATAGTCTAATGTGCTGTCCTACCTCTATTACTGTTATGTCACTACTAAACTAAACTAAACTAAACTTGAACTGGCCCGGGTATTATTACCTATACGGTCATTCTGGTTTGAATAACAGTTAGCTAACTCTGTTAGCAAGTGGCTAAGCTAGCTCGCCGTTATTCTTGCTAGCAACACTAAACAAGCGCACTGTAGACCGCCGGTTTTACCTCAGCGTCACTGCAGACATGTCGCGAAGCAGCTGAACAACCGAAATCGTTCAAGTTTTTACACTTTCATAGTACCAAAATAATGTGGCAAAAATGTGGCGCTCAATCTATGGTGCACATCACATCGCGCACACCCGCTATTGATGAAAAATTGACAACAACTGAACCGCAATCCATAGCCCGTCTACAGATCTATTTCGCCTCTTTTTTCTCTCTTTTTTAATGCGTACGAGTGAGCTGTCGCTCATTATCGCCATCTGCTGCCATGGCGTGTGCATACTCAGTTGTATTGTTTTCTACGGCATGGTTTCTCCCTTTGGGATCAGGGTCCAGCCCCCCTTCCCTCCAAACCCACCTAAGGGAAATTGAATTGGATGAGCGTAAGAAATTGTATGAATGGATGGAAGAATTTAAGTGAATTTAAGTGAGTAATGCTCATTTTCAGCCATTTTTAAATTACTCTCCAGCTCATGTTTTTCAGTTTTGTAACAAAAAGGTATTAAATCTTCCTATAGGGTGTAGTCTGTCTGTCTATCTGTCTGTCTGTGGTTGCCCCCCAAACAAAAAAGCCAAAGAATGTATTTTAGATTTAAGTCAGAACAATTGTATGTTTTTATTTTACTTTCCTGAAAATAGTTCCTGCAATTTCTGTCATTTGTTGGACAACTCTATAATACACATCAAAGCCAGATCATATATATGATAATATGTTTTAAGGGACAATAACAGCACTACCCCTGAAGGTCATTTCTCTGTACTCCACACTTTATGAAAGGAGAAACTTAATTTATGACTTTGCTGAAAGTTGCTGAAAGCATGCCTTATATTTTTAACACAGCTGTAAATGTCTTTTAAAAAACATCATGATGGGATTCCAGAGCTGTAAAACTTGTGTGAGCCTTCTGGTTTTTATGTACCTGTTTGCTTCAACAACAGGTCTTTCTTGTTATTTAACACGTAAGTGGCATAACATTTACATGTTAACTTCCCTGTTAGTATTCTGAGTAGTCTATGTAGTCTGTAAAATACCAGTAAAATGCCTAGTGCCCCCACAGTCCCATTTTATTACACTGTCTGTCCCACATATTTTTCAAATTACAGATCACATCTGCTTCTGATCCACTCACACCATTCCTTTCCACCTGAAGACAGTAGGTAAAATAAAGCATGGAAAATATTTAAATTTCATATTACTTGTTATTTTTCTGAAAATTGTTAAATCTTTTTTCATTGTTATCTTAATGACAGAGGACAGCTGACATAGGTGCTACAGTACCAACCAGCGTTTAACTCTTTCCACCAGATTCAATTTGACAACCTCCAAATGATGAGTTTTGATGCCTCAGTATTTATTTGGTTTAAAGACCATCGGAACACGTTCTAGGCTTTTTTGAAGGTTATCCCTAGTAATCTATGCAGGAAGAGAATGTGGTCACTAACCTCTGATCCTCAATTCAGAAAAGAGAAATTAGGTTTACCCCTCGGTCCAAGGGGAAAAGAGTTAAGTGTGCAGCACAACTGAAGGTTTTCACCTGTCATATAATGTTGTTTTGTATTCATTGTGAAAACCTCACCTTAAAGAGCAACAATGACTTGGAAAACCACGCTGGTGGCAGTGGTTTAGACAGCAGACCAAATGTTTTTTTAATTATAAGGTCAACAGTTTTATTTCATTATTTGTCTTCTATGAATTATGGATTCAGCTTGTAAATTTATTAGTGTTGTACACATAATAACTGTAGGTGTCTGTAAAGGTTCTCAGTCATCCAAGTCACGGTAATGTTTGGAGCTTGGAAAGAAAAGTGACTGGATTTTTAAGTTCTAAGAGCAAATGGTGGAGATTCCAAGTTTTTAAGTCCTATTAGGAGTGTCCCTTAAGAGGGTTGTTGACCCACTATTGATCATCTGCCTAATCACACGAGCCAAGGTGTGAAAACAGGTGTGGGTCACTATCAGCCGAGATTTCAGGTGAACCCATTGTGAGACCTTGCCCAACCCTATTGTGTGATTTACTGCAATCAAATGACCTAAGATGTGAGTAGGCGATAATGAGTCTGGGAGGGGCTGATAGAAAATCTGGTACTCTCCACCATTTGCTCTTAGAAGGCTCTCAGATGAGAGGTGAGTACAGATGCTTTTCTTTCCAAGCTCCTTAGAAAGTGTAGGTAAATCAAAATACAAGAAAAACTCCCCACAATTTAAATAGAAAGGGAAAACATAGTTAGGTATACTTTGAAAACATTTTATGAGTAGTTAAAAATACTACATTTTCAACTGAAAATATTGCTGAATATATACAAATATATTTGTGCACATGAGATATGACATGCCTATAAAGAATGTAATTGATTTTATTATTTCTATAATTGTTCTAATAAATTAAGTTAAGTAATAAAAAAAAGTTTAATACAAAAAGACTTTTCACTGATGTATTTTATTTCAGTTTACATTTTTGGCATAGATAACCCTCCATAGACACACACCGCCTGTTTGGTGACGTCACGAAGGGCGGGCGAGCATTCCTGCTGTCTACTTTTGTCTCTACGTGGAGGAGGCAGGACTGCAAACTGGACGCTGTCTGGAATTTAAGGCGCACCAACAGTAAGTACCAATTTCCTGACAAGTTCTAGACCAGCACCTACTTACAGATAGAGTTTATATCAGTTTTGTTTATCAAAACAACATCCTTTGTCCCAAGCTTTCTTCCCTGTTATCCTCTGTTTGTAGGGATGGGTTTGCTGGAGTACGCAGGGGTAGTTTCCTGCCTATGAAACTTACATGTCTGTCGCTAGCCGGCTAGCTCTAGCTACACCTTTAGTGTAACCCGTTCATCCTCACGGAGCTGAACGAGTCTGAAAATGTTGAAATATTGCACTCTTTCACTCCTTAATTATGACCACATAACTTTTGGAAAAAGTAACTACTCCTGAAAGACGTAGTATACATATACTAGTTTCATTGTGTAACTATGCATCGCATTTATACACGAGGATCGCATATTTATTTATTTTTTATTTTTGTAGATGCAGGCTATTTAATATTTTTTGAATATGTAAAATCCCACGGGAAAAGTCAAGTTAGACAGAAGCAGGTTTGTTCCTTCATCACACCGCCTCTCACCGGAGGAAGTATAGGTGGAGCCTGCACTATTTCTTTTAAGTTTTCTTTTTAATCTTCCCGCTGCACCAAGTTAGCATATAAAAGCCACATACCAGAAAACAATATCACAAAGAGTCTGTAAATAAATGTTGTGTAACACATCTCTCTGCTCAGTGTTCTTTACTTTGCTGAATGTTTCTCCTCTGTGTGTGTGTGTGTCTGTTTGTGGGTTATTTTTTGCAAAGGTCTGACTCTTTGCCAATGAACTGTAAACGTCTATGACTCCTTTGCACTCACTGTGCAAGAGTTAGCGTAGCTGATCCTTGAAAAAGCATTGTTTTCATATGGTCTGTGCTGGTAAGCCTGACTAATGTTTCCACACCAAAATAAGACAGCTTGCTTATGCACAAAGTGGCTTTTTGTCTGTGTCTGTGTGTGTGTTGAACAGTGGTCTATGTAAACTTGTTTACTGCCTTGAGCGATTTACCAGATTTTTCCTGGAGCCCATCTGGAGCTGCAGCGCTCACTTACATCTGGGATTCCAATTCTGGATCACTGTTAGGACACGGCTGAGCGGCAAGGTCGGCTGATAATGTCAGAGAAGCCCGTATTTTAACTTCATAAATGTTGTGACTTTGAACATAAAGCGTGTTGTGAATACAGGGTCTGGCCTTCCCTAAAATCTTGTTTCACTTGTATGGCAGGATATGAGGATGCAGGAGACGAGAGGTGTTTAATTCATAAACATGATTCATACATTGTTGGCTGTGCTCGTATTGTCAGCACCAGTGAATGTGATGATTGCATTTCCTTTGTGGGGAAAGAAAAAATGCTGGATGTCATTTTGACTGTAACCTGACTGGTGTGGTTAGATTGCCCATGAATGTACTGGTATGTAGGCTATGCTCCACAAAATAGCTGAGGTAAAGTGTAATTTTCCCTTGCTCATGCTGTGGAAGTATAAGAGCGCCTACTGTATGTGTTATTTAAAAGCACAGACATTACATGTGCGCGCTGCTGTCTCTCAAACCAGACCTTGGAGATGGTGGATGGGTGGTGTATCTTTAAAAAAACCTTGTGCTTCCAGCCGGGCTCACACCTGTGCGAGTGAACAGGTTTTCCCACTTTTTTGCACCATCAGGATCTATGGGAACGGTCACTTGTTCTGCAAGTCAGTAAAAGTGATCAGGTTACTCTTTAGCTGCACTTCTTTCTTTATTCAGAAACTTTCTTTTTTTATTGCACATGCTGATGGATGTTTCTGAACATTAAAACAATTAAAACAATGCATTGCTATGCTAGAATGCCGAGTCATTTTAAATAAATCATGTGCCAACTTTAATTAATACTACAGCAAATGCACCAGAGAATATTAATGCAATGAGTCATTAATGTTTTCCATTTTTTAAAGGCTCCAGCTTATTAACGTGGTTTTTGAAGCAATCGGATGCAATGTCAGTGGTATTTTTTACGGTTGCTGTGCCTTTTGTAGTACTGTGAATGTGCCATGCCTATAAAGGATAATGGTATTCAAGGCTTTTGTTGAATAATAGCATAGGTGTAGGTGTGGCTGCTTACCTGTAGGAGTAACAAGCTAACCCAGCTGATTCGGCAGCACCTCTGTCTGTATGGACTCCCGTACTAACCCCTTTTAGACTTCCTTCATCATTTAGTAAAGCTACATGCTTTCATTTGGCCAACAGTGGTACGCTATAGAGAGCAGATTGTAAAGGCTAGGTGGTTGCTGTCATTTCATTTGAATGTTTCCATGATGATTCACTCCATGGCCTGGCTTTTAAGGCTTTTATAATACCACTTTAACCCAGCCCAGGGTGTTACACTCGCAGCTGTACATGATGTCAAAGTAGAGTAAACTCCGCAAACAATTTGTTGTCATCACTTCCCTCCTTACCTGTCAGTACTGCCATGCTTATCTCGTCCCAGCAGCCTGAACAGGAAATAAAGGGCTGGCCCTACAGACTGGCTTTCTGCTCATGAGTCAGTTAGCTTCACATCTGCACAAGATTGTGAGTAAAAAAAAAACAAAAAAAAACGCCCCATGTTCTTGCAGACCGTGTTGGGTGTGTGCTTATTGAACTTAACCACATTTGGGAAGGGTGCCCAATCTATTTGTGTGCCTCACATTTCCCACGTAACTGTGGATGAAACACTGGTGGGGCGGGGTGTGTCGCCTCAGCTCTGCACATTTAATTCAGCCATGTGGGAGCAGCCCTCGGCTTTAAATTGAGTGAAAGATTCATCAAAGGCGATTGTAAATGGCGTCAATGTGCTGTTTTTGGCTCAACAATTAAAGCCGCTGCTGGGAAAGAAGTGTGTGTGTCCATTTGTGTGTGTGTATTTGTGATATCCAGTTGTAAAATGAGCTAGGAACCGAGAGAGCTTCTTGAACGGAGTGGGGTTAGACGTCTTAAAGCCTACAAAACAAGTCCAGTTATGCTTGTTTTGCTGCTGCTGGGTATCACATGACTAGCATGACTGCAGATCTGTACAGATGAGCATTTGTTTCAGTCCAGCTTAATTTCAGCTGGAGCTACCAAATCTTGCATTTTAGGATATTTATTTTGGTTGTTTGGTTGCTTTTTTAATTGGTGAAAAGTATATAGCTATGGCGCTCCTGTGTCATCCTCTTTGTACTATAGCCAAAGACTGACCTCTTAATAATGTGCTCTATCAGAGGTATTGATGTGCTTTTAGGCAGACATCCATTTAGGAGGCTGATGTTGCTTTCAATGTTAAAGCACAGGATTTTTTAGAATTTATTTATTTTTTTGTAGTTTTTTTTCAGCGCACCACACACACACACACACACACACACACACACACACACGCACGCACGCACGCACGCACGCAAACACATGTGCAGCTGTCAAAGAGCACAACCGTCTTTGGAAACCAGCCGCTCTGAACTCTACTCTCTAGTGTAACACAAGATTTATGGACACAGCTTTGCTACGGTGATTACAAACACTCTATTCTTCCGTGCATCTCACATTTGTCCATTGCCATCTGTGCCCTTGCTCCACGTACTCGTGCCCTTCTTCTGTTGTCACTCCGCCTCCTGTTGAGGGTGTGACAAGTGAGCGAGTGAGGTAATGTTTGTGGGCCCTTCTTGCAGCAGGCCCGACTCAACCGGCCACATTTCACATCCTTTTTGGAGAAAAGTTAAATATAGCAGTGCTGGAATTGGCATTTTCCTAATAGTTGAGTGGGGAGTTTGTGCTCAGCCTGATTTGAGGTTGCTTTGTTGAAGGAAAACACACTCGTCTCTCTGATTTATGGTAAGTCTTTTAAAATGATTTGTGTTTGTGATGTGGCTCATTAAAGTGACAAATCCCTTACCGTCACCTAGTTTTCGAAATTATGTAATTTTGTCTGAAGGACTTTTTTGGGCAAGTCTTTCTTGTTTTTGCAGGGCTGTGTGTTTTTAATTTGTCACTTTGTTTTATATCTATAGCTTTATGGGAACTGCATCACGTCTCTGATGCCTTGTGGCTACTGATGAGTCACCTTTCGTGACTATTAATAGCAGATGCAAACTTTGGTTCACTGTCTGCTCAGCTGTCTGGGATGCTGCTGAGGGTAGAAAGATGGCTCAGTTCACTCAGAGACGTTCAGGCACAAATTCCACTATTCCTTCTGCTATTTTTATATGTTTTGTTGGGGAAACCAGGCGTTGCCTTGCCCAGGGTTTCTGACAAATGTGATGATCGCACATCTGTAACTTTAAGTCTGGGAGGAAGAAGGGAACACTTTTCTATCTGGAAAAATCTTTGCTCTTTTGTTAACCACTTTTTGTTTTCTCAACCCTCGTGTTGGAGAGGAATGCCATCATACCAGTTTAGCCTTGGAGAGCGAGGGAGCTCACCTCTCTGTAAGTGGAGCTCACTCAGTCCAGGCCTCCTGCATTCCTTTGCAGCTACTGAACAGGAAGGGGGTGCTGACAGAAATTCCTTATTTTCAGTGCCTTTTTTTCCCAATAGTTCCTTTGCCTCAGAGGAGAATGGGAAGCAGTGGTTTTTGTCAAGCAAAGTAGCTCTCGAGACAGATTCTCACTGACTCGTGGTCGATCCGTGACTTGAGTAGTTAACCTTTGAACCAGACGAACCTGACGGGTCATGTTTCATTTGCTCTGGCTGTTTAAACAGATTTCCATCTGGCCTTGCCCGTGGCGTGCCACTCGCTAACGTTCATCTAATATTCGATGGGTTTGAGCTAACCTATCAGCACACTGCAGTCTCTTTTCTTCTTTTTTTTATCTCTATGAAACCGCCATGGGTTTGAATATGCAGGAACTGTAGACAAGGGTTAAGCGTTTGGTGTTCCTGTTCTAAGTTCCACTTTTTGCTCAAATAATATTGACCAGTGCTATTGAGTGGGATTTGGGTGCATGCAGGTAAACAGAAATAGGTGGTTAGAACCACCAACTTTCACCTGACAGTAATTCATATTTATAATTATTAGTAAATTTGAACGGGATATCTGATGACCTACCACAAAACATAGACCATAGACCCAAGAGACTTTATGGTCTTCCTTAAAGTTAGCTACACAATTCAAATGCCTTGTGTAGCTGTTTGGCTACACAGAAAGAGGAGATTGCAGGAATTGAGCCAATGTGGAGGTCATAGAAACATGCTCATTGTCCAAAAAAGCAAACAGTGTGTAGCTTGACAGCTGCTGTGCTATCTGTTAATCAAATGTTGATTGGTTGAAAAGTCACCTTGAACAGGAATGGGAGCGATAGAGTTCACCACAAAGAGGAAGAGGTTAAAAATGAATAAATAAATTGGTGAAAAGCAGACACAGGACAGTTCGCCCTCTTGTTTTCACTTCACTACAAACAGTTCTTTGTGTGGTTTGACTCCTGTGTGCACTGTAGCAGGTGCTAAGCTAAGGTCAACTGTCCCTGTCATGGGCACTGCTATGTGTGATTGTGCAGAGCTCATCACAGGTGCTTAAGTCATGTAGTGATTGGCACTGGAATCCCAGATTGCACATTTTGCTCATTGTTTGTAGGTCAATCCATTTAATTTCAGATGCATTTTGGTGATAACACCCCACAAATTTTTCACATTTGCACGTTTGTCTAGAGATCCCTGGCTTTTGAGTCTTTCCAACTGCTTGAGTCTTTTGAGTCTATTTCAAACTCCATGCACAGTCGTACCCACCTTTTTATTGCAGCTGTCAGTAAAAAGTTTTAACTTGCTTTGTCGATTTGATTTGTAGTATAGGCATACAATAAAAATAAAACATTGTAGTTAAAAAAAATCTATATTTTACAAGATGCTCATTATAGTATAGTATAGTAACTCAAGAGTAATCATTTAGTCAACCAAAGGCTGCTCACATCTTGACTCATCTAGTAGTTTCATTGGAAAATGGGCTTGCTGCTATACAATAAAACTAACAGGATGTGACTTTGATTAAGGAAAAGATAAAGCGATAGGTAAATTAAGCTATTTTAGGCCTGACAGAAAATAAAAGGTTCACTTATCTGCTGTGTGTCGATGCCACTCCCTTTGCTGGTTGAATGCATAGAAAGTGACAGCAGTCTGGGTGAGTTTTGCACGAGTGATAAAGATGCTGTTTGCCTCCCAAACTATTTTTAAGATGTTGTGACTCTGCTCTCTCCACAGTCACACCTTTCTTTGACTGACCACCTCAGGTCAATCTCAGAAAAATGTCTGCAAAGCTAACACAAGAAGAAAGGGAGGAGATAAGACAGATATTTGAAAGTTACGGTGAGTAAAAGTCATCTTTCTTTTTATTGCAGTCATTGTTCCTGCTGGTGTAGCCATATCTGATGATTCTTTCTGTGTTTTTATAGATAAGAACGGAGATGGGAATATCTCTAAACAAGAGCTTGGTGACCTTCTTAAAGACATCGGCCATCCGCTGCCAGGATTCAGGCTTCGAGAGCTCATCCAGAAGCTCGATACGGACAATGATGAAAAGCTAAACTTTAACGAGTTTACCTCGGTACGTTCTGAGCAGACCTGATGACTTTTCACCTTTTTTTTGGGGGGGGGGGTAAATTTGTATCTCCATCTGAGAATAACTACATGAACAGCAGAGCTGAGAAGTATGCACATGCCACAAATGCATACAAGCATACAAGCATACTGCAGGAATGTGAAAGTGATGGTATGAAAGTGAAATAAACTGAAGAAACAATTAATCCTTCACAGGAGCAATGTCTAATTGCTCCTGTCTAATTTAGAACAAGGCAGTTCAAAGACACTGACATAGTGTGATGTATACGAGAGAATCACTTTTTCTTTGGATATAAACTCACAGAAAAGGCCCTGTTGCTCTTTGGCCATCACATTTTTTACAATTGAGCCTTCCCAACATCTAGTCTGGCACAAGTCTGATTGATTAGGGTTTTTTTTTATGGTACTGCAAAGCTGGGATCTGCAATCCAGCACTGTCCATGTATAGATAATAATGACATGTATAGACATACATGTCATTATGTGAGAAAGATGAAAAAAAATGAGCAAAAGTGGCTGAAAGTATTAATAGCCTCCACAAAGCTGCTATTGTGTTGTTGCGGTTCACCTACTCTGAATAGGAAGTGCAAGCTAGCATCCTGTGCCCTTCTGCTAGTTTGCCCAGCAGCTCATTGTGGTCACACCGACAGCTGTGGAGGCGAGGTCACTGATGAAGCTCTGATAACTCCGGCTGCAGGAAGTATCACATACATTGCTACTGAATACATATTGTCAAAGCAGCTTGGTTTCAGTTCTCTCCCATGTTGCGATTTACTGATAAGATACGCTGCATAGGAAGAACTGTCACCACATATTGCTCCCATTATTATTATTAAATGACGTTTAAATATGTGGGTGTTTAATTTGGAGGATAATAAATGCTGTAGCTGTTTCTGTCATGATCTCATCAACCCGAGGCCACCCTCGACCTTTAAAGCTTGTTGATGCTGTCAAAGCCTCAGCTACTAGCCTAGATACTCACCATATCTTCTTAGCTCTGTAGCCAGCAGGTTGGGTTATGTTTTCGTGCCACTGAGGAGAAATTCCAGCAGATCTCCTGTGTCTGCCGAGCGACCTGAGCTGCCACGGTGGCTCACAGGAGAAGATGGTTGAGACTTTTTGCACAGAAGTATGACTTAATACAGATTGTTTGCTTCATTGATTCTGATTCATTGATTAGTTTTATTGATTAAAAAAAAATTCAAAATTCAAAAATGGTCCAAACCCTTCCAAATGATTTCTGATTCAAAATAAAATTAAAATGCTGAATTACAAATGAAATTGCCAGAATAATCATATTATAAATAACATGAAGCTGATCTGAACATGATCTTTAGTAAATTTGCCCAGCTACTCATACAGTAGTTTGACATGCCTGTTTAATCAAATGTAATTCAAAGGAAGTGTCTTTCAGTCATTGGTCTGTTATCCTGAGTCAGTCATTGTAGGTACTGGTAAGTGATGGTGTCTTATCTAATCCAATTCTCATAAATTAGGATTATTTCCACCACTTTTTTTGAGATTTCTACGACATAATCCCAAATCAGTGTCTTTAAATGCAACACAAACATCCCATAGCCTTCAGCCTTCGTCATTTCTAACCATTCTTTGCTGTTATTTTAGATTGTTGATGAACTGAAGGCCGGCCAGATATCCAAGTCTTTCCGCAAGGCCATCAACAGAAAGGAAGGCATCCTGGCTATTGGAGGGACGTCTGAGTTGTCAAGTGAAGGCACACAACATTCGTTCTCTGGTACGTCAGAGATTCCTGATCTCATTGGCACTGTTTGCTGCCAGTGTTTGTCATGAGCTGTTGACTTTGTACCCTCTGCAGTTCACTTGCAGGCGCTTCATTTAACACTGAAGTAATCTACATTAGACAATGTGACCTAGTGAAATTAGTGGATATAAGCAGCCCACTCACCTTACCTTGTTGGTGTTTGGATTTTAACTTTGCCTGTGTGTGTTTGTCCTCATAGAGGAGGAGCGATATGCCTTTGTGAACTGGATCAACACCGCTCTGGAAAAAGACCCTGACTGCCAACATGTTCTGCCCATGGATCCCAACACAAATGCCCTCTTCACGTGTGTTGGAGACGGTATCGTACTCTGGTGGGTGCTCCTGTTACTGTCCCTCACTGAGCTCTAACACTGCTTTAAAGGTTGTTCATATTAAAAATATGAGTTTTTATATCAACATAGAGAGGTCTAAAGAGATCACGTTGTCTGTGCCTGAATTGCAGCTGGACTGGTCAAAGCTCAAAATGATGCTTCACTGTTTGAATTGGCTACTTTTAAAATCTGTTTGAGGTGCCGGTGTGGCTCCCTGGGTTGAGCAGGCAACCCTGTCACCATGAGGCTAATGCAGCATGCCCGGGCTTGAAGCCACTGGGCCTCGGAGTGCTGCTCTATCCCTGTAAAGCCTAAAAAAATCCCAAAACATATATTTAAAAAAAAAAAAAGAAAAAACAATACACACACACACACACACACACACATTTGCTTCTGAGTTGGACCTTTGTTCAAATTAATATCCACCTTTCACACCCTTCATTTGCATTTTTGTGGCCAGGCAAACAAAAGCTATGATTTTGTTTATTACATGCTGAATTATTTGTTTTTGATACTGTACAATGAGTGAATGAAAATCTGTTTAAACATAAATTAGTTTTACATTAACTCAAGCTCATTTTATAAGACTGAAAAAATATATGGTTACTTTTACTTAAGTGTTTTTGACACCAATGGCTCTGAAGTAATAAAGTAACAGTACTTCAAGTTAAACATATTTCTGACACAGCTAATTAAGTTGCAGCATAAAAGGATATTGTTAGTTTGTCTTTAAGTGTTAAATCAGAATTAAGGTTATGTTGCTACAATATAAAAGCAAGAATAAGTTAAACAATACGTGTTTGAATTTATGTTAGAGTTGAAAAAAGTACCACAAATTTAGATAAGTTAGATATTTACCCCCAAGTTGCTTAATATTCACAAACACAGATGCTTTAAAGACAATAAACATTTGGATTTCTGTCTCCTTAACAACATGCATCAGACATGTTAATGTTTGTTGTGTTTTTTTTCTCTCTTTGCACAGCAAAATGATCAACCTGTCAGTGCCTGACACGATTGATGAGAGGACCATAAATAAGAAGAAGCTGACTCCTTTCACAATACAGGTCAGTCAGTTTTTTTTTATGGTGCTTTTTTTCCTCCTCACATTTTTTAGCAATTTTTTTTTGTTTGTTTGTTTTTTAACTGTTAATTTGTGCCTTACAGGAGAATCTTAACCTGGCCCTGAACTCTGCTTCAGCTATTGGGTGCCATGTGGTGAACATCGGTGCTTTAGACCTGAGAGAAGGGAAGCCCCATCTGGTGTTGGGCCTGCTGTGGCAGATCATCAAGATCGGTCTCTTTGCTGACATTGAGCTCAGCAGAAATGAAGGTACAGGGCATTAAATAACATGCGCTTCAGTCCTGTTGTTCCCCCGGTCTGTTTTCAAGCAGCTTAAGTGATGATTAATGCTCCTGAACAGCACTGGCGGCATTGCTGAGGGATGGGGAAACTCTCGAGGACCTGATGAAGCTGTCACCAGAAGAACTGCTGTTACGCTGGGCAAACTTTCACCTGGAAAATGCTGGCCAGAAGAAGATCAACAACTTCAGCTCTGACATTAAAGTGAGTATACTCACTGGCACTGAATCCAGTTGTTGCATCTAAATAGTAGATGCAGAGAGAGGGACACTAAACAAAACTTTAGAACATAATATTACAGGTTTAATGTGGCTTTTAAGGTTCTTCACGGGGCTTTTTAAATCCATTTTTGAGTTGTTTTTCACTCCGGTAATAACTACGTCTACCAACACAGGCGTCTGTCAGCCCACCTGGACAGGTAGCACATGTTTGTGTTTGTACAAACTCACCCAAATATCCACTTATCTTTTCCAAAAATAGGAATGAGTGGGTAGTGTCTCAGGCTTAGCTGTGTATGTAGGGATTAAGAAAAAGACACAGTCTTTCTGTGGCAACATGCATTTTAGTAAGGTAATTCAGGTGAAAGGTACCAGGCGTTACGTCAGATGTACAGCATTTGTTAACTATTATACAGGCACTGTCAGATTATTTCATAAATGAAGCAGGAATGTATACAGTTATGCTCCTGTATGCGTATGTATTTTTATCAAGCTCTGCATTTGTTTTTTTGTTTCTGATTAATTCTCATTATTTCAACATTTAGCGATGTGATCCTCTAAAATACACTTCTAAAGTTCAGTTTTTGTCCCAGTTGAAGTTGTTCTCAAATTATATCAAGTTTATTATCACCTTTCCCAGAGTGAAGCTGCCTTCAATAAGACTAAAATGAGTGTAGGTTTTGTTGTTTGTCCAATAGCAGGAACCTACATTTTCTTTGTTTGTTTGCTTTCCTTTATTCAGGATTCAAGAGCCTATTTCCACCTTCTGAATCAAATCTCTCCAAAAGGCACAGATGAGGATAAGCCACGCATAGACATCAACATGGCAGGAATCAATGTAAGCACTCTGACAGTCAGCACTCACAGCTGAGCATCTCCAACACATGCCAGCAGCTGTACAGGGCCTCTGACTCAAGTGTGTGTGTGTGTGTTGTTCAGGAGAAAGACGACATGAAGAGGGCGGATGCCATGCTGCTGCAGGCTGACAGACTCGGCTGTCGGCAGTTTGTCACCCCAGCTGACGTTGTCAGTGGAAACCCCAAACTCAACCTTGCTTTCGTGGCCAATCTGTTTAATAAATATCCAGCACTGACCAAACCTGAGAATGAGGATATTGACTGGGGACTGTTGGAAGGTGGGTTATCAAGACGTTCAGAGGTGGTAATCAAATGTAAGCTAAATTGGAAGATACAAGAGGCCCCAGGGATCTGTAGTATTTCTCTGTTACTGTTATTTATGGGTAAATGAGTAAAACAAAAAGTTTGATACAGTCAGGAACCATCTTTGATGGAAAAGCAGAAAATTAACATGAGAAATCTCCAAAATTAATTTTTTAAAATCTGCTTGAAAGAATCTAGCTGACAGCATGGTTGTATTTAGATTTCTCCAGATAGTCAGAGCATCTGCCTAACACAAACATAAACATGTAAGTTATAGCTAACAAACAACAACTAACGGGCGTACTGCAGCATAGAAATAAGCCTTAATATGACAACAAGTCCCTCCTGGCTTTGGCACATACTGGATACATTAGTCAGTACATTTGTATTTACAAAAATCTTTACTGTTCACTTGTGTAGTTACATATATTCATCATTAAGTCCTTTAAGACTCACAATCCTGTACTGTCCAGGTGAGACGAGAGAAGAGAGGACGTTCCGAAACTGGATGAACTCCCTGGGAGTGAACCCACATGTGAATCACCTGTATGGGTCAGTAAACTTCCTGGCATCTGAAACAAAAAATCAGTGGGATACTAGCTTCTTCTTTTTGTCTTCTTTAATGTTTATTATTAATTACAATGCTCACTATTCTTACAGAGACCTACAGGACGCCCTGGTCATCCTTCAGCTCTATGATAAGATTAAAGTGCCGGTTGACTGGAACAACAAGGTCAACAAGCCACCATACCCCAAACTGGGAACCAACATGAAAAAGGTAGACCTAATGGCCTTATTCTTTTAGATTTAAGAAGAAACATGTTGGCTTTCTCCAACTGTTTAATTTATATTTTCCAGCTGGAGAATTGTAACTATGCAGTGGAACTGGGCAAAACGGCCAAGTTCTCCCTCGTTGGCATCGGCGGGCAGGACCTGAATGATGGCAATGCTACCTTGACTCTAGCACTGGTGTGGCAGTTGATGAGAAGGTACAAAAAACACAACACAGTCTGATTTCAGGAATAGAATCAAGTAGAAAGTTCCTCCTTCCTTTTGTTTTTGGGTTTCTGCTTTTCTTGTAGTCAACAAGATAAGGAAAAGGTTTACAGCCTGGCGTGCTGAGCATGCATAGCACATTTCTGTGTCTAGCTGACTTATTTTTAAACACTTAAAAAATATAAAAGAACAAATTTTCTGAATTATTTACATTCTACAGTAACACAGATTGCAAACTTTGGTTTTTAAGCCTTAAGTGGCATCAACAACCTTTATTATTTAATGTACTACATATACTATGTGTACTACATATGACTTATAAAGTTATGTACCATGATATTTTAAAGGGACCTCTTATCCCCATTTACAGCATTTGGGAACCATTGGTCGCTAGGGGAAAATGAGTATTTGACTGGCTGCAAGAGGTTTCTGGAGGTTGCTGGAAGTCACTGTGAAATTGATCACTATGCCCCAGTCATACAGTCATTGACCCCATGGTAACCATCAGTCACTAAGGAAAAATGCTCATTCCACAATCGGTTGCCAGTGTTTGCTGGAGGTTGCTTGATGAACTTGGTCAGAGCTTGCGTAGATGTGTGCAGATAAGGTGGTGTCTTCATGCAAACTATTGGTGACCACAACAATCTGCAAGCGCCCAAAGCAGATCACGAAGAGGCGCTCTTTGTGACTGACTTCACCTGGTAACAGCCGGCAACCAATCGAGGAATACACATTTTTCCCAAGCAACTGTAGGCTACCAGGGGTTCACTGACTGGCCTGTGTGACTGAGGCCTAACCAAAATTTTTCTTTTTTTTCCCTTCTGATCAGCTATCCCACATAATCATAAGGTTTGAACAATGGGTGGCCTGGACTTCTGGGCTCTAGAGCAGAAAAAATAGTCTAAAAGAGACCAATTAAGAAGCCTGAGGTTTAGCTCACAGGGGATTACGTGTATTAAGCTAATGTCATCATTTGAAACCTTGGTTATGTTTAATATGGGCATCCACCAGCTTAAGAGTGCATGTATGATAACAAAAATAGTATAAAAGCACTTCAGAATCAATAGTGACAAATGAAATGTAAATGTAAAAGTTAATATACTTGTATTAAATTGACAGTCTTCATTTTCAGATTCATTGTGATAGTTCTCTTTATTTGCTGTAGTTTTCTTTAAACTGTTTCCACTGTGGAGAGTTGGTAGTTGTAGTTGGCAGCCTCGGCACACAGTGGTGTGTGTGTGCACATTCCTCATATTTGTGATTCATTTCCATAGCCGATTCCAGTGTTAAAGATTCTTCCCTGATGTTTTTGTCTTTGGTCTTTTAGTTAAAAACTGGAGTTCTCTGTTCAGTCCTGTAATAAATATGCTGCCTCTCTACTCTTTCAGATATACGCTGAATGTACTGGAGGACCTTGGTGATGGAGAGAAAGTAAATGATGACATCATTGTACGCTGGGTGAACAAAACATTGGCAGAGGCTGGAAAATCAGCCAAGATTTCAAGTTTTAAGGTAAAGTGACATCTCTACATATGTAAACCAGCCCTCGTCAGCATTGAGCAGTGTAAAAAGATGTAGTCATGTGATTCGGTTGGGGAGGGGTGGGGTCTCATTTTGCTGAGACGGCTCCATGTGTGTGTCGAGCCCTAATCTGTGTGTTATTTGGCGATCAGGACAGGGAGATCAGCAGCAGTTTGGCAGTACTGGAACTCATAGACGCCATCCAGCCTGGCAGCATTGACTATGATCTGATCAAAACTGGCAACCTCTCTGAAGACGACAAGCTGGAGAATGCCAAGTAAGGACAAAAAGAAAGAGAAGCAGCTTTTTGACCATATACTGGTAAGTAGGAGTGACCAGCTTTTATACAACTTACCATGTCTGTGTCCTCCCTAGATATGCCATTTCCATGGCGAGGAAGATTGGAGCCCGCGTCTACGCTCTCCCAGAAGACCTCGTGGAGGTCAAGCCCAAAATGGTGATGACTGTCTTTGCCTGCTTGATGGGTCGGGGGATGAAACGAGTCTAACTAGCTGGAATCATTGTGACAATTACTCATACCCACAGGCCATTAGCATTTTGAGAGAGCTGCCCCATTTGAAGGAATTAAGTTTTTTTTCTCGTGTGTCAGAATCATACATTTGCATGTGTCCCTGCATCTTCTGATTAATAGAGGTGTTTTCTGAAGAATAATGTGCTTTCATCTTATTTAAAGTGAGGCTGCAAAACTAAAATTTCTAAAGACTTTGATCATCTTTACAGTTTCAGTATGCAGAACTCTTAACGTGTAAGAATGCTGTTTTGTTTTGTGTTTTTTAAGCGAGCGTGCCTATTTGCAGCTGCAAGGTTGTTTACATATTTTTACTCAGCTTGATAAGTAAATTATAGCCTTGAGTAAGCAAAACACATTCCCAAATACCATAGTTATGAATAAATGCTTGGTAAATGTTTGGGAAGAGGGAGGGGGAATAAAAAGAGAAGAGGCGTTTAAGTGCAGCACATGTCAGACAACCCATTTCCTCTCACTTGATGAAGTAAAATCATGGCCTAAACTGGCATCTTAACTGGCAACATAAACATCTACATATCCATATACAGAAGCCATAAGGTCTGATCATAGTAAAGACCATGGTGATGTGCTATCTGTATTCTTGTACTCGTCATTTGTTTGTTTATTGGGATCATTATGCGATGTAAATGCTGTTCTTTGGGTGTTTCTGGTCTTAGTTGTATTGGGTTTTTGTTTGTTTTGTTTGTTTTGTTTTGTTTTTTAAAGTATCTGTTACGTTGGATGAAGAGCAGGCTGACTGGATTCTCCTGGCTTCTGCTGTGCCTTCTTGTCTCAAAGACAACTTGCACTCATGCTTTGAGTTTTTCCTTTCCTTTTGTATTCACTGTTACCAAATATAAATTGCAACTTCATTCCAGGTAGCTTTATGATACTCTATGACAATGGCCAGATTGTATTTGGTCTCGTGTTCATGTCTATTCCGAAGGGCTTTACATGCAACAATAAATATGCCTTGGAAAACCAGTCTTATGTTTGATCGTGGTTATTTCTGACCACAAGTTCATCTTTTAAGCTCTTTCACTTTTCTCTAAAAAATTAAATTTACTATTTTGTTTTCACTTTACAGCATCAGATCAAAGTGGATGCTTTGTGATTGGTTACTTGTAGATCAAAATAAAAATTCAGTTGTATTTATATAGCACTAATTCACAACAACAGTCACTTCAAGGGACTTTATATTGTAAGATAAAGTCCTTACAATATTAGAAAGAAACCTCACACACCTACCTCACTCATCTACACAACCCACTATGAGCAACAGTGGGACTTCTGGTTAGACATTATGTCTCTAAGATTTTTAGGACAGAGTGCAATAAATTCAGTTTTGTGGGGATTTAAAAGCAGAAATTTAGAGGTCATCCTGGCTTCAATGTCTATAAGACATGCCTGTAGTTTACCTAACTGACTTCATGGAAAAATTAAGCTGGGTATCATCTGCATAGCAACAAAAATGTCCTGTTCAGTTTCTTGTTAAATACAAATACCTGCATGTCTGAAGGCTAACATGTCTAACCTTGAAGCAGTTGGGCTACAGCAGCAGAAGACCACACAAGGTGCCACTCCTTTCAGCTAAGAACACAAAAACTAAGCCATAATTCTCATCGGCTCACCAAAACTGGAAAATAGAACGATTGGAAAAATGTTGCCTGGTCTCATGAGTCTGGATTTCTGCTGCACCATTCAGAAGGTATAATCAGAATTTGGTGTTATCAATATGAAAGTATGGATTATACCAACAACTTTTTACTTGAAACACTTTGGGCCCCTTAGTGCCATCTGAGCATCATTTAAATGCACTGTTAGTGACCATGTCTGTGTCTTTTACATGGTTAATACATCAGTTTATCTGCATAAGGTGAAGTATTAAGTATAATTAATGGTGCAGGATTCATCTTGCTAGAAATGGATCATCTTGGCTCAACAATCATCTTGAAGGGTATGAACAAAAAGTGGTTGGTATGGTTACAAGTAACCATAGAAGAGGATGCATACAAATCTAAAAACACTTGTATGTATCCTGTATGTATCTTGTATGTAATATGTTTAAACTGAGTGTATGACTTTTATCATTTAAACGCCCAAACAGTCTCTGAGTACTTTCGGTGTATTAGAGCCTTTGTTTTGTGAAATCAAATCGATCTATTTTCAGACACAATAAAACGCATACACAATGCAATGCAAATAATCTAGACGGAAACATTTTTTGCACCAGTGTGTGAGATTTGCAGCAATCAGGAGGAAGTTCTTTGTTTCCAAGCACCTCTTTCACATCAGATACCTGTTGTTCTTTTTACTGCTTCTCCTTCCTCTTATCTGAGCTTCCGTTAATGTTACTACTGTCATACTTTATGTCCTTCCCCTTTTTTTCACCATAAAATACCCCACCTGTTTAAAAAAAAAAAACCTGTAAAAGGAAAAAAAAAGCGATTACAGTTTGTGTATTTACTCATGTCTCTTCACAGTCCATCAACAATCTCGTTGTACAACAGAGATAGCAATGGCAGATTGAAGTTTACTGTTCACTGGGCTGAATCTTAGTCAGATGTAAAGTCCTCTGGGCTTCACTCCCAGTAAATTTTTCGAGGATCTGATTAAAGCGGAAACTGCCAGGCTCTGTTGGAAAGCTGCATGATTAGGAAGAAGTCTCATGTGGTCCCCATCGCCTGGGTTTTCAAGCTCCATTTGCAGCAGAGAGTGTGCCTGTGGTGAAAGTTTAGACTTCTAAACATCGCTGCTCTTGTTACTTTTTGTCAACAAGAGAAGATTAAGCAAAATATTTCAAGTCAAAGTCTCAAAATCAAACTGTCAATAATCATAAAGATCCCATAGATCCTAATGATCCCATCCTAGATCATAAAGAAAAGAGGCTAAGTTAATGTTATACCTTATATCTAAGGTACAGCCTGGCTCCCCACCTCTCACTCTATGGTAGCTGGGATAGGCCCCAACCCCCCCACGACCCTGATAAGGATAAGCAGAAGTGAATAGATGGATGGATAAAGTTTCACAGTAAGTCTACAAATATAAGTGTAAAGCCCTAAAATCATATGTTAGTACAAAGGTATTGTAAGCAAAATATACTTAATTCCTCACATTTATTATATGTAATGTAATGAGATAATTCATAGTAGGAATCAGCGCAGGAGCAGCAGCATAAGCTTGACTACACAAATCATTATTTTCATTCATGTTTCTGTTTCTGCTAATCTTCCTTTTTTGTACTACACACCTCTTTGAGCCAAACAGGCTGTTAAAATGACCCATCTGCTCAGACATGAATGAGCTTAAGTAAAGTTATCATCGTGTTTATGAGAGGGCTCACAAGCGAAAAGGGTTATGATATGTCATTAAGTCGATATGTTACAAATGCTGATGAGCTGTCAAGCAAATATAAAAAATGTCAGACTTAGAAATGCTGGGAATATGAACCAGGCAGACTACATATATAAAGAAAATCAAATAAATCAGATGAACTGGCTGCATTCTTTTGTTCTGTTTCTCATGATTCTCCTGAGTAATAAAAGGTGAAAGGAAGGTTTTCCTAGAATACTCTTCAGTTTGATGCTGACATCAAGGCTCTCAACCACTTGAAAGATTTCCACACCCTCCATCTCCCACCCCTACCTGCTTCCTCGGCACTCAGCCCATCTGAGGATGAGGTGGACCACGTGCTCACGCATGTGAGGAGAGCGCTCTTCGAGAAGAGGCTCACAACCGAGAATGGTGCGAGACCAGGACTTGCATACGGTGCAGGCACAAAGGATGGATTGGCCGGGGAAGACCAGATCTGGGTGTGCCTGTGTGAAGTCACCATGAGGATTTAATTTTTTTTGGACTAACTCAAGGAAACTAAAGGTAGGATGATATGTTTAAGCTGAGGCCAGTTTGGCATATACTTTATTATGATCCTAGTAATCTACATTTGCTGTGAAACACTGTGGAAAAAAGTTGTGTTGCGTAACATATTCAATAAGCGGAATTAATAATTATTTGCAAAAGTAGAGGGAAAAAAGTCTCATCTCCACATTAGTAAAGTTACAAAGTGTGGACTGGCAGGCAGCTGGATGACTTTAGGGGTGAATTATCACTCTTTGTGGCCTCAGCAGCCATCGTGCTGTTATGTCATGCCACACTTTGCGCTCTCTCAGCAGCCTGGTTTCCTAAGTGATGTGGCTCCTGAGGGAAAGCAGCTGACTGGTTCACTGATCCGCAGAGCTCCAGGATGGCTTTGTGTGTGTGTGTGTGTTTTCATTAATGACCCAACAATTAGTCACACAATGGTAACAGTCATCTAAGCACCTCATCATCTGTCTGTGCTGCAGGGAGTCACAGCAGCCTTAATGTGACTTTTTGTGCTTTAACTGAACTTTGATTGTGTATCTAAAGTGCTGCTGCGTCCATAAAACTGAGCTTTTTATTTCTCATGAGTCGCCACAGCAACCACCTGCTGTATGATGGGCTAGGTTAGGGACTGTCTACCACAGTCCCAATTGTCCCCCACCCCCCCCAGTCCCCTGACTATTATCTGTGACATGCACCATAAACACTTTTCTCTCCTGCCACAGTGTAACTGAAGCAGGAGAGCATGTCCAACGCTCCACAATATGGATTAAATGGCTGTAAGTGGGTCTTTAATATTAGTGTTTGTCCGCACTGTCAGATCTAAAGATGACGGGCCAGCTGGCAGAGAGAGATCGGTCTCCCCACAATCTGTCAGTGAAGACCAGCTTGGAGGAGGAAATCGAGAGAGCAGAGAGCATTCTCAGCAGGTAACGAGAACTTCCTCATGTTCACGATGTTTTTCTCTGAGGTTTCGTTCAGAGACACAAAACAGGGGCTCTCGTAATGACTTAAACAAGCTGGGCTGTCACTTTTTCCTACTAGGGTCCCATCGATCTGTGATGACACATCCTCAGAGCTGCAAAGAGTCGCTGCTCTCGACCCTCATGGAGGCAATTCAAGAAATTCTTTTCAAAGGACCGGAGCCATCTCAAGGTAAACCTGTGATGACTCAGCTGTGGCACGTCAGTATAGTACGGCAATTTCAAATGGACTGATTCAAGCAGGTGAAAGATTATTGTGTAGCTCTTATTACATATTAAAGAAGTTTTTTTCTGGCAAATTTAGAGTCCCTTTTTTCATTCAGGCTTTTCAAGATTTTCCAGTTCTACAGATGTAAAAAGAAAGACAAAGTGAGATCTCAAATCATATTTGATTTGTTAATCATATTAACTGTGTTTGAACTGATGCATTTTGACATGATTTTAAGATATAAAGCTGCCTAAAGATGCAGAGACAGAGGTGTTGCGTTCCTTTTGTGTGTCAGACTGGTGAGCCTGGTGGTGAGACTGCGGGAATGGGCACACAGGAGTCTTTTGGAGGAGGAGGAGAGGCCAGACTCTTTCCTGGAACGCTTTCGTGGCCCTGAGCTGAGAACGGCCCCCAGTCGCATCAGCAACACACAACTGGATGCCAATGGCAACAATGCCAAAGGGATCTTTAGGTATGCCCGGGTGCCACCCTGAACCTTTACTATGTACACCTTCATGTACATGCATAAGAAGTACAGAGTTACACTTGAACAAATCACGACGACACTTTCTGCTTCATGGCTAAAATAAATCCTTGAAAGGTCTTATTAAGTTGTAGAGACACCCAGAGTTACAGACAGTGTTTATTCCGCTCAGTGCTGAGGCTGTAATTTATGTTGTCCTTGCTGAAATATAGGTTTACTGCAAGGTGCTATGTAAGGAAAAGAAGATAGATCAATTGAGCTTTAAATATTTTACATTTAGTGGAACGTCACAATATTTTAAAATGACCTGAAAGATGTCAAATTTACAAAAAACAGTAGCTGTCTCATATAGCGGTTAAAAAATGATTATATAGCTATTGTGTTGTGATGCATTATATTGCTGTTTTTCTCTCTGTTGTTGTGTACTAACAGTTTTTGCTGAGTGTCATAATCACAGTCTCCTTTTGCTTACAGGAAAAAGTGGGATTTGTTTGTGGTGTCTCCCTCTGATGACGCATACTACCGCTGGTTATTTGTTATTGCCTTAGCGGTGCTCTACAATTGGTTCCTTGTTGTCGCAAGGTAATAACACTACAGTGTGTGCGTCAGTGGGGCCCTGCAGCCTCCAGAGGGTGTACAGTGTAGTGTTCACTTCTTAGACTAGAGCACTAAATCCTTTTTAAATGTATTTCCAGAGCATGCTTTGACGAACTACAAGTGAGCAACTACATCTGCTGGCTGGTGCTGGACTACCTCTCTGACGCTCTATACATAACAGACACCTGTGTTCGACTCCGGACAGGTAAGCCACCTAAAAATGCTGCTTCTGGCCTTCTTAAATTATAGATTACTCAGATGGCATAGTTTCCTCTCTGCTGAAAATTGGTACACCCTGTTGAATGAGTCAGTGTTTGCTTTCATTTTGTATTTTCTCAGCTTTCTAATTCAAACCTTCCTTTTATTTACACATCAAATGCAAACTAACTTTACATTTTAGTTACAACATCCACTAAATAACAATATCACCAAGTAGATGACCCTATGCTAAAATTGGCTTGTGAACACATCAGGGATGCATGATGACATAAAACCATTAATGTGTGTGAAAATGTGTGTGTGTTTCCAGCACACACACAGCACCATGTACTGTTAAATTCTGTTATTTTAGTGTTGTGCCAAAAACTGATTGTCTGCCAAAAAGTGATTTCCAGTGTTTACAGGTGTTTTTTATATGTAAAGTCTACACCTATATTGGTAAATAGACTTTAATGAACAGGATTTAGAAAGAGGTTATATATAAAATGTAAAAAGTACCTGTTTTTCAAGTATCTTTATGACTCTGTGTTATTGTACCTACATTATAAGCAATCTAGTTTACAAAATTATTGTTATACTTGTTGTAATGTCTGCTACCCTCTTGGGCAGATCACCTTAAAAAAGACATTTTTAATGTCAACAAGATTTTTTTAACTGGATATATAAAGAACTTTGCCAAAAAGTGAGTGTGGCTTCTAACTTGTAACAGGAATGCTGATTAATGTTTGCTCTAGATGACTTGATATCATTCATGAGGCATACATTTGACACATATTTCACATATTATAGGCTAACAAATTATTTACAGTAGTTTAAATACGGCCAATCACTTTTTGGCACGACATGTTGTCCATCAGCATGCTAAATGCTTCACTTAATAATGAGTTTTGACACCTAAGTCAAACAAGTCTAGCAAACATTAGAATAGGTCCCAGGTGTTTCAAATGGTAGCCCTAGTTAGCCGTATAGGCAGAGATCATCCTCTAACTTCTGATGTGGAAGCAGGCCTGAAATGTGGCAGAAACCAACTGAGTTCATAAAAAAAAACCCCAATAACAGTTACCCCTGGTCATGGTCCAAGAGGGAAAGAGTTAAGCTAGTCACTAGCTTTATCTGCTGCTTGGTACTTTACATGGAGCACATGTAGAGGAAGAATGTTGCATGCTAATTTATTAGCTAATGCTAGCTTGGTTAGCAAAGTGCATCAAAAGACACTATCCTGTGCACTGATATCATTTTATTAGTAAAAAGAGAAAAAAACAGTGTCACAGTATCTTGAATGGGCTTTAATTATTTTTAACTGTGCAGAAAGCCATATCATTAGTTCAGTGATATGAATAAAAAGGCTATTTTTAGAGCTAGCCTCTTATGGCCTTTGGAGGAAATGCAGTTTGGTGCAATTAAAGCCCTTTCACATAGGAAGCAGCATGAGCTGCACTGATATGATCACAAGAATGTATGTCACACCACACCACAAAGTATGTGGCACGTGCCAGTATTCCCTGGGTGCTTCCAGCTGTGCTGGGGTTTGCCTGATACAGTAGGAAACTATTATCGTGCAGTGCAGTAAAGAATGTGTCTGAGAGCACAGTACAGCACATCCCATGCCACTTCCTATGTGGAAAGGGCCTTTAGGCATTAGCTTCAGACCCAGAGATTGCCACTTGGATTTATCAAATTATGCAGCTCAAAAAAACAGAACAATGTGCTTAAAGACTCTAAAATTAAAGCTGACAGGATCTAATCTACCAGTTTAACTGTTAAATAAAAACTTGATTTGATTCTTTTTCATCCACCACCAAGCTAAACACTAGTTTTATTTATTTTTCTTAGGGTTCCTGGAGCAAGGTTTGCTGGTGAAGGACCACGCCAAGCTAAGAGACAGCTACATCCGTACATTACAGTTTAAGCTTGACTTGCTGTCCATCCTGCCCACTGACCTGGGGTACATCTCCACAGGCATCCATACACCACAGCTCAGGTTTAATCGTCTGCTGCGCTTCCCACGCATGTTTGAATTCTTTGACCGCACAGAGACGCGCACCAACTACCCCAACATCTTCCGCATCTGCAACTTGGTTCTTTACATCCTGGTCATCATTCACTGGAATGCCTGCATCTACTATGCTATATCCAAGTCTTTGGGATTTGGATCAGATACGTGGGTGTTCCCAAACATCTCTAAGCCCGGGCATTCCACCTTGACTCAGAGTTATGTCTACTGTCTCTACTGGTCGACTCTTACCCTTACCACCATTGGAGAGATGCCTGCCCCTGTGCGAGATGAAGAGTACGTTTTTGTGGTCTTTGACTTTCTTGTTGGGGTATTAATCTTTGCTACAATTGTGGGAAATGTCGGCTCTATGATTGCCAACATGAACGCCACTCGTGCCGAATTTCAAGCTCGTATTGATGCCATCAAACACTACATGCACTTCCGCAAAGTCAGCAGAGAACTGGAGACACGTGTCATCAAATGGTTTGACTACCTCTGGACCAACAAGAAAGCAGTAGATGAACAGGAAGTGCTAAAGAATTTGCCAAACAAGCTGCGGGCTGAGATTGCTATTAATGTCCACCTGGAGACCCTGAAGAAAGTACGGATTTTTCAAGACTGTGAGGCAGGTTTGCTGGTGGAGCTTGTGCTTAAACTACGCCCTCAGGTCTTCAGTCCAGGCGACTACATCTGCAGAAAGGGCGACATTGGTAAGGAAATGTATATCATTAAAGAAGGGAAGCTGGCTGTGGTGGCTGATGATGGGGTCACACAGTACGCTCTCCTCACCGCTGGCAGCTGCTTTGGTGAAATCAGCATTTTGAATATCAAAGGTAGTAAAATGGGAAATCGTCGGACAGCCAACATCCGCAGCTTGGGTTACTCTGACCTCTTCTGCCTCTCTAAGGACGACCTGATGGAGGCAGTGACTGAGTATCCAGATGCTAAGACCGTGCTAGAGGAAAGGGGCCGGGAGATTCTGATGAAAGAGGGTCTTCTGGATGAGAACGCTCAGAGTGGCGGGCTACAGAAAGAGGACACAGAGGAGAAGGTGGAACGGTTGGAGTCCTCTTTGGACACCCTTCAGACCCGGTTTGCCCGCCTACTCAATGAATACACACACACTCAGCAACGGCTAAAGCAGCGTGTCACTCTGCTGGAGCGTCTCCTCAATCAAACAGACTGCTGTGCAGAGACAAATGTGAATGACATGGATGAAGGTGCAGGGACAGTCACTGAAAATGACTCTGGGTCTGTTACCCATACAGATGGATCACCAAGAAGACTTTAGATCAATACCTGACGGAATAGGACTGACTCTTTAAGACTATAAGAAACCCATACGATGCATTTTCTATGCTTTTACTTGTATTATGTGAATGTTTTATCAGTTTAGCAATTGTAAAGAGAAGTTTGCATGTTAATAAACATAAGAAGAAAATTTACAACACTACTATGACCATGCACTCTTTGAGTTTGAGTTCATAAACCAGTGACACTGAGATATGGTTTTAAAGTTACTTCCTGAAACAAACAAAAACAAAAGATGGAATACGTGAGAATATATTTTAAACTGCAAATTAAAGATGTATTTAAATCCTACCAAAATAAAGGGAGTGATTCTAGACTAAACACCTGAGACCTGCTCCAGTTTACAGTTTCTAGTTCACCTGTAAACATCTTGTTTTTGCTTGCATCAGCGGGAGACTCAGCTCTCTCCATGTCCTGTATATTGCGCTCTGGGTGTGCACACATCGTCTCTTGCCGCTCCTTGAGGGGAAGAAGGAGTCCATAGAGAAACGGTTTGCGGTGTTTAACTGCACAGGGATCTTTTTGTGTGTGTCCTTATTTTGCAGGTTAGACTTACTTAGGCTCTTGAGGGACATCTATGGAACGATCTTATTTCTTGCATTTTAAGCAAAGCGACTTAAAATGGGTGAAGTGAATAACTGCTCAACTGAGTTATTATTAGTCTCTGGTTCAACCTCAACAGCGGCCTGTCTCCCTCCCCTCAACCCCAACTAGTTGTGGCCAGTGTTGGGGAGTAACGGAATACATGTACCGCCGTTACGTATTCAGAATACAAAATATGAGTAACTGTATTCCGTTACAGTTACCGTTTAAAAAGGTGGTATTCAGAATACAGTTACTTTGTTGAAATAAATGGAATACACAGCGGTACTTCCCTGTTTCATATTGTCGCGGGTCAGGACTGTTTGGGTTTGTTTGACAGCTACGTTCTGTTGTTCCAGGCGGCAGCGTTACGGTTGCCATGGTTACAGGGTGACGCTCTCTCTGCTGTGTTTCCTGGGTGAGAGAGCGCTTTTTGTTGTTGTTGTTGTGCTAAGCTAAAGGCAGAATGCTACAGGCATGGCCCTAAAGCATGTAGCCTGATGGGCAGTGTAGTCCGTGCTGCAGGGAGAATGGACTACCATACCCGTTATGTGTCTGTGAGCGAGGGAGGAGAGAAAGGAAAAGTCCGAGCTGTCACGGAGCAAAAACGGGAGCTGGAAGCTTGTAAATATAATAATAACCACAGCAGCCAAGAAGAGTGCCTGACGAGCCCAGCTGTAAGTAAGCTATTAAGACTCAACTGTACACTGTGTTCGTGTTTTCCTCCGGAAAAATAAGTTCCGTTGGAGAAGCCTTTCAACGCCTCTCTGTCTCCCGCAAGCAAAGTTGACCCAGACAACAAAGTAAAGCTGTTTTCGCTACCAGCCCGACACGAACCCGACGTATTAGCCAGAGGTCCCTTTACTACGTTTCGAGCCGCGGACCTTCAGTAACAGTAATAAATCACAGCAATAGGACATTCATGTAGTTGTAAACAGCATGATAATATATTAAGTATTCCAAAGTATTCAGAATACGTTACTCTCATTGAGTAACGTAACGGAATACGTTACAGAATACATTTTGGGACATGTATTCAGTATTCTGTAGTGGAATACATTTTAAAAGTAACCTTCCCAACACTGGTTGTGGCAGATGGCCTGAGCCTGGTTCTGCCAGAGGCTTCTTCCTGTTAATAGGGAGTTTTTCCTTCCAACTGTCGCCAAAGTGTTTGCTCACAGGGGGTTGTCTCATTGTTCAGGTTTTCTCGGTATTCTTCTAAGGCCTTTAGCTTACAATATAAAGCACATTGAGGCAACTGCTGTTGTGATCTGGTGCTATATAAATAAAACTGAATTGAAACTGTAACAATACCATCTTCTACTAGGTAACTTTTGGTGATGTTATTCCAAATCAGTGTTGTATAAGACCACTGAAGAGCCATTATAAGTGGTTACCAACCCATACATACACATTGTAAATATTAATGCTGTGCGATTTACTTGGTATCAATCCAATACCGGCCAGTATTGCCAATACCAATACTGATAATGATACCTTTCAAACATACACACAGCTTATGTAGGGTAGAGCAATGTGTCATGATTTAAAGATGAATCATCACCAGCTGCAAACTCTGAAGAGATTTTAATGACTACTAACTTTGATTTTTACCTTCCAGTAAAAAATATTTGACACAGCGAAAAAACACATTTCAGCTTTTCATGTTTTTCAAAACTGGATTTTTTGGAAACATGAAATATAAATGTTCCTGTCTCTGAACAACTTTTGGTCATCTTCTGTTGTTTAAATGTGCTATAGGCTAAAAATAAAATAGATGAGATAATCTTACTTGATGCTTGGGTTTAGGAATCTGAAGTATTCAGCTAGGTTTAGAAAAAAAAATCATAATTTGGGTTAAAACACACTAGGAGTCAACAATATTGTAAAAAGGCGATATTTGCATGCTTACTAGGCATTTACTGGCAGAGATTCTATATGTACTTCTTTGCAGGACCAAAACATGTCTACATAATTGTGTGCCTATTAGCAATATGAATGGGACTGATAACAACTAATACTGGCCATTCTGTAGTCTGATAACATCTAAATCCAGCATCCAGCTTCCATGCAAGCCACAGAAACAAGATGATCCATTACAGCAGGACCCAAAGGATCCACTGCCAGAATCCTAATGTCTGACACGACAGTACAACCCAGTGTCCTTGATCCAGTGGTTCAAAGCTGTTTTGGTGGGAACAAAGGGCACCTAAAGAATTTTATGCATGTATGGGTTAGTGCATGTCTAAGTTGTTATTGACCTTAACTTTTTTACAAATTTTACTCACTGTCAACATCCCTCAAAGTCTTACCTTCGAATAAACAAGCTGCTACCACTATATGAAATAATTTACTCCCAGTTATTTCATGCAAAGTCACTCACTGCGGGGGGAGACTGGGGATTTTCCAGCTATTCAGCCTCTGCATTCCAGGATACAACTCAACCGCATGAACACTGTAGATAAGCTCTACTGGAACAATGACTCCGAATCAGATCTGGCTACAGTAAAGAGGCAAGGCATAATAGCCCATATCCCTTGCAGACCCTGAAGGAGTTGGTGGTATCAGGTACCATGAATAAATCTCAAGTTACTTTCCATGGACAACATGAATAAATACTGTTTCTCTCTGATAAGAAACAAATGACATGTAAACCACTCAAACCTTGAAACCAAACTTCAGTGGCAATAAATGAAAGGCTTATTCTGGGTACATACACGGGCCACTTTGTTAGGTACACCTGTTCAACTACTCATAAATGCATATAAATGATCAGACAAACAGCACCACAGCAAATCACTGCATTTAAACATATGAGGAAGAAGGGGATTTATGTGACTTTGCATGTGGTTGGTTGTTGGTGCTCAACAGGCTGGTCTGAGTATTTAAGAAACTGCTGATCTGCTGGGTTTTCCTACACAGCAATCTCTAAGGATTACAGAGGATGATCTCAAAAAGAAAAAATACCCAGTGAGCGGCAGTCCTCTGGGAGAAAAGGTCTAGTTCAGGGGTCGGCAACCTGCGGCTCCGGAGCCGCATGCGGCTCTTTAGTCCTTATACTGCGGCTCCGCCTGGTTTGGGAAAATAAATTAGAAGTATTTAGCTGAAGCGTATTTTATTTATGTTAGTTCTTTTTAACTCGTAGTTCTAAATTGGAAGATTATTGTGATATTGAAATGTAAAAATAAAATTATATTCTATTATTTTTTCATCGCTCAAAATAAGAGTCACACTCGCGGAAGCCGGTATACCCGCCGAAACGCCGTGCATTTATCGAGACTTTCAACCCCAGGTAGGCCAATTATGGATCTTCGGATCCACATTATGTCAGCAGCTGTTCTCCACCGTGAACTATGTTAAAGACAAACACCGCTCACGCCTCACAGATGACAGCTTACAGTCCTGCGTAAACTGACTTCGTATAGCCCCGATTTGCGGACTCTGTGCACAGAGGTTCAGGAGCAGAAGTCCCATTGTAAACATATCACGGCAGACCCGACGATGTTTCCATGAGCATGCTTTTGAGAATCTCTTTATTGAGCACTTTTCACACACGGTTGCTGTACGCATACAGCCGGCTGTAGCTTTTCAGCTCACAGCCCGACACACACCACCAAGAGCACAGCACAGATAGCGCAGACGTAAAGGCAGCGAGGCGTGATTGCGGGTGTCGCTCAGGTGCGTCCGCCTCCCCTGCAGCGGCGCTGCAAACCACGCCCCGCCGCACGCATTAACCAGGTAAAATACATATTTAGGCAGAATTTTGCAAATATCTATTTTTCATTTTTCAGCAGCATAGTGCTTTTTTCCAATTATTTTTTAAGAGTCAGGTCAAGGCTCCAAAAGCCCAAAGGCGATATAAGGGTGGCGGCTGACAACAGTTTTTGTTTGCTACATGGATCATTTTAGTTCAGCTGGGGGTCTTTGCTTTAGTTATATTTCTTTAAGAGTTCAAAATGTGTTGATTACATAAATATAATTTAATTTTCTCTGTAGCACTTCATGGATTTCATAAGCAACACACCTTAGTTGTTCACACAAAGCATAAAGATAAAAAACAATATATACAGTGTTATCTTCATTTTAGATGTCAAAAAGTATTTGCGGCTCCCAGTGTTTTCTTTTGCGTGGAAACCGGGTCCAAGTGGCTCTTTGGGTGTAAAAGGTTGCAGACCCCTGGTCTAGTTGATCCCAGTGAGCAGAGGAGAAGGGTCAGACTGCTTCAAGATGACATTAACTGGTTACAACTGAGACATGCAGAAGAGAATCTCTTAATGCACAACATGCCAAACCTTGAAGCAGCAGAAGACAAAACATGGTGCAAAAACAGGAAACAAGAACAGGAAACTAAGGCTACAATTAAGACCAAAATTGGTCAATAGAAGATTGGAAAAACATTGCCTGTTCTGAGGAGTCTGGTTTTCTGCTGCGACATTCAGATTGTATGGTCAGAATTTTGTGTCAGAAAGCTGCTGCTGGTGCCGTAAGGTGAAAAATATTTTCTTGCCACACTTTGAGCCTCATCGTACTGACTGAGAATCATTTAAACACCACAGCCTACACCCAGCATATTCATCTTGTGATGGCTCCATCTCACCAAACTCACATCTTCTCAGACCATTTTCTGAAACATGACAATGGGTTTACTGAATGCAAATGACCTCCACACTCACCACATCTTAATCAAACACAACACCAGAGCAATAGATGTTGTGGAACTGGAGATTTGCATTACAGATGTGCAGCCAAAAAAAGAAAAAGAAAAGGAGTCCACTCCAGTACTAGCAAAGTGTACCTAATAAAGTGAGTGTTTTTATAGCCTTAAGAGGAGAATGGATTAGCTAGATTTGACTGAAAAGTTTAGTTTGAAGACCTTAATACTCAGCTTGTTCTGATCCCAATAAATATTATGATTTAAATGTGTTGAAATTGTGGTAACTGATCAGACATCAAAACCACAATAATGTTAAAATTCAGTCGGCCTGTGCTCCATTTATTTTTTGATAGAAAAACAGGAGCAAAAGTGAGCATGAGAGCTACTTGTATGAGCCTAGTATCACTGGTTCCCAGTGCTCAATTCCAGGTAGAAACATGTATTCAAAGTTTAAAAATTCTTCATTTTACACCTGATCTTTAGCAGTCTCTAAGTTCCAGTCTAAAAAAGGCATTTTAGCATGTCCCTTTAAGGCCACGGTCTCAAAAATGTCACTTTCTTCTGATTGGCCAGCTTCCAGACACAACCCCACTCCAGCAGAATCCAAGAATAAAAATATAGAGTTGGAAATGAGTTAAATGGAAACAGGTCTACTTTAACACACACAGCAGCTGTTTGCCATATTAAATGAACAAAAATATGCCATTTGCGCTGTAACTTGTTGTCCATCCCCTGAAGTCGTCTCACTTAACAGGTGCAGTATTTGCTACGTGTACAAGACAACTGGTGTCAACTGTCAAGTTAGCCTGGTGAGACTACAATGAAGAAAAGGACCAATAAGCACCATCTCTGATCCATCTCTGTGTACATCTGTTTACAGCGCTTGTTTCTAAAAGCAGTTAGTATTATCAAAGATTAAAAACAGAAAGAAAAAAACAAAAAACACCCCACACTTCAAATATTTTTCTGAATATAACTATATTGTTTGTAACAGCTTACAAACGACATTTGAAAATCAAATCATACAATATCTGCTGCTTCTCATACGGAGAGACATCCCCAATCATTGGGATTCACTGCATGGAGTGAATGAATCTACTGAAATATGACAAAGTGTGACAGCAAACGTAGCCCTCCCCCACCTCACCTCTGTAGTAAACACAATACATTTACTTTAATGTGTCAAGGCAGGACTTATTCCCCCCCCAACGAGCTGTTATCACTCCTCCTGTAAAAATTAGAGCAAAACAAAAACAAGATGATTTCTCGCGTAATAACTGTGATTGAATATGAAGATATAGACGAAACGGTGCAGGGCTGCTCATGTGACACCAGGAGACCGCAACATGCTGTCTGTGAACTGATTGGCTGAGAGTATCCACTGGGACAAATGCACAGGCTAGCGCATCCGCATGTGCAGGCTATGCTTGGGTCCATCCACTCGCTCCAACTTCTCAAAGTGTTTCCTAGCATTACGGATATTGATGAGAGTGGCTGCAGATGCTGGAAAAAAGGAGATGAATTCTTATTATTGTCTGTGTAGGTTCTCAGTCATCTAGGTCAAGGTAATCTAGGGAGCCTGGAAAGAAAACTGACTTGACTACTTCATGTTTCTTGAATACGTTCACTTCTCATTTAAGAAGCTTCAGTTCTAAAACCAAATGGTTGAGAGTCCCAGGTATTTAAGCCATAGTGAGGGTTATTCTTCAAGAGGGTCGTTGACCCACTATTGATCATATGCCTCATCACATGAGCCATGGTGTGAAAAAGGGTGTGAGTCATTAGCAGCAGAGGTTTGGGGTGAAACCATTAGTCCTTTTTCCATTACTACCTACCTCGATCGACCCGTCACTGATGGCCACAATTTTCAGGGCTTTCCATTACCTCATAGTACCAGGTAGTAAAAATAGTACCTGCTCAGCAGGTTTCCAAGTGATCCGAGCAGGTACTAAAATGTGACGTCATCAGACTGCATGCCACCAATTGGCTGCATTCACAAAAATCAAAACCACTATTTTTGAAACCCGGCAACAAGTGAAACGCCTACAAAAAAAAAAAAAAAAAGTCTGACAAAAAGCCACAGACTGAGCAGCAGGTATATCATCGCCTCTACATCCACCTTTGTTGTAGCATTATTGTCGGATATTAATTACGTCACAGGACGCTCTGATGTATTGCTATGACAACGGCCGCGCACATTAGGTGGTACTCGATTGTAATGGAAAACCAGTCAATATGAGTCGAGGTGAGGCGAGTTGATCAGAGTAGGTACTAATGGAAAAGCGGCTATTGTGAGACCTTGCCTCACCCCATCATCTTGCAACAGATTGAGATCATCTGTTGCAAGATCTCAGATGCCTGGGAAGGGATCTCAAAACTTGCTCATGTGCAGGTACATGATCAATAGTGGGTCAACGACCCTCTTAAGGGACACTCCCACTAGGGATTTGGTTTTAGAACTGAAGAAGCTTTTTGGATGAGAGGTGAAATGTCTTCAAAAAACTTCCAGTCGCTTTTCTTTCTAAGCTCCTTAGATGATGATGATTATTATGATTAATTATTATTATTATCCTGATTTTTTCTCATAACTATGAATCTGCAGAGAAATGTTATCTTCACTACTTACGAATAGAAGGGTCCGACATGATGACCATGACATAAGTGTTGGAGGTGAAGACGTCAATGAAGGCCGCAAAATTGGAGTTCCTTACTTCCATGCTTTGGAAGGAAGCTGCAAGTTTACTGGAATGATAAAATAAATAAAATTAAAATCCAGACACTCGAGCTGATGGCATCTGGAGAGGAGGTGGAGCATCTGCAATACACTTACCTACAGCTGAGCTTGAACTGTTTGATAATGTTACTGATCTTCTCAAACCTGTGAGCGTCACGCTGCTCTTTGCACTGATAGTGGGAGATGACCTGCATTTACAAAACAACAGGGGGAAACGACAACATAAATGACTCTTATTTCTAAATTTGTATTTCCTGCCCAGACGCTGCAGAGGAAGCGGACACTCTCACCAGGAAGGTAGCTCTCTCAAACAGAAGAACTTCATCTGCCTCTATGATCTGTGCGAAATTTCTCAGGTTTGTTTCCAGCTGCTGGACGTTTGGGATAAGCTGGTACACTATGCTGGACCAGGCCTGCAAAGAGAAAAAAACCCAACAACGTTCAGCTAAATTAAAAAAAAAGAGAAGAAATAAAAAAAGGCTCAGCTTTATTAGCTGTCGATTAGGGACAGTCAGGTTCAAGACCTTATATAAGGTTTCATCCCAGATTGATGTCCTGAAGCATGTGCAAGCTAAGGGCCTGGACAGTCTTCTCAGATCTTCTTCACGTTCTTTAAAGATCTGTAAAGACAGAAAGGTCACACAAAAAGAGAAGTGGGACCAGCTCAAGATCAAAATAGACACAAATAAGTAAAATACAAAGAAAAAGTGTGAAAGGAGGTTATTATAGATGTGATTAACATAACAGGCAGTAAAATTAAGAGCTGAACAATATGACCATTTACAAATATTATTGGTACCCTTAAGATCCCTACGTTTAGGTTGTTCATATTCAGTTCATACTTAAATGGGTCATACTGGAGCTTACACATCAAAGTGATCCCTTTTACTTTTTCAGTGAAATGAAAGTTCAAGTTTCAAGAAAAACTAGTGCAAAAGTCTAAAAAGGACCACTTTAATGAGTAAATATATACAACTCATTTCCTGTGCTGGTGCCAGAGTCACTTATGTCTTGGTAAGTTTTTTTTTTTTTTTTTTTTGATGAACCAGCCAACAACTCAAGCAAACCTTAATAGTACATACTGTTATATTAACTTGTTTCCAACTTTAAAGGAGTTCACAGACTCAGCTAAATGACGTTGGAGTCGGAGACTTTTGTTTTTTAAAGCTTTTTGGTGGAAACACATGGAACTGGTTCTACACTGGGCACTATGACTGTGCTTGTGGAAAAGACTGAACAGTACAATCTTTGAAAAGATGTAGTATGATCAGTATTTTTTTCCTGTTTCTGTTCTGGATGGGCAGTGTCATGTCTGAGTGAACCGGATCACACTATTAATCAGCACTTGACTCGCAGATTAAATATCATTGTATAACACTGCAAATTCGAGACAGAGCAAAATAGTAACATGTGAGCGGGACAGTAGTACTAATGATGTATGAAATGTTACTTGAATCTCACCAAATCTCTCTGGTCTTCCTGCACAAGGTCCATTTTGTGCACAAGACAGAACACTTTGGCATCAGGGGAGTTCTGCAGGATGGCTTCCAGACATGACTGGTAGTAGTGCATGTCTTTCTCCAGCTCACGGCTCTCAACGTCAAATACGTAAATAAGAACTTCTACATTTCTGAAAATGTTGTCCCTCTGGCTGGTGAAGTAGTTCTCCATGAATGTGTCCTGTCTGTTGGATTAAAAAGCACAGATGAGTGATTAAAACTGAGGAATAACTTTGACTTCTCAAAGCTGGTCCAGAAATGGCAAATAATGAGCAAATGTGTGTCTTACCCTCCACAGTCCCACAGGTTTAGAACCAAATTGCCAAGAAACCGTACATGGGAGTGTTCCACGTCAACTATGGTCAACGAATAAAAGCAGAAGAGTTAAATAAATGCAGATAATGAAACGCTCAGCATTAAAAATACATTTTCATATAAGACGGTGCTCTTACTTGTAGCTCCAAGGCGGCGTGTGTCTCGAGCTATGTAATTGGCAAAGATGATTGATCTCATACTGGTCTTTCCAGACCCACTTTTCCCCATCAGTAGCACCTGAAAAGCACGCACACGCACACACACCCACACACGTGACTCACTATTGTAGTGGGAAGGGTTACTGTGTCTACAGTCAGTTCAAGGAATTAATTACGTGGATTAATCTCTGATTTTAGAAGTACATGCTTGAAATCAAAGGATACTTCAAAAAGGATAAAATCAGCTCTCTGTAATGATCTAAAAGATGTAAGCTATCTGCCCTTGCTTTACCTTTTTCTTCATTGCTGTGCTTGACATCCCCCTCAGCAAACACGAGTGTCGGGTATCTCAGTGAGCTGCGGGTCAGATGACTTCAGGCTGTGTCTGCAGCTGTCCTCCCCTTCCTCTCTTTGGGCTGCGGAGAAAATACCCCCAGAAAAACAAAAAAAACGTGTTCATAACACGTGTGAACGCTTAAAACAGAAACAAATCAAACATATCCCGTCACTTTTGATCTTTAATAATCTTCAATAAGCTTGCTGGGCTTATTTACACTTCTTTCTCTGTTATAAACACTTGAGCTAATGCTAACTTAGCTAGCCCGAAACAGTCCAGATATAAGGCTAGGTTAGCTTAGCTTAAACAAACAGCTAGATAGCTGCACTAAAATTCAACAGCGTATCATCGACCTACCCGAAAGAGTCGACCAGTTACTTAAACCGGTGCAGTTTTAAACAACAGTTTTCCTTTGTCTAAGCGAGTACAGTTGATAAACATTAGTTGGTGGAAGCAGCAATGAAGTCAGGATCAGCTGCTTCCTGTGTACGCCAAGAGTCACATGATGAGCAACATGGGCTTTAAGTCCCAAGTTCTGTCTCACAGGCGACATCATAGATTTAAACCTTACAGACGTTTTTAGGTTAAAGTCTAAAAGAGAACAACAACTTTTAGTTTAACTCCGAAATAGTTTTAGTTGTAGTCCTTTTTTTTTTTTAGAAGAGTCATTTTATACTTCAATAAGCTAAAGGCAAACCTTATTTATGAGGCATAATTTAAAACTCCCATACTGATTTGTATCGGAGATTCAACCAGAGGCTGGAATACAATTTATAGATGTATTGTTAAATATTAAAGACCTAAAACATCAAAACAGTTCGTGACTTGTAAGTTTCTTGAATATTATAGCTTTATTCAGTACAATAGCACACCACTTCATGCCTTACATCTTATTTTTATATATTGTTTTTATTTATTTAGTTAGTTATTTTTCCATCCATGGAACAAGTGGATGGATGGATGGATGGATGGGTGGATGGATGGATGGATAGTTAGTTATTTTTATACATAGGCATAATCTTAATTTATTTTATTGTCTTTCAACCTGGTCCTGTTTTTACTGTAATTTGTATGTGTGTGTGTTTGTCTTTCTGTGCTCATAATTTTGTTCCGCAATGCATCTGTGACGTATTAACTGAGTGGCAATAAAGGGATATGAATTAAATAAAGAAACAAATAATGGTTTCACTGTTGACCCATGACTACATGACTCAGAGACCAAAGTAATGGCTGTAGGCGTGACTGGTTCTAGATTTTTGATTTATTTTGAAACCTATTACGGGAAGCATTACAACGCGCTTTTTAATGTCGCTGCTTTGGAGCGTTTCTATCATGACATTGGGATCAAAAATTTCTCAGAAAAATGTGTGTCTGATTATTATCATTCACACAATTATTTCCACTCACGCAAAAAGCGCTTCTTTGCTTACATCAGAGGTTCCCAAAGTGTGGGGCCCGCCCCCTAGGGGGGGCGCAGAGCCATTGCAGGGGGGGCGCGGTATGAAAAAAAAAAAAAAAAAAAAGAGCGCTTGGACACTGTGGACAGGTTTTTGATGGGGCTCCCACACAAACGCAAAGCAGGAGATGAAGCATCGCCAAATATGTTTCCAAACCAACTTCCTTCCAAGCCAAAGACAGGAAAATATGGTGAAGCATATCTTCCCTTTGGCTTCACCTGCACAAGTGCCAAGGTAGGTCTCCCCTGCAAAATTAGTTTCCCTGCGTCGGGAGCACGCGCTGTGCTCTCCAAATCACGGACAAACAGTATCCCACATTCTTGATTTTTAGTTCACAAACACTTCTTGTAATAACTAACTACTCCTGACATTTTGGACATGTTACTAACATGTCCAAAGCACGCGCTGTGCTCTCCAAATCACGAACAAACAGTATCCCACATTCTTGATTTTTAGTTCACAAACACTTCTTGTAATAACTAACTACCCTCGGGAGTAGTTAGTTATTACAAGAAAATCAACGCTAACATGATGTTAGCTCTTTATGCAGTAAAGTTACAGTGGGATACAAATAATATCAGGCTGATCCTGCCGTATTTGTTCCCCTGTTCAAATCACGGACAAACAGTATCTCACAGCTGTTTATGTGTTTAAACCCATTTTGTACAGAGAGGCATTTTTGAAAATGTATTGATAGCAATGTTGAATATTATTACACAGGAAAAAAAAAACTACACGTAAAATAATTACACACCGTGATGCTTTCTAAATGGAGGGACAGTAACTGCGTGTGTATATGTAAGCGTGTAAAACCTGAAGACAGTCAGATTAACAGTATTTTGTCTCTATCTGCCATTCTGCAATTCATCTCATGTAAACAATAACGTGGCGCACAGCGTGACGTGAAAAGAGGCACATACCTTTGACGTTGCGTGACGAACTCTGTATTCCTCGTCCACACGTAAACGCAAAAAGGAGTTTTAAATAATCTCCGTTTTCGGTGAATTACAACGCCGTTTACGTGTTGACGAAAAGTCCAAACGCATAGAAACAGCTGAGTTTTCAAAAATACCCCTGTAGTTGTGGACGTAGCGTAAAAGAGTTAGTAGTATATTTTATTACTACCTGTAATTTATTGCCGTTTACTTGTATTTGCTTAATTGTTTACTAAATGTTTGAGGTGTGAAATAAACCCCAATGGAGTTTGTAAACAAAATATGGGTGTATGTGTTTGGAGGATGTGTTTGTGCGGGGGGAGTGTTAGGTGGTGGGGGGCGCGAACATTTTCTTGTAAAAAGGGGGCCTGGCAAAAAAAGTTTGGGAACCACTGGCTTACATGATGCAGTTCCGCCTCTTGGCCACTAGAGGTCTGTTAGACACCCTTAGGCTCAATGTCCGTGAAGGAAAAGACTTCAAAATAAAACAAATCACGGCAAGCGTTTGAATATTCTTATGTTAAAATGTGATTTCAAAAACACTCACAGAGGTGTCACTTGTGGATTTAAATGCTAGAATTCATTGTTGACTATTTTATCAGCTCTAACAGATAAACTGACACTAAGAAAAAACATTGTTGCCATTGTTGATAGTTCAAAAACAAGACAATAGTAAATATAATAAATATAAAACTGCCCACACTGAGAATCCTGATTTACAGTTTGTTATTGTGACAAACTAGAATAATGTCACTTTAAACTGTGGTAGTACATTTTTGATTTCTTTAACAGATTTGGTTATTTGCTCATTAGCCTTTAAATGTAAGAGTTAAAGTATAGTGTCAGAATCACATCAGCAGCACAACAATGACCAAATCTGTAAGAATAAAGAATTAAATAAACTGGAACATTAAATTTTTCAAATATACTGATCTGATCTTAACTACAGAAACTCATTACGTTCGTTCATGTAACACCAATGCACACAAATCTCTTGACATCTCTCAATAGCCATCTAAAGAGATTTTTCTTGTAGAGCCATTTTAAAGTGTTTTTTTCTGATCGTATCTGCATACAGTCCAAGTGAATATTCAAAAGTAGAATGATTACTGAAGGGGACAACAGACAGAGCAGCTAATTTGGACCACTTGTCTCTTTTAAGAGGAAAATTAAAGACTTGACTGGAAAGAAGAGGAAATCTGCATATGGAAATCTCTCACAAAAGCAAGTCGAGACACTTCACCCACACCTGAGAAAACAGGTGTCATCCTTTACATATTTGTAATGTGCTCAGTTTTTTTTTTTTTTTTTTTGTGGCAAAAATAATTGGAAAGATTACCACTGGAAATTGCTTTTACGAGTATCTGCAGCAGTCACAAAGCGTGTGCATACTTTTTAAAGTGGGCATTTCACTAAAATGAAATATTCATAGTTAACAAAAGGAGGATGAATTGGTTTAATTAAAAAGCACAGAGATAAAAGTGTTATAAAATTTTATTATTTGCTTACTGTTTATTTTCAGAACCCCTTTTCCAAATAATCAGCAAGATTATTGAAGACCAGAAAAACAAAACAAAAACAAAATCTCAGGCTAATCTTTCAGGAACCTCACACAAATACAATAAAATAAATCAACAGAAGAAGTCAGTTCACTGATAACTGGGGGAGGTCTTCCACTCTTTGATGTCAAGAAGACAGAAAGAAATGCATAAATGTTGTCTGCAATCATGCAATCACAAACAAAAATTGAATTCTATCCTCCAAAAATGTAATCATTTCACCACAACTATATGAAATTGGCCTATAAATACAGGGTACTAACTGTCAAACTCCCACATCACATTCATGGACTTCTTAAACATACATATTTAACAATAATCATAAATTACTTCCACTTTATTGGTAAATATATATATTCAAGAATTACATACATTTTCCATACCAAGTAAACCACTTTAATAACGTGATGTTATCATAAACATATCACCAACATGAGGAAAAGTGATGCAATAGCCCCTCAAAGGAGACACAAGGTGTAAAAAGGAGAGAAAACATGATGGAAATAAAAAGGTGTTGGGGAGTTATATTCAGGTAGTGTACAGACGCTTTGGAGTCCTCTTCCAGCGCCATTCGACTGCAGTCATTCTTTACATCTGATCTCTGAGTTTGGCGAGCCTTTGAGACAGTTCGTCCTTTGGATATGAGAGTGACAGAAAAGGCAGCGATTAAATGAGGATGAAGACGAGACAGTCTTTGTTTGCTGGATCCACAAAGAACGTCTTCCTGTTTTGCTTCATCTATGCAAGTTTTGCAAATGTGTGAGTAACAACTATGATTTTAAAAGCATGTGTACCTGCTCTGCAGAGGCCACGCTGGTACCCACTGATCCTGTCTGTCCTTGAGGGAGCTCCATGTTCAGATCCAACCTAAGCAAGAAGCGGACACGGGAAGTGTACACTTTAAAACCAAAATGAAAAATCTACTCTTTCATAACACCCTCTAAAACATTTGATCATATCTATGTCTCTATGTCAATGACACCAGCTGTATGAATGCAGCACATCACACACTGGCCCGTGTGATTCAGATATTTCACAAACACTGAAAATGTTACCCTGCTTCATCAGCCATTTCATGCAGCAACGACTCCACTTGATTCTGAAACACACGACACAGCAGGTTTTAGCTTCGAGTCTTTAACGGCCTGACAGCGTGAAAGAATATAAGAATAAACCAGCACGGCGTGGGGTACCTGTGGTGTTGTGAGAGTTGTCGTGCTGCTCATCGTATCCTCCATCTGGGCTGTCTGAACATCCAGTGTCTCAAACTGGTGTTCAAATTTATCCATGAGAGCGGAAATCTGAAAACAAGCGTTGACGATGTGTTTTAATCGGTTCTTTCTTACTAAAATCATCACATTATATCCACATGTAGACTGCTGTACCTTTTCCAGATTCATACTCTTCAGTGTGGCGTCCATGCCTTTCACCACTCCAGCCATTGATTTTGTGACCTGAGATAGAAAAACACCACATCAGTCAAATAGCCACAAACAGAGCTCAAACTGAAATGTTATCTTCAGCCTCTAACTGATCTTTCTAGGACTACAGCACCTGGTTCATTGTGACTGCAGTTTGGACCCTCGCTGCCACAGCATCTACCCGAGCGCTCATCCGTAGGAAGTTCACAGACTGGTTCTTCTGTCTGATGGCGTTTTCTGCATGAATTCTTGCCACTTCCATGTTTCCTTTCTGGATGGCCTGTGGGGTGGCACACAAAAATAATGGTTCAGTAAAATCTTGAGCAGTCTTTCATGAACTGATGAATGGCTTCTGAGTCAGAGCTGCTTACCTTCTTGACTTTAGCCTTCTCTAATTTTTCCTCTTTGTCACATTTCTTGGAATTTCTTTGGAGTTCTTTGGCGGCAAACTTTAGATTGAAGAGATTTTCTGGTACAACAAGTTAAAGAAGAACAAAGCCCAAATACAAAACCCAAAGACCAAAATCTGTAAACCTGCGTCTCCTCACTTAAGTTCGGCGTAAACTAAAACTCTGTAATAATTATTGGAAAAGGAGACAGTTCATAAAGAGACATAAATATTTTAAATCTGGAGAACACAGAGCACCGGTATCAGGAGATAGTTATCTTTTTTTTTTTTTTAAACCATGATCTGATGCATTTAAACCACTACAGGAAGATAAAAAATTAAATGCATCTCGTTGAATTTCAAAGTAAATAAACGATCACAAAATGTGAAATAAACCTGAAGCCGGTGCTCTGATGTCATAACTAAACAGTCCAGCAAAAAATACACTCAAACATAGATGTGCAAGCAGAAATTTGATATCAAGGAGAATATGTCTTAAACACAAGTGTTGCCAGGGTGTGTTGTTATCCAGTTCTGAGTCCTATACTTTAGTAGATGATATAAATACAAACTTAGCAGTTCAGTCAGTCTATTCTAGATAAAGATTGCGTAACTCTGACCCATATTAGTCAGACTCAGATAACAAAGGTCTGACATCATCACGTGACTTTTCAATGACGAGACATGCTACAAAAAATGGCTGTCACACATTTGAGTCACACAACAATGGGTTTGTGTATCTATTTTTTCATCTTAACGAATCATGTGGACAAAAAGCGGAGGTGCACCAACAGACTGAAGAAACAGCATCACCACTGCATGATCTGTCCACAAGAGAACACTGACAAGTTCATTTTCCATCCTGTTTACTACCCGTGTTAGTTACAGTTCTTTTTAATAGAAGTCTATTCAAATGGATTATCTTTAAGATTGACTGTTAATTAAAAATACTATTAGATAATATTAGTCAGCTGGAGTTTAAAAGCCGTTATAGCAATGTCAGTACAGGCCTTAAAATTCCAATGTCAGTCTGAATAAAATTTTCATTTAAAAACGTCTGACATTTGTTCTCAGGAGTTATACTGTGACAGACACGGGTTACAAAACAGGTATTTTTTGGAGTTTTCTAATAATTTGCCTATGTTTGTATAGCTCCCGGGAAAACACTGCCGCGCTGTGTTCAACAACACACATACTCCTTGTTCCTTTATTATGATTCGGAGTGCTAGCTAACACCCAAACTTCACGAGAAACTACCGCCGGCTGCTTTATTTACACCCATTAGCAGCATAAGCTTTTAAGGCCTTCAGCCCAGCTCCGTCGCCGTGTTACGACACCTATACAGACTATGTAAGGTTCAGGTTATTCGGTAAGGCATTACCTGTGTCTCCGCTCAATATCAAACATGTTCCGCGACGCTTCAGACGTCTGTCCCACATTAATCTCAGCAGTTTCGTCAAAAACACCGTGTTATGTTCGCCCGTTTAGCTCGGCGTTAACATTACACCAAGTGGCTCTCTCTCACCGCTCTTTTTAAAAGGATACTTTCCATGCTGGGCATCTTGAGGCCGTTCTTTTTAAATCCAACAGTTACACAATAAAATCAACACACAAAAAAAGTTGCTAAATATAACAAAACTTCCCAGTAAAACTTCACCTTTTCAGGTTTCGGTCCTCGTCTTCTTCCGCACTTCCTGATGTCTGATCAAAATATGGACGACGTCAGCGTCACGTGGTGACGGTATTCCATTCAGACGTCACGAAGGAGCGGCTAGCCCCCCTCCTCCACCCGAAATCTGAATGAGAATAAAAAAAATAAAAAAATAAAAAAATAAAACTAACGTTAAAACACCGCAGTTTTTTCTACGAGTAAACTCCGGCTGAGCACAGTGACCGAGTGAGCACAGACTGATAAAAGTGGAGGTGGCGTTGTACCCGGCGGAGTGCCGGTGGGCGGTGAAAGCGGTTGATTGATGATTAGATTTACGGTGTGGATCACGGCTGGGAGAGAGGATGACTCACTCCGTCTGATGTGATGTTCACCCCGCAACAGCTCGGCAGTGCGGTGGCACGCCGGTAGTTCAGCCTGGCAGATCGGTGTGCTCTGCCGTTACAAGCCAAACTTTAGCAAACACTTCAGATGCGTTTGGAGGGCGCCCAGATACGTCCTTTGTTTCAAACTTGAGTGGCTGTCACTTGCAGTTAAGGAAGACACCGAGCGTCGTGATTTACCGTAAATTTCGTGACGCCTGATTGCCATGGAAACAGTGCTCCTGCGCTGAGAGGAAAGTGTCCGCGTTATAACTTCAGCTTCAGCATCAACCTTTCCAACGAGGTCGCATAAACCTGTTGGATACTTCACTGTTTTCCTTTTTCTTGTCTCTGCCCTGGCTTTACTTTCCACCACGAAGCAGGTGAGTTTTTATTTATATTTTTTTAAACGCATAATTATCTCTTCTGCTGGCACAACGCAGTAAATGCACCCTTTTTTCTCCTTCCTCCAGCATATTGCTCAGTTTCAGCCAAAACAAACAAACAAAGAAACAAAGATTGGCCCGTTTATTTACTTACACTGTCTGTCAACTTGTCAACTAGTAGCTTCTAAATGGAGCGGAAAATCCAGATGCTGGTCACATCTGGAACTAATCTGTGATGCATTTTAAGTTCCGAAGACAACACGTTGCTCAGTGGTTGAAACATTAAAGAGCAAAATGTTGTTGATCCTAGCAGAAATGCCCACCAGCAGCCTTTTCTGTGTCCCCCACATCACGATCACCATCTGTGTGCTCAGTACTGTAGACTGGACTGTGCTTCAATCCATTCACAAGCTTTCCTGCCTAAATATTTCATGAGTTTCACAGCCATAATGCCACCGCAAGTGGTGCATTTGGTGTCGTGGTAGGGTTTTTTTTTTTTTTTTTTGCGCACAGAGAAACAATCCAGGGGAGCCAACGTGTGATGCTTCATTCAGTGGCTGTATGAGTCATATAGTCTTATCTATAAAGAAGCCAAGTGGCAGAGGAGCAGTCCTGCTGCAGGACCGAGCTGATATAACCCCTGAGATTCACTAGAGGCTGCTGTGGGCCATGCTTCCCTGTGCCCCGAGTTGCTGCCACTCACTGCATTTTGCATTGATGACCGTCAAAATACTAACACAGGATAGAGGATGCAGAAGGGTGGCCACACGCTGTGCACAGCACAGTTGATTGAGTGCTGTTTACAGTACGTCACAGGGCCGTGAAAACCATGTGAATGAAATCGGTACAATTTGCGTCTCAGTTTGCATTTTTAAAAATGGGGTTAAAACATTTTCACAGGTTTTCATTAAGCTTTAGCCACTATGCTCATATTTTATTTAATACGTTAAAATTGAACCATTCGCTTTTCTTTGATGTTTATATAAACTGATATATGAGGAGCTATTGTGGAGGAGTATTACATGAAAAATATTCTTAGAACAGCACACTTTTGATTTTAATTGAATCTGACCTGAAAGTTGATGAAATTTATTTATCAAGTTATGCAGATTTAAACATTAGATTTCAAATACTACTGGTTTCATTTTGATTACCAGCTTATGCTGGTAGTATATAATAAGCTAAATGCGCCTATTTCTTAGGTACATTTACAGATACACACATAAGTGAAGCTCTTCTCTGTGGTGTGTGTTCGGTAACAGGCTAAAATCTGACATTTGTCTCTGTACAGAGTGAGTCAGCGTGCATTAATGATGACGTAGACCACCTTTCCCCCACTCTAACTCATTTCCCTTTTACCCCCTTCTTAATTTAAAGAGTTTAACAAAAACTATGTCAGATACAATTTGTTGTGACATTAAAAGACCAGGAACATTTACGCCATGCTGTATATTTGCAGAAAGATGCAGTCTGGCGTATTAACCGCAACCCTGTTTTTATTATGCATGACAACCTTTACTTGGGCACTCCCTCAGATACCTTTTGACATAGAGGTGCAAGCCAAACAGACAAATCCAGCTTGCCTTATACAGACCGACCAGGTTCTGTAGTCGCTAAGTTGAATTTCTTCCATGATTACCTGTCAGCTGCTGAATGACAGACAGGTGAGTCACCTGTAACTAGGACACGTAATCATGGAAGAAATTCAACCAACTTGATTACTGAATATTTATCCAGTGTGACCAACACGTAAAATGGTGTGAAAGGCAGCTGGCAGTGTCCATGGCTGGCAGAGAAAAAGCCCCAGTTCAGTGTGGGAGGGGTTGTAAAGTAGAAACAATGTTACATATTTGGCCTGTGCATTTGATTAGCTGATGTACATGGTGTTAGTTTTATGGTCTGTGGCAGACATTCTGTCGCGATCTTATAAGAACATATTTTTGTTGCATTTGTTGGATTACTGGGAAAATATAATTTGTTACTGTGCGTCATCAGTGGCTTATGTTTAAGCCCTCACTGTGCCACTTATTTGACTTTGCCATATGTTACAATTCTGTTGCCATCTAGTGGCAACACACCAGGCAGCTAATCACCGAGATATCCTCAATCCTCAGAGCTGCCCATTATTCCTAATGCTGAATTGCTGAATTTCAAATCCAACTAATAAACAATTAGCACATAATGCAGTCAGAGAGGAATGAGGGTGGCAAAAGACTTTAGCTCATATATGCATTTTTGCTTACTGCATTTTCGACACACAACACTTTACAGAGGAGAGAAAAACAAAGGGGCAAAAGCCAAGTCTACAAAACCTTTTTTTGCACAGTCTCTTGCAAAGGCTCAGCGCTAGTGGCTTATCCAGCTCTACGTAAAAGTGCACATTTCACAGGATATTATGCTTTCTGATCTCTTTTCCTGCTCCATGCGTTCCCTTGCCAGTATAAGATGTTAGTCGTAATGTGATGCAAAAATCTCTTTCACAGGTGAAGACTATGGAGCTTCAAACAGAGAAGAGGTTCCACAACCTAACCCTGGAGCAAGTTCAGGCTCTTGACAAAGTTTTGACTGAGGTAATCCCTATCCATGGGCGAGGTAATTTTCCTACACTGCAGGTGAGAGCGAAAGACATAATTCGTGTAGTGAAGGACCGACTGGTCGAAAGGAACATTCAGGTTAAAGATATACGCCTCAACGGCATGACTGCCAGCCACATCCTTGTTAAAGACAACGGGCTTGGGTACAAAGACTTAGACATCATTTTTGGAGTGGAGCTTCCGAGGCAGGAAGACTTCCAAGTTATTAAGGAGGTGGTGCTGGGGAGCCTGCGAGACCTTCTCCCTTCTGGAGTTAACCGACGTAAGATCACCTGTCTGACAATGAAGGAAGCCTATGTGCAAAAGATGGTGAAAGTTTTCAATGAGCATGACAGATGGAGCCTTATCTCGCTTTCTAACAACAGGGCTAAAACTGTGGGGCTCCGATTTGTTAGTTCCCTCAGACGACAGTTTGAGTTCAGTGTGGACTCCTTCCAGATTATATTAGATCGTATGCTCGAGTCCTACTGGGGGAACGAAAGGAAACAAGAATGGAAGTTGGCACTGACTGCTGGGCCTTCATCTAAAAAGGACGATGACGATGAAAGCAAAGGACAAGAGAAGCCGAGCATTCCTCAGGAGGTTGAACATGATATGAAAGAAGATTCTGCAGTGGCGACTAGCACAGAAAGTCCGTGCCAGGATGAAGCGGTTTCTCCACTCGAGGAAGAGCTTCGTCACGAAGAGGTCGAGCGTGTAGATGAAAAGCATGAGGTGCAGCAGGTGCTGGAACCGGAGAGGATAAGCTTACAACAGGAGGAAGAGGAAGTGGAGGGCATAGAGGATGTACAATCAGAGGAGGAAATTGTGTTTGAGATGTGTGAGAAAAAAGGAGAAGAGAAAGAACAGTTTGAAATCAATTATCCTGTAGTTGCATCGCCTAAAACTTTATTTTCAGATGTTGGGGATCCTCTGACGACACATGCATGTTTAACCCTACAGAGTAATGATGAAAAATACGAGGCAGAAGCTTCCCAGCCTGTAGTGTGCACATCACATACAGAAAAACCAGCTCCACAGGATTTACGTCATTGTGAAGAAAACTTCAACGCAGACTCAGTAAGCTGCAGGACTGATTCTATCCCAAACGTGCAAGTTTCAAATCTTGAGTTTTCCTTTCCTCCCCCAGCTAAAAAATCTTGCAGCACATCAGCGGACATTGTGCCGGATTACTGCCCCTCGCCAAAATTACAAAGAAAAATGTCACGGAAGTTGATTACAAAGCCTGAAAAATGGTCTTTACTAACCGATCTGTCAGACCTCACCACACAACTGTTTCCACCCATAGAGCTACCAAAACAACTTCAGCCAAAACCTCCTGTGCTGGAGAGTTCTCAAGTTCACAGTTCAAACATACCAAGCTGTCAGACGGAGAACTCGGAGGGTACAGATGTACTTACAGTTCCCACACACAGTACAGTCAGTACACCGCAGGATGGGACTTGCTCCAGAGAAACTTTAGAACAAACTGTTAAGCCAAAACACTCAAAGGAGCCTCCTGATTCAGAGACTCAAAGCAACCCATGTGCAACAGCTGTGGTCTCAAAGCCTCAGGTATATGAGCATAAACCGGAGCTGGCAGACGCCATCCCAAACAGCTGTGAGTCAAGCTCATGGCTTGGGGAAGCAAGAGAGCCCACCATCACTGTTGAAGCTGAGTGCATGTACGGAGACTTTGATCAGGCTATGGATCATCTTCGAAACCGCCTCATTGCCACCCACAACCCAGAGGAGATCCGGGGTGGGGGATTGCTAAAATACAGCGACCTGTTAGTGAGGAACTTCCGGCCAGCCAGCGAGACAGAGATAAAGTCCCTGGAGCGATACATGTGCTCCCGCTTCTTCATCGACTTTCCTGACGTAGGCGAGCAGCAGCGGAAGATTGAGGCCTACTTGCAGTGCCATTTCATCGGCAGCGAGGAGACTAGCAAGTATGACTATTTGATGACCCTGCGGCGCGTGATAGATGAGAGCACGGTGTGTTTGATGGGACACGAGAGGAGGCAGACCCTCAACATGATCACAGTGCTGGCTCTAAGGGTGCTGGGCGAGCAAAACGCCATCCCCAACACAGCCAACGTTACCTGCTTCTACCAGCCGGCTCCATACATGACAGAACCCATTTACAACAGCTACTTCATCACTCAGGCCCAGCCGCCTCTGGTCTACCACCCGTACCCTTTACATGTCCACATGCAGACTGGTCTGGTGTAGCAATGTTGATGTGCCAACAGGGAGGCATGAAAGCTGCTTTCAGCATGGTGCTCTGCAAGCAGAAGCACAAATGCAAGTTTTAGCAACAAAAAACAACCACGGGCGCAGTGGTGTTTAATGTTTTGAAATCCCTCCTGCTTATGACATGAAAGGCAATGAAAGGTCAGAACTGCAACTGGTCTGGGATCAAAGCACGTCTCCCTTTCAAGATGAACACTTTTGACAAAGGAAAGAAACGCAAGGAACCCACTTTTCAGAGAGCTTGTGAAGAGGATCGTGTTGAAGCCGAGGGACTTTATTTGTGGCAGCTTCAGCTGCGTTTCGGTGGAGCTCTGAACTGATCACCATCCCGTGATGAGAACATCGTAGTGTGATACTTTCCTTATGGTTCGACATATAAACCTCTCTAACATAAAAAAACAAACAAAAAAAAAACACCTGTTGGCAACAGAAATCCTAGTTTGAGTAAAGTTTGGGTCATGGTAATTTCTCCAGGGTTAAAACTCCCATATAGGTGTTTTGTAAGTCGACAGCCTTCGTAGAGTAAAGTCAAACGTGTGGCTATAACCGTGTATTCACTGTAGAGGAATAGGACTGCATTTACTAAAAGAAAACATTAGATGAAATCTCTTGTGGTGTTTCCATAATCTTGGTGCCAAGTTCTGTGTTTTTGTGATTGTAAACATCATTTCAGAGAGCTGAAAAGTTTAGTGCCATTAGGGACTGTGTGAACATTATTGGGTTGATAAGGGGGCCTTTGTAGAAATACACACACAAAAAAAGACCTTCTACATCAAAGCCCTTGTAAGTGTAAATCATACTCTTAGAAAAACAAGAAAGCATCAGAGTTTTTGTTTGGAAAAGACTTCTCTTTAATTATGAAATGAAAACTTTCAACCTGGCTTCAGATTAAAGAGTTGGCACTCAAAAAAAGACAAATTTGAGTTAATTAGGACATCCGTCAATAAATATCAGGCACAATAATGTGTCATAGTTGGCAAAAACTGAGAAAAAGACTAGCATATTTTTTGGGTGACAGATGGAATTTGGTTGGTAATTACCCTGTAGATTGTCATATGTTTTGGCCCGGTTATAGCTGGTCCATAATCTCCTAATGAAACACAGTGAACATCTTATCCAAGAAAAATATTGTTTCACTGAGGGTGTGACTTAATCAGATTTGATTGGCAGTGGAATAGCAACAAAAGGAAAGGTCAAACAAACAACTTTTGATGGCTGTGTTGCTAAATCCTGACAAGTAAATACACTATAACAACTTGCCAACCACTCCATATTTTACAGGAAGGTCAAAAGAGTACAACAGAGACGATATAATCTGTTAATATGTGGGTATTCATGTACAATCTCAATTTTGAAAAAGTTTGGACGCTGGGTAAAATGTGAATAAAAACAGAATGCAGTGATTTGCAAATCTCATAAAGCATTTATTATTCACAAAAGAACAAAGAAAATGTATCAAATTTTTATACGTTTTACGTTTTCATGAAAAATATTAACTCCTTTTGAAATTGATGGCAGCAGCACGTCTCAAAAAAGCTGAGATGGGGCCGACAAAAGACTGGAAAGTAAGTGGTGCTACAAAGGAAATCAGTATTGGATGCCCGTGATGTTCAGGCCCTCGGACAGCACTGCGCTAAACAACATGATTCTGCCATGGATATCACTGCATGAGCTCAGGAACAGTTCAGAAATCACTGTTCACTGTGCCATCTACAAATTCAGGTTAAAGCTCTGTGATGCAAACAAGAAGCCATACGTGAACATGATCCAGAAATGCCGCCATCTTTAAAATGGACTGAAGTAAAGTGGATTATCTGGTGTGTAGTCAGACAAATCAAAATGTGAAAATGTTTTTGGGAATTATAGATGCTGAATCCTCCAGACTAAAGAAGCTTGTTATAGCAGTGCTCGGTTTAGAAGCCTTCCATAAATTCAGTATGGGTAATCTGGTGTGGGGGTGCATTAGTGCCTGTGGAACTGGCACCCAGGGCTAAAAGGTGTATATACAGATTTTAGAGCAACATGTTCTCCCATGCAGAAGACATTTTTCAGGGAAGGCCTTGCATATTTCAACAAGACAATGCTAAGCTACTTACTGCATCTATTGCAGCAGCATGACTTCTAATAGAAGAGTCCAAGTCTGGCAGTAGTCCAAACCTTTCACCATTTAAAAAAATTTGATGCACCATAAAGTGAAAAATACGACAAAGAAGACCCCGGACTGTTGAGCAGCTAGAATCCAGTATCAGACAAGAATGGGCCAACGTTCCTCTCCCAAAAGTCCAGAAGTTACTCTCCTCAGTTCCAACAGGTTTACTGGCTGTTGTGATGCTACACAGTAGTAAATGTGGCTCCGTCCCAACATTTTTTGATATGTGTTGCTGCTATCGAATTTAAAATGAGCTACGTTTCTCTTGAAATGCTACCTTTTTTCACTTTAAACGTCTGATATGTTTTCTGTGTTCTACTGTCAATAAAATATGGATTTGTGAGACTTACATATCGTTACATTTGAGCACCTCATCGTCCACGCTATAAAAGCTAATAGATAAAAGATGTTTTCAAAGGCCTTTAATCTTTTATTTTAATACAGAGTATTTATATATAAACCCATATTATTAATGATAACAACAAGGATGGCAGAAAAATAATTTCTGAGCCCTCTTCACACCTAATACGTTTCCTACAGTCCCTTAAAATGTTAAAACGCACCTCTGCTCACAATCAGTGACAGATTTCATGTTCCTAGGATTGTTGTTGTTGTGTGTTTCTGAGTGTGTTGATATTTATTATGACATAGTGTAAAATTCTGAGCTTAGATCTGTGCCCATATAAGATTCAAATTTACCTGCGTTTTTGAACTAAATTCTCCTATTCCTTGTCAGGGAATCATCACAAACATTTTCCTTCATACGGATTTGTGACTGAGGGTTTGGCTGTCTTGTTTTTAATTTTGTTCACACAAAAGCGGAGAAATGACAGCATGTTGAATCCCTTTTTCCACAGTCGACAGGCTGAATAGACTTTGTGTTTGTATAATGTGTTGACAGCTGTTTGTTGTAGTGGACGAGGTAGATGTACGTTCTGTTGGGGTGGTGCCTGCTATTGTGTGCAAAAATGTTACTGCTCATTTTAATTATTTCAGCTGTCTTCAGTGCAGCCAGCAGTTATTGCACTTCTGTCTTTGTGTGTTTGTTCACTGTGTATGCATAGTACATGTAATCAGTATTTAAAAAACAAACAAACAACTAAATCATTTAAGCACAGGTTAGGATATGTGGACTATTCACACTGAGACTGAAGCACAATGTAAATGCACTTAGATGTTGTCGAGTAATAAAGGTATTGGACATGCTCGTGACTCTCCACATAAGTATCGAACACATCTAAAGTACTCCGTGGTGCACTATGTAGTGGTTGTATCTATCTTTAGACTCTGGGTTTGTTGTGTATCGTTAAGGAACTGTTATGCCAGTAGAGAAATGTCCCTGTTATGATATCTAGTTGCTCAGATTGTTGTGTTATTGTGATAATAAATCTAACACAACCTCTCTTTGTCTGGAGTCTTTTCCTTTGTGGTCAGACTTGCACTATATCAATTTTAAAAGCTGCATTAAACCTTCAGAGTAACAACCTGTTTGACACTTATCATTCTGTACCAATATTAAACCGTGTGAAAGCCTGTTTATTTCCCCTTAATTCCTTACATTTGTAAGGAAAATGCATTTTGGGGTTGAGCAGCAGAGTTGAGCATGTGGGTTGCACCCATGAAAAACTTGCTAAATCTGCTCTGCCAATGCAAAACAGCTGATTCTGTGACCAACACAACCACACTGGCTGACAAATGATGGTTAAAGAATGGGACCCCATCCCACAGCAGTGTGTGACCAAGCTGTTGACCAGCATGACGGGGAGGTGCCAGGCTGTGCCAGGCTGTTGTGGCTCTACATGCCAAGGCCCCTGTTGTTAAATGAATACATTTTTAAATTGCCGATATGTCTAGTTTCTTTAGACTTCAATCATTCAATCCAATAAACAGCACCAAACAAGTGTCAATAGCAGAATATGTTTTTCTTCAGCGCAGCCTCTGCTGCTCAACTCTGCTGCTCAACCCACAAATGCATTTTCCTTACAAATGTGCCACCATTTAAGGGGAAATAAACCTTCCAGTGGTGTAAGATTTCTTGCCAAGAAGCATTGTTACAACAAAGAAATGCAAAAAACCCACACTGTCCTTACTTTTTGTGCCACATTTAGAATAATTATATTCTAACTATAATTAGGCAGAGTGGTGTATGGTGGTGAAGGTCCTGGGTTCAAATCCACCAGCTGGCTGTGGTCTTTCTGTGTGGAGTTTGGGTTTTCCATCAGGTCAACTATGCAGCTACTTTCAGCTGCCCCCTTATTCACCAGGGGATGCCACAGTGGTAACTCCACATGTTTGATTGGGCAGATTTTTACGCCGGATACTCAGATTCCTCCAGGAATTGTAACTTTCCTTTGTTAGTAAAATGTGTAAACCACTACTCTATGGATCTTCTGCATGTGAGGTCTACTGGTGATTCTAAATTGAATGGCAACCCATCCCAGGACTCATCTCATTTGCCCAATGACATTTGGGTTAGGCTTCAGCCCCCACACAACTTTAATCTGCATAAACGTGGTTAAGAAAAAGGGTGGATGGATCATATAATTAGAAAAATGTCCTGAGGGATGCTACATCCTTACTCTAGGTTATGTTTTGGCACATTATTAAGACGAGGACCTATAATCAGTCTTGTGAGAGCTGATGGGTGTGTCTATAGGATTTAGGTTTTATATGAATAATTCATACTTTTCCAGGAGCACATTACCAATTTTCACAGTATTTTGGTAAGACCACCTTCAGTTGTATAATGCTGCATTTTAAAGGATGTATTTCTAATCATTACCTTATTAATGCTGAAGACACAAAACTGGCCACCACACTCTTTTCCTGCCGTGTGCCGCACTCACCCAGCAGCTGTAGTTTTCAAAGAAAAAGCCTTTAATCAGATTTTAATCACTTGATATAAGCATTTGAGGATTTAGCAATTTAAGATTTAGATATAGAATGAAGGTGTTTTATACAACAAGTCACCTTTTCTTTTTTTTTTTGAGCTATGCGGCACACTTACCCCACTAAAAATGACCTTTATCTCTTTATGCACCGAATAGTTAGAACTCGTACGATCCTCCAGCATCACTGCAGTTTCTAGGTGTGGTGGAGCACGGTGCGTCATAGCTCAACCTTGTTTGTTCCTTGTCTGACTCACCCCAGCTTTCAGTGCATTAATGCAGTTAGGCAGTTGCAAATGGTACAGTGAGGTTTATGACTGCCTACCATCACAGTCAGCAGCCCCAGTGTTCAGAAACTCTTGAATCTCTGCCTTCGGTGGCTGTTTACGACCCATTACAAAGACAACTGATGACTCAGTCTCTGTGTTGGGCGAGTAGCCCTTCAAGCTTATGCAGGCTTAGCGTGGACAGATATCAGACATGGAAAATTTTCTAAAAGAAAAAAAAAGGGGGGACAAAATTCTAAGAGAAGTTCATTTTCTGTTTTATTTAAAAAAACACAATTAAAACATTATAAAAAAAACACATTAAGCTTATTCAACCTATGGGAGAACGTTGTCTTTGTCGACTAATCTGATGCTTTGAGGCAAGACTAAGCGTCGTCTACTGTATGAAAATACTGTATCAAAATAAGAATAGTCTTCCCACACTGAGCCATAGGAATTCCAAGACACCAGTTAATGCTGCTGCTCAGCACACCCGATTTTAGACGCCGATTTGTTTAGTTTCTGACAATCTGTCACTAACCGAGCTTTACAATAACTTCGGAGGCCTGCCTCTCTCTGTGACACACGGAGGGGTGAGAAGGTGTGTCTGAATCATAGCATCCAGTGTTGATATGAGAATGTAGGTCATCTCTTCACCTTCTCTTGCAGGACAAGAGTCACGGTAAACAATATTCACGCAACAGAAAGAACACATCCATTCTGCCAGGGGCCACACCGCTGTATTGAGATTTCAGATCAATCAGTAATCACAGGTTATTGGGAGGGGAGACAGTGATTATATAGTGTGATGGAGAAAGCCATCATGTGTGCAGTTGATCTACTATCAAAGTTTGAAACCCATCAGGCTACAAAGAGAAGAAACGGTGATCCATGGATGATACTTCTGCTGTTAACCAGAAGAAAGCGCAATCAGAGGAGACCTTCAGTTTAATCATGCACAGGTTGAAAAAGATTTCTACTTATATTTATATAAACTTAAAAAAAAAAGAAAAGGGGGGAAAAAAAAGACTGAATCGAAAGTGCCGCCGGCACAGTTCAAACATTCTTACACAAAAATGAGGTTTCATCTTATTTCTCTAATATCTTTATTACTCAGCTGCCACATGGAGGAGATAAATGTGCAAATATTTCTTTTTTCCTCATCACTAATAAAGTATGAAATAGATAAAGTAACCCGAGTATAATGCAATGGAAAAATAAATATTTCTGTGGAAGCGAGCTGGCCAGGGGATTCCTTTGCTTTTGCACAGGCTGGGTAGAGAAGGAGCTGCGGAAATAACCATGAATATTTGCAGGTCTGATCACTCAGAGTACAACAGCACTAAAAACAGTGGCTTTGTTACCCCCGAAAGAAAGAATGCACCACTTGTACCCTTTAAAAACAGCACCCAAGTCTATCTAAATAACAGTGCTGAAGAGACGACCCGAGAGAGAAGAAGCTGGGGAAAGACATTTCCTTTCACATTCACAGACCAAGGACATTGAAAGGGATATTACTATGGTAATCTATTCTCCGTCTGCTCCCAGGGCGTCAAATACTGCTGTTGTGTCAAAACCACCAGTGTCTCAAAGAAATGCAAAGAGGTGGAGACAGTGTAGTGATGTACTGGGTTATGGAAACCAGTCTACCACTCAAATACAAAACAGTTTGGGTCTTATGGTCCGCTTGGAGTCGCATTTAAACACAGCAGGTAAACTTTTCTTCTTCAACAAGCAGGTGTAAACAACAATCTTTTTCCTAACCAAGCAGTTTTTGGTGTTCAAATCTCACCAACAAGTAAAAATTGAAAGAAAAAGTGAAATACAATGAAGCACCCAAATGTGACATAACCCAGTCTCAAGACAACATCTGTACAAAGCCAAGAACGACAACAGTATTTTATGCCCTGGGATAAGAACGTGTTGCCATTTTATTTCACCCACTTCTTCCTAATATTGCTAGTCCTCAGTTGAGGAGAGCACAACCAGATGGATGTCTGCGCTGCAAACAAGAAAAGTTGACATCAGATACCTTAAGTGATTCTGCACCTGTGGCTGTGACCACTACCGCAACAGTTTTGCTGATTTACTCAGTGAAAAAGAAATAAAATTAAACAAAACAAAACTACAGATATCTATATGAGCACCATTTTTTTGGCATCTCCACATCCTTCTTTGGTGACCAGGAGCAAGAAAGGTTGCTGGAGGGAAGAAGGGGACTTTATATAGTGTTTAAAGTTCTGGACGTGAAACCACAGGATGAGGAGGAAGAAGACCAGAGCCATGTCGTAAGGGCTCTTCCAGAGAAGCAGTAAGGCCGAGGTGAGATAATCCAGTTGGAGAGGGTCCGTGTTGAACAGAAGCTCTGTTGACCAGGGAAGGAAAAAAAAAAAAATCCGTGGCAACATTTTATGAGCACCGGCTATCAGTTTGAGAGTCATAATCAGTCTTTAGATAAAAAGAGAAATCATATTTATATATTATATATACACACACACAAATTTGTATAAAAAGAAAAAGAATAATCCCTGATGTGTTACTCATGTTTTACAGTTCTTTCATTGAGGTTTGGAAACAAGGGGATGGGGGAGGGGCGACGTGTCAGTGACTCCAGCCCATAAGGTGGCTGACACGGGCTTTCTCAGTCATGCGGCGTACCCGTCCTGAGCGCGACATGCCCAGGTTTAGAGGGTCGTCTTTCGACCCATGGCCTTCATCCTCCGAGTCGTCTCTGTATCGAACTGTCCTGCGGCCCTGGTTTCGTGTGTTGACCCGCCGAGACTTACACTGGCTGCCTCTCTGACTGCTAGCTGCTGCTGCCCGTGTCTGCACCTCAGAGTTGTTATCATCCTCCTCTGGCTCCTCCTCTTCTTCTTCTTCTTCTTCCTCCTCCTCTTCTTCTTCTTCTTCTTCCTCCTCCTCCTCCTCATCATCTTCTTCCTCCTTATGTTTTACATCCACCTGTTGCTGTTGCTCCTTCTCTTCTTCTTCTTCTTCCTCTTCTTCCTCCTCCTCTTCTTCTTCCTCGTCCTCCTCTGCCTCTTCCTCCTCCTCTTCCTCCTCCTCCTCATCCTCCTGCTCCTCTACCTTAAGCTGCAGTCGTGCTCGTTTAGGTCCCTGTGCCTCTGTGTCCTCTCCTCCTTTGTGTCTCCTCTTTCCTGAGGCTGCCACCTTACCCTTAGCTGAGAGGCGTACAGACAGGCAGGGGGCTTTGCTGTAGTCATGATCTCCTCCTCCCTCCACGTACTTTTCCACCTCAGAGTCAGAGCTGTTGTCGCTGTCAGACGATGAGGAGGAGGAGGAGGAGGAGGATGACGACGAGGTGGAGGACGACTCCAACGAGGAGCTGTTGGATCCTGACGCCTCCTCTTCATCGTCGGACTGTGACGTTTCTCGCAAGTGCCGCTGTCTGGAGCCGTTACTTAGGTGCAAGTTATTCTGGTGACCTGATGGAAAACGAGAGGGCGGCGGGTCATTTCTGCACCGTAACTTGGCAGGAACACTGAAAAGGGAAAACGTGCATGCTTTTTAGTTACTGCTTTGCAATACCTGATTTCTTCACGGGAGTTGCTTGGCTGCGGGTCACCCGATGTGGTCCTTGATTTCTGCTCCTGACACTCGTCCCTGAAGTTGGGGAAGAAGGCTGGACGTCCTCTTCCTCTGCTACACTACTGCTTTGCTGAGCTAAAGAAAAAAAAAAGACAATGCAATTACCCATCAGAAAAGCTGAGAGTACAGAAGCAACTAATCACATTAGAAGGTACTAGAAGCTTTTAGCAGGGGTGAATGTATTTAAGTCAGGTAAACACAACACCACCAAAAATAATGCAGAGAGCCTGAATGTCGTTTGTTATATTCACCATCTTGTTGGGATGCCAACCTCGATATTACCTAACTAACACTAAACAAAGTAGAGCCAAATGGACAAATTGAAATGGTGGCCTGTTTCATAAGTGGGAAATTATACTTTTGTTTGCCATTCCTACCGTTTCTCTGAAAACTGATTTTTTTGTCTTTTGTTTGGTAGCGTTTTCATATTTTCCTTTTTTCATGTCCCCAAGCTTTCAAAACTCCTTGATTAACACGGATATTTAATTAATTCTTCCATCCTGGTTTATTTTCCATGATTTGCTGACCTGCTGATGTCAAACTGTGTCTGTTTTTTGAACTACAGCTTTAGTGACGATATAAATAGATAAATACTCGCTTGTAGCATGTTCCTAAAACTAAAACCTTGGATTGATCAGTGTCCACACAGCGTCACCACCACATGCTAAAGGTGGGAAAAGTCGCCTGCATCACTCAGGCGGGAGATTTTATTGGCTGACTGACACCTCTAGGCTTGCATGGCCGTGCTGAGCAGGGCTTTCCCCTCACAGTTGATGTTTGCTAAGACTAAGATTCGGGGCAGAACCACTCACTGTTTATTTGTTTATTTGCAGTTTGTTCAATAAACTAAATTTTCCAGACATTTCTAAAAGACGGGATTCTCGATATGCACCTTTGGTCAGCTTTTCTTGCGCTGTGTCACGTGTTACCTCTGTTGAGATGTGCCTGTATTAATCGTTACAATTTTATGATGCAGAATTTGATTTAAAATGACAATTTTTAACTCTCTTAATTGCGGGAAACAAACATTCTAGCAGAAACAGAAATTGTTTTTAGCATAGCATAACTAACAGCAAACAGTCACCACTTCCAACAACAGTAAAAAGTGATGCCGGATAAAGAAAAGAGGGCAGAATCTGCTGTTTGGAGCATTTTTGGCCTTGGGGAAAAAAGAAGAAGAAAAAAGAGAAAGGAGAGAATTGCTTTTTGCGTCACATCAACTTTTGCTTAATGTGTTACTCAACACTAACTGACGTCTTTCCAAATGAATAATTTGTGCCACAAAGTTTGGAAGGAAAAGCGCAAACAGAGTTTGTTTCAAAGCTGCACTTCCCAGCTCTGCTGCAGGAAGCATCAACAGTAAGAAGCCTTATATTGACTTCAGTGTCATTACATGTGACCTCAGAGTGGAACAGGCAGCTCCTTGTTCCACACATGCCAGTTTTGTTGAAAGATTATTTTTTGTTTCAGTTGTGTCATTTTTAGTTTATCAAGACATTTATGTTTCTACATTCTATCCAGTCCTGAAGAACGAGTCACTGTAAAGATATGTGAAGACACAATTATGAAAAAAATTTGTGTTATTATTATTTTTTTTTTAAAGGTGATATGTCATGAAACTGCAAGGCTTCTAAAATATTGGTATATAAATGTTCAGTCATACCGCCTGTGCTACTACATAATAAGTTGTTTAAATAAAAGTCTTTATTGACACTTTTAGTGAGCCATCTGTAAGTACTGTAAAAGCTGAAAAAAGGGAAAATGACACTGATGTTACGCTTTGATTCACAGGAAACAAACAACCTCTGCAGCTTTTCATTGGATTAAAATCAAACTGAGGTCATTCTGGTTTTTGAAGAGTAATAGCTATCACTTTACCAACTCTAAGAGCAGTTCACTGCACGAGTCTACGCAGCAGATGGATCTATAAAGCACAGAAAGCCACAACAGTGCCGACGTACCTTTATGTGATCTCTGAGAACGATTCTTTGTTGAGGTCTGGGATTTTTTTGGCTTTGACGCCTTCCCTGACTTGTGCTTTCCTTTTGAGCTGGGCAGAAGAGGGGGACAAGAAAGAAGCAACAGTTAAGAATTATTGTTAACAACACAATAATAAATATAAACAACGACAGGGTGGCTGCAACTTTCAGCAGTTTCTGGAATAGTTTTTCCAACCACGACACCTTGAAATGATATTAAAGAGAAAACATTTCTTTATTTCAGTACGGAACTTCTGAGATGCTTTCAGAGGCTGCAGACACTTTGATGGGCCCGAGTGAAAAATATCATCTGATAACACGGTGCGTCTAGGTTTGTGAATGTGGCAGAGTACCTGTGGGATGGACTATTAGGTGGCGAGCTGCCTCCGTTGTGCAATCTGTTCCTGTAAGTGAGATGTTGACGAGCCCGCCGTTCGTTCTGAATGGCAGACTTGTAGTCAGAAATGATGGAGATGATGTGTTTTTCAAAGAAGGCTGACAAGCTGAGGGTCATGGTATAGATCTAGAAATAAAAGAACGCGATACGTAAATGCTAAACCGAAGCTTTCTCAGACTGCATCTATAGCAACAGCATTTTTACAGAATGTTTTTATTTCTCGGTGAGCTACTCACCTGTGACTTCTTGTTAGGAGTGTATGCTTTAGAGTTGCTGAAAATGAGGCGGATGTCTTTGGCAAACTCCATCGGATTTTCATAGTTTCCTACTGCCAGTGTCTCTGACACTGTACCCAGATCCATGGGAGTGTCAATGATGTCTCGATAGTCCTGAACGAAAAAAAGAGCAGCAATGCTGAAGAACAGCGATTCACCTGAATGCAACTTCTAGTTTTACACTTGCAGCATGTACTGCAAATGCTACTTTAAGCTGTAAGAGGTGTCTGGCATGTGTGGTCTTATTTCAAATGGAGGTTTATCCTGATTGTTTTACCGGATATTCAAAGAGATCCACGGGCTGCCTGAAAGGTTCTGAATCCATGGAAGCTGTCATTCGACGCAACAGCTCTCGACATTGACCTCGCCAGGCTTTCGGATCCAGAACCACACCACGCTTCTTAGAATTTGCAGTGCCTCCCTGGCAGAGACAAAATGAGTCAATGAGACTGGGACAACAGCTGGGGGGTTAAAAATCCTGTCAAATATCTACTGCTGCCTTACCCGGTGTCCTGTAGATGTTCCTGGAGTGTCTGAATCTACGTCCAAGTCAACCTGCAAAAAAAACACATAAAAATCCATGTTTCCATTTGCTTTTTAGGACATGTGAATGGGATGCAGTGATCTCCAGCTGGGATAGCCTATGTTTCCTTTTCATTTCTAAACCAAGCAACAAACAAAGGCAATGTCTACATCAGGTCATTAATGGATTACTGGATAACAAATACAGTTAGCTTCCTAAGCTAATCTCTAGCACAATGGTTCAAATCACTACATCCTAAAATAACTAAATGTGCCAGATGACAAATGGACAACATTATTCAACAAATGCAACAACTTCAAAAACTGATTTGCAAAATCAAGTTTAACTGACAGTCTTTAACACATCCTCTGCAAATGTAATGCTGGAGGTAATTTTGTAGAAAACATGAAACATTAAAGACCTAATTTTCCTTTCTGCTGAGTTTTTCAGTGATCTGCAGGAACCCTATAGTCAGTCTAATAATACAAACCACACAAACACAGAAACACTTGTGCCACACCCACCTCAGCTTCACTGCTGACTTCAGACTTCAGTTTACGATACAGATCCAAGATGTCGATGCAACTTTGATCCCTGAATGAGGCAGCGGGATCAAGGCATCAGAAACGTGCGTTTTCATCATGGTCACTCCACTATTAAAGCATCGGTGAATTTAACACAGTAGAAACTCTGTCAAGTCTTACCCGATATAGTGAAGGAGAACATCAGTCACCACCTTGGCAGCTGCTACAATGGGGCTTTGAGGTTCATTGAAAGTGCGGGCATTGTGTTCAATGTAACGCACCTCCCACATTAACGCAGAGATCCGCCTGCAGCAGAGGAAGGCATCAGTGCTTGAAACTCAGCCGTTAACACACCAGGACTTTGAATTCATAGAGAAGGTTTATGAGTGCATGCTGCTTCACCTGTAAAAGCGATTCTCCAGACGCTTGCGGATGGTGCTGAGGTCAGTGGGGTAAGCCACTACGGTGCAGTACAGAGGGTAGTCCTGCAAATTTACCGGTACTGCGAATGCCTTGGCTACATCTGGGGAACAAACACAAATAAAATCAAACCTAGCAAAGGTCAGGAAAACAAGGTCAGATTGTACTTTACCGCAAAGCTTCAATCAATCCTTTTGGGAGGCATACCCAGTGTCAGAAGCTGATCGATGCCATGAATGACTCGCTCACATTCTTCATCTCGTGTATGAGCCCCCCATTCACCTTCCTGAGGCTCATAGAGTAGAGCTTTCAGCTCCTCTTCTGCCACCTCCACACCATCACCAACCTGCTCTGGCAAAGCAGCTGATGGAGCCACAAAAGTGTCAGAATATTAAACAGCAGTTAGTCACCATGAAAAAAAAAGAGAAGTAAAATACTTTTCTTTTGGTTGTTAAAAGTTACACTGCAGGCTATAAAGAATTCTCTGGGTTAAAATTAATAGAACAGAGTGCAATAAAAACACAAACAGTGTTACAGTGACAAGAGATTTTTTTTTTAATGTTACCATTTTGCTACTGAGAGAAAATGGGATAATAAATCTGTGCTGACCGAGGTGCTGACCGAGAAGAAATACAAGCAATGTAAAAATTTCCATTTATACGAGCCTGTCATTCAGAATGAACTACTTGATGTCAGTATGATGTTATTTGAAAAGGACTTTGGGGAGGTTTCAAATTTTCAGGTATGGTCTAGATCGCCACCTGTTAAAACTGCCTTGGCTCCTAATAACAAACTACAGAAAACAAATGACTGCAGGAAACAATATGTAAAGAGTGTAGGTGGGTGGTGGCATTATTTACATGCAACTCAACAGTGTGTGTATAATGTCTCCCTGTCATTTCTATGGTTATTCCAACAAGGACACGGAAATTAATGGCAGACATGTTTTTGTTGTGGGTTCCAACCCCGCTGTTAGATGAATGAGATCAAATGTGTTTCTTTTCAATAGAAATGCCATAATATGCAGTATTTCACTTTTATTGGGTACAATTATGTTTGACTTTTTTCTGCGTCTTTTATCTTCTGTAATAGAGCGACATATTTCAAAATAATACACACATTTCAATAAATATTACTGACCTTCCTCAGGAATAGGCTCCATATCCCAGGGACTCATTTTCTCCCGCTCACCGTTATCCCATCTGATGAAACAAATGTGATAATATGCCACTAGATCATGCTGCGTATGAGATTAGAGATGCTTATCTGATTTTACTCTGGAGAAGGTGACATGAAGCCAGCAAAAAATAAATTAAAAAATTACAGCGAGCTCTGCTCACACACAGACGTACTTTACTGCGTAGCACTGAAACAGGCTGTCGGGATACTCCGGCTGCAGGGGCTCTTGATCCTCCACAGAGCCAAACCACCAGGCGTCGTCAATGATGCTGCGGAACCTCATGCCTGAACAGAGGATCAAACGGATGTGACGGACAGTCCTTAAAATTTAACGTGAGCAGTAAATACAGGAAGGAGACTGCTAGGGAGTGACTAACCAGGTTGCCAGTTGTGCTCTTTAGCCTCGTTGTAAAACTGCTGCAGTACCAGAAAATCAATGACATCAGGCATGTCATGATACCTGGGGTGTGTGGGAATGACAAGGTGGTCAAATACATGTGGTCACGGTCATTTATTACATTGAATATGTAAGTATTGCTCATGCTCACTTTAAGGAGAAAGACTCATTGGTCATTTTCCCTGAGACTGGGTCCAAGAACGCCACTTTTAGGCAGCAGAGGGTAGGAGGTCCCACTTCATACTTAATTCCAACCACTTTCACAGATTCCTGATCCTGAGGTGGAAGAAGAGAAAAGGAGGTCAATGCAGCTGGACAAACTCCTGTAAGGAAGGATTACTGTGGCATTCTGTAGATTGTGTTTCAAGTTGTTTTCATTTTCAAAAACAGCAGCAGATTGTGGTGAACTAGCAGGGTTGAAGGGGGACTCTGCAGAGAGCTTAGAGGTTTGCCAATTTTTGCTCATGTCTAACTGCAGTGCAAAGTGGGTGAGACCACCGGGTTGCCGCTTTCAGGTGGTTACAAAAATTGGCTGTCGTTTTCAGACTCTCCAAACAGCCTGGGCACTAATGGTGCACGCCGGGGCCGATACACAGCATTTGCTATTATATAAAACTGTGCCATACCCTGAGGTTGAGTCTGTTCCACGGCTGCTTCTGAGGGTTGATGCTGTAAGCCTTAGCTCTGCGAACAGCCCGGACGTAAGCCTGATGGCCCTGTTTGAAGTAGATGAGCTGGAGGAGGACAGGAGAATCATGGTTTTAAAAAGTGTGATGTAACATGTATTTCCTGTTTGATATTAGGAGCGCCAGTCCTTACTTCATCTCCCATTTGTGGAACAAAAGGAGAGCGGCGGGGGACAGTCTCCATAATCCAAGATGGCGGCAGCCACTCCTCCGCATCAAGTCCACCCAGAGAGGATGTGGGTTTCTGAGTGTATATGATTTATTACATGTTAAATTACATACTCCTGCCATGTTGTGTGACAACTAGCAAACGCACTGATGTGCTTTTACTGTGAATACTGCAGCTGCAGGTGTTGGCTCACTTGTTTGGTCTCCTTAGACTTCTTCTTCCTCTTCTCTTTTTCTCTCGTCCTAGCCTCCTTGGCTTCGTTATCTCCTTCTTCTTCCTCAGAGCTGCTGTAATCTGGAGGCTGTACAGGTCTCCTAGTAGGTCGCTTTGGCGGCTGCAAATTGATCCCAGCATCCGCTGTCCAATCAGAATATTCACTGGAGGAATCACTGAGAATCAAAGCGGGGTACCGTCAGGCGGGTGATCGGACTATATTTTGAAAATTCTGCTCGATCAGTGTGTTTATTTACCTCGAGCTGCTTTCACTCTGCCACCGAGCATCACCATCTGAAGATGCATCGGTTTGCTCCACCTGTTCTTCTGCTTGCTAACAAAAATACATCCAACACCTTTAGTATAACATGAATGACTGCTAATAGTTAGAGCTTGTTTCTGATTTTATCCCTGTTTACTAAGTGACTCTATACCAAGGTAACTTTAAATATCAAGCAGAACAAGGTGAATCATACTTCTCCATCACTCTCCGAGTCCATCTGGCTGTTAGAGGTACGTCGGTTGCTGGGATTTCTACTCCTGGTCCCAGGACGCCGGATTTGAGCTGACCGGGTTTGATAGGCATGGCGCTTATGAGTTTTCTTCGTGGGCCGCAGGGAACGCAGGCGTGAAGACAACAGATCGCTCTACGAAACCCAAAAGATCAGAAATGAATTAACACATGTGGGATTTCTGACGTAACAATAGTGATGCAGAAAAAAAGTGTACCTTAGGTGCACAGGTTACTGGTTTCTTCTTCCTCTCAGCGTTGTATAGAGAACATTCAATGTCACCTTTGGCTTGTCTGCACTCCTCTGAAACTCTTAAAAATACATTTAAAAAAGTATTATGAATTTAAAAATCCTATTTAAAAAAAAGATCTCCTTGCTTTAAAATCCAATCTTTTTATGCAATCCCCTTAAAACTAATCTAATTCTCTTCATCTTCCTCACCTGAATATCCCCTGCGGCACTTCATTGACCACCACTCTGCGGCTCCAGGCCAGCAGGTCCCTCTCGGTGGCCACCTGACTGGGAAGGGCGTTATGCTGCATTTGCCACACCCCATCCACCTGCCCACTTCTGCGAGGTGCAACAACTGGAGAGGAGGGCACCGCCTCTGCGCCTTCACCAGCTGAAAACAAGATTATATTTGTTTTCTTCTAAATATAATTACAGGTTACTGGGGACACTTTTGAAAGAACTTGACAAAAAATGTTTATGTTCAGAGTTTTGCAAAAAAAGCAGAATTTCACAAGTTTAACCTCAGCCACTGAGAAAGAGCCAACAATGTTCTCTTCATTTCAATTTAGGTAAAGTTTTTTTACATACCACCAAATAAAAACAAGCGTCCTCTCTCAAGGCGCTTTATATTGGACGGTAAAGCCCCTGCAATATTGGAGAGAAAACCCCCAAAATCAGGCGACCACTTCCTGTTAAAAGGTTTCTTCCTTTTAACAGGAAGAAACCTTCAGCAGAATCAGGCTCAGGGAAGGGCGCCCATCTGCTGCGCCCGGTTCTTGGAGAGGGGTGGGACACAGGACAAAAGACACTTAAATAAAGTTGAGTAAAAAACACACCTTCTTCCCCTTCTGCCTGCCGCTCTGCATTCTGCCGCTCATCTTGTTCATTCTGCAACTGTCTGATGAGATTGTCCAACGGGCTTTCTCCATTTTCTGCCGTTTGCTGGCCAAGAACCTGCTCAACCAACTCTCCATCATCTAAGTAAAGCAAAGAGAAATCAAGCATCAAACACCATCTGTCACTTCTTCTGAATTTTCACCTGTGAATCTGTGCTTACTGTTAGCCATGTATCCCATCTGAGGTATTAGCTGCTCTTCCTTGCAGTTCTCCCGTCCAGGCACCAGGCGCTGGTAGTGAGGAGGATGAGGATTCCCGTCGACATCCACAAGGAAGGGTGGAGGCATGAGGTGTGGCGCCTGTTGCGTCTGCTCATCCAGGACGTAGTTATTAGAGTCACGGATAAGAGGGCGATAGTCCGTGTGGAAGAACATCTGGTCAGGAATCTGGAGGGGAGCAAGAACAGCGCGCCGCCAAAGGGTGACACCGATTCTTATGATTAAAGAACAAAATGTGTAATCACAAATCCACCGTGCTGTCCAAATATTTATTCTAAATGTTCCTTTAAAAGTGAGGAAATGATAGGGGTGATTATTTTGGGTAAACAAGATTCAGCTAGCAGTTACCTTTTCATATGGTCTGCTGCAGCCAAAACCAAAGATGAGCAAATGGCCGTGTGAGTCAGTGCAGGCAAAATGCTGCCCATCTGCTGAGAACTTGCAGTCATAAATAGCACCGTGGCCTTGGCCCTCAATCTGCAAACAAACATTTAAAATTGAACTTAAAGCTGGTGAAAAACAAAACATTGCTGGTAGGTGATGCTCGCTGTGGATCGGTTACCATGTTGAAGAAATTGCGGATCTTGACTCCTTTGGTTAGGTCCCAGATGTAAATGTTGCCATCGTGGCCGGCAGATAACATGATGCGGGAGTCAAATGGATGAGCCTCCAGCACAAACACCTCGTCGTCATGACCCTTGAACAGAGACACAGCACAGACAATCAAGCAGGCCAATTTGCCATTTTACACCGAATGAACTGCAGATAATGTCGGCTTCAGCTACTCACAGACAAAATGTGCAGCAGCTGTCCAGTGGATGTGCTCCACACTTTGAGCAGGTAGTTTGACACCGCTGTGATTACGGTGCTGTCAGTGCGGTCCCAGGCAACCATAGTCACCACCAGCTTAGCTTTGTCGTCCCCTGTGGCGGCAGTGCTCCTAAAAAGAACATCCCATCAGACGTGAAAAATGATAGCGGTGGAAGCGCCATCACTAAACACTACGAGTCTTCCCTCTCTTACCCTGGAAGCCTTGCAGCCATGTCTAAAGTGGTGCTCTTCCACTCCTGCTGCTGGTAATGCCAAATCTTCACCGTGCCGTCGCGACTGCCGCTCACGAACCTTAGGCTGGACACACATACACAGTTATTCTTCACACACTTGTAAAACACACTAAAAATATTTGAAGTCCGTGCAGATTTGAGCAAACACACTCACCTGTCACTGTTATTGCTGAACTGGACGACCACGACTTTATCCTAAAAGCACAAAAAGTAGGAAAAAATACAAGTTGTGTAAACAAACCTTAAAAAGCACAACAAAGCGGACCAAGAAGAATGTAGCGACTGGATGCTGTTTCTTACCGTGTGAGCATCCATCTCAGAAACCTTCATAGGAGACTCAGCACCAAGATAGTAGACCCTGATCATATGATCAGTGCCTCCAGTAGCCATGAACATGCCACCTATTATCAGAAGAACACATTCAGTCTACAACAATGACCCTCAGTGTTCTGCCATACCGTATATTAGTTAACTTATAACCATTTCAAATGATGAAATGATTTTAATTTTGCAAACACACTACCCTATTTTTTTAAACTGTGGGCAGCACTTATTATGTCACTCAATTCTCTTATATGTATGTGTGAAAGTTTGGCCTGTTTAAGTTAATATCTTAAAAGCAGCAAAAGTTTACCTAAAATAAGAGATGGAATTGATTTTTAACAGGAGTCACAAAAGTAAAAAATAAAAAAATAAGACTTGTGCAGTTATTAACTGATCTGTGTTTGCTCTGCTAATCACAGCAGCTGAGATCATGTAACAACAAAATGTTCCCTGGCATGGAGATACACTTACCACTGCTGAAAGATGAAGTGGAGACTTGCACCCCCGGCCGTGAACGCTCCATAAACTTGACTGGCTGATCACTGAGGGGAAGGGAAAACAAACAAACAAAACAAAACAAAAAACAGAACCTGTGGTTATCTTCATGAAAACCACCAATGCTAAGCATGTTACATTAGACGCCTCTGTACTTACTTAAATTTCATGGTGAGCGAGTGCCACTTCCAGAAACACACCATGCCATCTGCACCAGTTGATGCCAGGTACCGAGTTGTTCCTCTGGCTGCTGGGCAAAACTGGGAGGAGGGAGAGAAAGAAAGTTGGTGTTGGTTAGTCACAGGGAAGGACTGTGCAGCACTTCACATAACAAGCCAGCAGCAGGCGCAGGATTAAAGTGATCAAGATAAGATGAAAGCATTTAGTAGATGAATTTGCTTTCAAACATTTAATTCCTGTATGATGTAGTCAAGTTTTTAGTTTTATTTGATACTTCAAATGTTGTAAAAGGACTCTGCACTTTCTTTTAAGTATCACCTGTATGGATGTGATAGACGCAGCATGAGCCTGCAGCACAGTGATGGGCGCACAGGCGCGTAGGCACCACACTCTGATGACTTTGTCACAGCTGGCAGAGGCAATGAGGCTGTTCTCGTGGTTGACAGCCATGTCACAGATCTCCGCTGAATGGCCGCGGAGTGTTGCCAGGAGCCGGCCATCATCTGTGGCCCAGATTTTTACCAGGCAATCATCAGAACCCTAAAAACCAATCCGACAGCGACAAATTAATAAGACAGCTCCACTGGAAACCACCTTCGGCTGAAGCTCCATGTTGTGTTTTGGAAGAGTTCAGTAGTTACCTTAGATGTAGCACGACAACTGGAAGAACAACCGCTAAAATAAAATAGACAGGGATGGTGAAATAATAAGAAATTCTCACTCACCGTAAATATTCGACGACCGGTACGGTCAAAGGCCACACAGTAGACTGAAGAAAGGTGGCCAAGGATACGTTTGTGTATCTTCATGTGTTGGTAGGAGGAAGACGGCAGAACCTGGCCAAAACGACCTGTGCCTGTGGCCTGGCGAGCACCCATGATGGACACTTGATGTGAAACACATATGAATAATTAGTAGAAGCAACACACTGCCACAGAAAACTTAATATCACTGGTCTAAGTGCTTAGTGGAAATAAAAGGCATAAATGATATATTGCTGTAAAAATTAATTTTAAAAACAGTTTACACACCGACATTAGGAGAACTTCCATTGCTCACTGGAGGTTCTGGTGGACGTCCTCGGTGGAGTGCAGCAACAGCTGAGCCACTACATACCTTGTGGCTACAACCTATGTTAAAAACAGTGAGTTGAAGAATGAATGCCAAAAATACTCCACTACAGCCTCTTTACTCGCCTCAGATTGACTGGTTTTCCATTACAATTGAGTACCACCTCATGTGCGTAGTAGCTGTTACAGCAACATGTCCGAGCGTCCCATGACATAATTAGTATGCAACACGAACACTACAACAAAGGTGGATGGCAACAATTTAGCTGCTGCTCAATCTGTGGCTTTTCATCAGACTCGGGGACCACAGCATTGTTTTAGTAGCCATTTCCCTCGTTGCCGGGTTTCAAAAATGGCGATTTAGATTTTCATGAACGAGACACTCTCTTGACTCTTCGGGTGACGTTAATAACCTACCAATTGGTGGCATGCAGTCTGATAGTACCTAGTACCTGCTCAGATCGCTTGGAACCCTGGCCAAGTAGGTACTATTTTAGTACCTGGTACCAGGTACTAGGACCTAATGGAAAACCCTGAAAGGTGTGGCGAGTTGATCCGAGTAGGTACTAATGAAAAGCACAAAATAAATACATTTTAAAAATCATAGAAAAACAGGAATATGCTCACTTTTGCTGGTGCGAAGCAAGGACTGTCTTCCCAGCCCCAGAAGTGTCTGGACTCCAGGAACACTAGGTGGGATCTCCTTTTCTATAAGTGGGCCTATCCGCTGGCAAATCCTGAGCAAATAGTCTGCAGGAATGTGCTGGTTCACCACCACCTGCACACGTCAGCGATGGTAATTACATATTAATACAACAAATAACAAAACAACAACACACAATCACATCAGCTGCATTGTTATGGGTGCTAAAATAAACTTATAAGTTAATTTAAAGGACTCTAAACAATGCCACAGTTCTGAAAAACCAACTGCACTGAATTGATCAGATAACTGATCACATAAGAAACTACTTTTTTTTTTTTAAATAACCAACAACAAAACATGGTGAAACTTAAAATGGTCTGCATGCTGATAATGCACTGGTTACCACTGCAAATGAGAAAACAAAACAAAACAAAACACGAGCCACACTTCCTGTAATTTAAGTTGATTATAACATTAACTGAGTCATTTTCAATACAGGCAAGAAAGATCCAATCCAAACAGCTCTGCAATCACACATAAGTAGTCTGCAACTGTTTCATTTTCCTCTTCCTGTTTATTGCTGCCGATATTATAATGTGTGCATGGTTTTGTCATGCAGATAGTTGGAAAACAATCAAGGGAACGGGAGGGAGAGGTAGCGCAAGAGGAGGGAGAGAAAAGCTTACAGCGAATCAAAAGAGCTTCTTGCTATTCTTCCGGTTCGCTCGCCAACGCAACTGCGATATCATTGGCTCCAAAAGAAGATTGACACAGCGCTGGATCTAGTTCAGCCTATCACTATCGGCTCTTATCTTCATTCTCCGCCCACTAGCCCACACAATAGCATAGCCTGTATATAGTTATTTATCAACAGGCCTGCACTAATATAGATGCTTAAATAGGTTAAAATAAATACAAACATGCTGAAAACACATCGTTTTGGTTGGTTAAAAGAATTAAAATGTTGACATCCCCGAAAAGGTTATTGTCAACCGAAAGCGGAATAAAAAGATCCATATTATTAAAAAGTTAATAATAACTATTCACACTCACCCAATCTTGGAAGTTCCGTTTGTATTTCTTCCCGTCCCAACTCCATCGTTGCGGGACCAACTAAAGTTAAAAGAGACGATATCAGAGAGGACACAAAATTGCGAGGCTCGTCCCGGCAGGGAATCGCGCTCCTTTATCTAGCATCGATCAAAACTACTAAAAAGCTGGCCCCAAAAAGCGTCGAGATGGGCATCACTACGGAAACCCACACATGAGAATAAAATCAGAAAGGTTCAGCTGAACCTACCTCATACTCCTCCAGCTCCTCGATCAGGATCTAACAACAGAGACACAGTTAGCAACGGATGCTAAGAAACCTACTTATTTAGACGATTTTTAACCAGTACGACTTGCTATTTTGTTCATCGTAGGGTATTACCTTTGCGGCTTTTTTACACGGTCCAGACTGCAGAAATCTGGCAATGAGGTAATAGAGTTCTGAAAAGAAAAACAGTAAATGAGCTTGGTACTAACTGAGGTAGCTATTGAGCGGAGCTAGCGTTAGCCAGCTGCCCTCGGTTAATTAGCTCGCTACCTGGCACACAACTGAAAACAGTGTAAATGCAAAATATTTAGTCGCGAATTAAAGCAGCGGTCAGTACTCACCAGCTTCGATTTGTGAACACTGTTCTCTTGCCATCACTTGGTAAGACAGGCGACATTAAGACAAACTGATGCTTTAGCTCGCTGGTTAGCCGCCGGCTAGCTAAGAGTAGCTAGGTGTGTGTAGCTAAAACAGGCTAGTGAATGGCCTCCTCTCGCAAGTTGTTCCCATACTATCCGCTGCTTTGGATTAGTGCCCTCTAGTGAATCAACACAGTACCGGACGGAGTGCTTTCTTCAGAAAGAATGAATCCATGTTACAAATAAAACTCGTTAAAATTTCACAGATTTTACACAACAATTGAACGTTAATACTTTTCAGCGGTAAGATAATTTTTTTCAGGATTAATATTTTAAAGGGTAAATGTATTCGTAAATATTTATTTATTTATTTATTTATTTTGGGGGGGGGCAACAATGCTATTTTGTGAATAAAAAATATTTGTGGTTTTAAATATATTGTTGCCAGTCAATATACAGTTGCAATTGTTGGAGCAATCTCACTGATCTTAATATATTTGGACATACAAAAAGTATGTCCAAATAAGTAAGTTTTCTATCAGTTCATTTTCTAGTAGGTACAAATGCATTCGTCTTTGATATGAGGAGTGTTTTGGTTACAGTCTCTAGCATCTGGGTGTCATTGTGGAAGAATCATCCTTGACTTTAACAGTAACAAAGAAAATGTGCAGCTTGTTGAATTGTGAAATAGTATAGCATTTATTTCCACCAGCTCACCCTTGCAAGGCTGAGTTCTAAAGGGTGGGCTTGAACATCATTGCCTTTGTGTGGAGACAAAGTTAGAGAGGCAGGGTTGAGAGGGTTTGGGCATGTGCAGAGGAGGGATAGTGGATACGCTGGGTAAAGCATGTTGACGATGAAGCTGTCAGGCAGGAGGAAAAGAGAACGAGCATAGAGGAGATTCATGGATGTTTTTTGTTTAAGAAGGTTCCTAACTCAGTGAAGTGACCAGAATTATCTGCTAAACAGCCAATAAGAGCTGTTCTTAAAATGCTTAGGAAGGGAGCTCTAGAAATAGAAATCCTAAACAATGAGGAAAGCAGACTGGATCATTTTTCAGCAAGTAAATATAAGAAAAGAAGATGTGTTTAATTTTACAGGCTTTTAGAGGTAACTTATTGTAATGCTGCAATCACAGGTTTATCTATTCAGTGTTTTCTATAATTTATATATAAAAACCCAGCCACTTCACTTCAGTGATAACCAGAAACAGCTCAAGGCCAGCAAACCCTATAAAGGAAGCGTCAAGTGAGAGTGAGTGATGGAGGCCTAATAAAAAATATTACAAAATAATCAGGTAATTACTAATGAAAATAATAATGTTTAATAAAATAATGATGTAATTCACAAATCAGAAGAATTGATGGATGATCAATATTTTTTTTTTGATATAAGGTATAGATAGAAGTCTCTAGGCACTGTGTGTGAGGTCCTAGGGGCTGAGACTCAGGTGGAGCAGCTGATCTGTTGTGGTGACCCCTAAAGGGAGTAAGTGAAAGAAGGAGAAGAAAACCTCATGGCCTTTCTTACTTTTAGATTGAGTGACACTAAATTATGCAGTTTTACTCAAAATGATGCAGAACTGTTGAGACATATATGTTCATTATTTTATTACTGTCAACCTGGGTGAAGTTTTCTGGGTGATGCACAGTCATGTTTTACAGCCTGACATGTTTTCATGATGAAATGTTTTTGAAGCACACATTTTTGCACATGTAGAAACAAATTTGACAGACTTATGTATTTAAATAGTTCATGCGTAAACATTAATGGTGTATTATTCACACGTTCACAAAAAAAACACAGAGTGTATCGGTGTAATGCTGAAGCTGAACCCTGCACACAATTCCTTGAAAAATCTAAAAACTGAAAAAGCTCCATTCATTGGCTTAGATAGAAAGACTCATGGAAAGGTTGAGAGCATGTCTGAGTCTCAAATAACCACCAAGGTGAGGTCACTATTTTATTTGGGAAGCTGAAAATAAATACCCTATGCTTTCCTTCTTTGTAACTAGCAAAAAATGAACAAACAAAGATTATGTATAAACGTCTTTTGAAGTTTCTCACCGTGTTTCTCACTGTGCACGGCTGACACAACACCCATCATCACAGATCACAGCTGCAAAGCTGAGATTGTTATTGGATTTTTGAGTTGTGGTTTCACGTACTCGCTCACATACGTACACTCTCAAGGTTCACTCTTGATCTCCAGTGAAATTTAAAAAAGTTCTCTTGCCGTTTGCTGTGGTTTGTTCAAATATTGCTTTTGAGAGAATTGGCAGCTTATGTTCACTTCGTCATTGTTTGAAGAGGGCTCTTTGTGTGTGAGTGTGTGTTTATGTGTGTGGTTTGACTCCACGATAAAGCATTTTATATATAGAATAACAGTGGAGGGATGGTGTAGACTTATTTCTCCTCACGTAGAGCCATGCTGTCTTTGCCCTGTTCATGAATAGCTATTCACCGGGAAAATTGTAAAGGAAAATGATGTGCGACGACTGGCCGACTCACACGCTTTCTCGCAGGCAGTTGCAAAAGAGTTTTCTCTGCAGACAAAACATCTATGTGGCCTGAAAATGATTTGATATGCTGTGGTGTCATTCTCCCTTCTGGCAGCATCCTTACATACACCCTTCTGTTACGGTCATGAATAACGAAATTCATGATTTAATAGTCAGTCCGCTGTGAAATACAAGTATGTTTTAACCCACTCGAAGCATTTGGCCTTGTTTCCCCTCCTGAGGAGTGATTTAGAGACACACATCCTCTGAGAGGTCTATTAGACAGGATATCTTTTGACAGATGAAGTGAAGGAGTGGGGGTGTTGGCCTATTTGATCATGCTTTGGATGCAACTCTCGCAACAGAATTGTTTTAGAGTGTTACATGCTACCTTGTCTTTAGACATATGAAAATCCACAAATCAGTCTAACTTTGTACAAATGTTTCAGACTTTTACATACAGTGCCACTTGCTTTTTACTTCAGCAAGTCTCCAGAACTGATCTGCAGGAGTGTGATCTGAACATGTGCTTCAGCTGCCTTTTTCAAAAGGAGTTAACCTTTCCTGTCACATAAATTTTCTTCTGTTTGTATGCCACCCTAGAAATATTGCAGATTTATAAATAAAGCATTGTGCAAAAGCAAAGAGCCACCTGTTATTTCTTTATATTTTGATTGGAAACTGAAAAATAGGTCCAGTGATTTTTGTACAAACAAGAACATAGAGTATATAGGGCAAAAACAGAGTTTGCACAATTCTAATGAGCTTGAAAGTCAGTCTAAACTCTTTTACGCAGCTTTCTTGTCATTTCTCTAAGTAGTCTTCAAGAATAGTTCTCCAAGGTTTCTTGAGGGACGTTCAAAGCTCTTCTTTGGATATTTACTGTCAATATGATCACCAACCGCTTCAATAATGTTCAGGTCTGGGCTCTGGGGAGGACAATCCAAGACTGACAGATGTTTGGACCCCCAGATGCTTTGACCTACCTACAACACAGCATTTAAAAGCATATCTGCTTATCCACTAACATCTCAACCATTTTAATTATATGTGAAGTATGCATGGTATGTCAGCAGCCAGGGCCATGAGTAGTGACCTGTAATGCTATAGCTGTAATGTAAAATAGCAAACCAGGGAAGCTCAGTGAGATACACCTCTTCCAGCTTCAACCGACTGCATATACTGGAGTGACTCATTTGAGCTGTTGCACCTTTAGCAGTTTACCCATGCAGATTGCACGGACTGAACTAAAGGTGGCGCTGCAGCGTCCACTGATTGGTTGGACTGAGGAGAAAGTAGGGGACAGGTGCGACTCTGCGGTGCGTCTCTCAGACCAACAAACTTTACGAAGCCCGGCTGTGGCTGACCCAGAGACCACGAATCACACAAATCAGCCGAGCAGTGGTGTGTCAAGCAGCCTAAATGTGATCTTCAGTTGTGTTGCACCCACGCGGTATTCTACCTGTAGTGTTTTCTGGCCGAGAAACCCCCAAATGCAGACAACTGAAAGGCTGGATGGCGGTCCAGCCACACCCCCTTACGGTAACCCTGTGGAGATGGGCGGTATTGGATGGCACTTTCCTCCAATGACGTCGTGAGAACAGGCGGGGCTGAAGGACCACCTCCGCCCTTCGGCAGACTGCAATCAGCCTGCTCACATAACTTAATATAGTATGTGGACCAGTGGGCGGGGCTGTGAGCGCGAGCGCACACTGGCTGCTGCCGGAGGCTCTTCATTCAGCCTGCATGAGTCCGCGGACAGGAGCCGGACTGACCAGCGCGCTCTAATGAACGTGTGAGGTTTGTAGGCTGGGTCACATCAGCAGCGTGCTGCAGCCTAAATACAGACAGCGGCAGGAATCGTTAGCAGACTGCAGTGCAGTTTCACCTGTGAGCAACTTTCTGGAATGTAACACGTCTGAGTTTTATCTGTTAAAACCCAGACTCACACACACATATACACCCGCTCCTGTTTGGATCCTTATTCGGCAGAATAAGGTGAGTGTCGTTTTGTGCTCGATACTTGTTGCGGTTGTTATAAATGTGGCTTCAAATTGGAAACTTTCAAGTAATAATAATAATTTAAAAAGTTGTTTTTAATAGCTGCCCTCTTCTCCTGACTCAGTCTGCTTCACAGTGTTTTTATAATAGCAATAGATGGTATTTCTGCTTCTTTATGTCCCAATCAAACACATACATGACTGTTTAGATTGTTTGTTTGTTTTTATTTCTGTTTACTAAGTGAAGAAAGTCTTGGTCCTTTAGTGTGTGTTATAATCATTATATTGTGTGAAGCTGTGTAAAAATCTTAGTAAGTGCAGTAACTACTGTATAATGGAACCTATGTGCTGACCTAGCTCTGAAATGTTAGTTTTTTCCATATAGAGACACTTGACTGCATCTGAAAAAGAAAGATTCTTGTGTGTGTGTGTGTGTGTGTGTGTGTGTGTGTGTGTGTGTGTGATTTGAAATATGAGGAATGAAATATGAATGTGGCTTAATTGGCACAAACAGACAAACAAACTAGAGTCTGATAAGCCAAGACACTTGTCCTAGTAAAATCAGCTCTGATATACATCTGAATGTCTGATCTGAATGACTGATGCTATGTCAGTGACGGCTGTGGTTCGGGGACCTGATGCGAAACAAAACCCAGAGCGAGGGATCCGAGGCATTTTTTTTTTCTTTGCTCCAAAATGTGCTGCTGTCAGAGTCTAAAAGATTATCCTGTGTGTCCATCTACTTACACTCGTGTTGAGGCTTGTGCCATTTTTCCGGCTTGCTGTGTCAGTGCTGAGGTTGGCCCAGGAGCCATGAGCAGTGATGAGGATGTGTGCTGACAGCTGAGCGGGGCAGGATGAGGCTGTTCCATGACTGACTGAACTGGGCTGTTCACTGCACCATATGCTCCTCTTTATATCGTGCTGCTAAACATTTGGGCCTGCCTCATGACTCATGCTGTCTTCTTCTCCCTTCAGCCAATTCTAATCCTGCTACTAAATGGGACAATCAGAACATTGTTACACGGCGAGCTAGAAAAAGTGGTGGATTCCACTTTTGGCATTAGGTCTACCACTATGAAAACAGTATATAGGAGTCAATCACAATCCTTTTACAGCTTCCAGTAACTGACAGGTATCATGGAGAAGGCCATCCACAACTTGTCAGACTAAAAAATTTGGCCTCTGGGTGATAAACAAATGTAGAGTGAGCCTGGACCAGCTGTGTCAGTAGTGCACTGTGCACCACTGACACAGCTGTCAGACTGTGTGGGTGTTTCGTTTTAAGGTGTGTGTGTGGTAACCCAGAAACCCAGAAGACTGGTTTGAGGATGTCAGGTAGTGGGGTTTAACCATTTACGGTGCTGATCACCTGATACACGAGGCTGTGCACAGCAGAAAAAAGGGAAACCCAATCTGCTAAGGTTCTGCTAAGATGTGTTCCCGTCAAACAAGGATTTCAGAGTTTTGAGAAAAGCTGCCACAAATGTTACACATCTGTTTGTTTTTTTTATAACCAACATTTATTGTAATGTAATTAGCTTGCCCTGTACTCAGTGGAATGGCAATTTGAGACTTTTCTGCTCTCAAATTGAAAGTTTTCTTCTCTAATCTTCTTCATGTGGTCTTTTTTAGTTTTAGTCTCCTCCCCTGGAGACCTTTAAATGCAGGGAATATAAGTTATATTATAAGTTCTATCAGGATTTATTTCACCTTTAAGTATAAACTGAGCATGAGGCCTTGTGGACATTAATGTCCTGACATATAAGTGTGATTAGTGTCTGTGATTCTTTTCTTCTTCTTGCATCTCTTTGCTGAAACTATGCTGTGGTGAAGGTTAGTTAACTGATGACACATAGCCTCTTCTCTGATGTTACAGAGCATGTTGTGGGGAAAGTAGGTTACTGGGCCATGTCCTGCAAGCTTAAACTGAAAGCTAGTCTGAATATTGCTAGAGCTGCTTAGTGTGACTGGGCATGCACAAATGGTGTAGGTCTGTGCAACAGCAAAGGGACTCCTCCTGCTTTCTGTCTCTTTAAGAAAACAGAGCTGTGCTCCACATAGAATGAATGTTGAATGTTCAACCCATGATGAATCATCACAAACACACATGAAATGAGGTGAAATCTCACAACAGGTTGATTAATAGATCAGAGGTTGCAAATAACCAATTCCCGCTTACCTCTGAGCACCAGAGGTGTCATCTTTTTGTGTGTGATTAGCTCATTTTGGCCTTATTGTCTCAGTACTGACATTGACTTCAAGTCTTATCACGGTGTTTTGCTTTTTTCTTTAACAAACCATATTAATTTAAAATCTTCCACAGAAAACTAGAAGGCATACAAATACAATGTAAGACTTTGATTTAGCCAGGTTATTTCCACAGACATCAAGAAAAGCAGACACGAGCACCACAGAGGCATGCATACTTGGACAGAGCAGCAGCCAAAACATTTAAATAGGTAAGTTCGAGGTAATAAAACAGAAAAAAGCTGAGAGAGATGGGAAACAGGCTTCCTGACTACATGAAAGAGGCATTCAGAGTATTTGTAATTTCCATCAGAGCTAGACTTTCACTGTTTCTTACCAACGTTTAACGACAGCTCTTGTTGTTTCAAGTGTTTTGCGTGCTCTCTGTCCCAGAGGAGACGTGCATAAAGCAAGATACTTTGTCCCGTGTGAGTCAAGATAACAGCTTTTTTGTGACACTATTAAACACAAACAGGAAGTGTGTGTTGAAGAAAACAGCACAAATAAATGACTGCGGAAAGAAAAACATCGTTCTGGCAAATCAGTTTTGACCTCACAGGTTTTAATGATTAAAGACATATTTATCAGTGGAAAAAGTTTCGATTAAAAACATACAAAGGGAAAACAACAAAAATACAACACATCTGACTATTGCACAGTCATAATTCCATCAGTTTTAATAAGGTTGTGTTTTACAGATGGCTGCAGACCCTCACTGTTGCACCTCTCTCCTGACCTCCTCTGTACATATCAGTAACAATTTGAAACGGAAATTTGAGATTAGGATTCATCTCTCCATCAAACCTGTTGCCACTGATTTTCAGTCCAGTTCTTGTGTAATCTGGCACCTCTCAGCCTTTTCTCCCTATTCACCGAGGCCATTTCTGAGGCTTCAGTGAACAGCAGATGCATCTCTGTTCCCGTGTCAAGTCTTTGCTGCTGCTGAATTCTTTCCTGTTTCTTAAGAATTTTAGATACTGTTCATCTGCTCTGGGTAGTCTTTTTATTTGCCCTCTACTTTTTCATTTCTCTCAAAAGCTTTTAAGGACACAAAGTGAGATATGACAATTTTTTTACAGCTAACAGCTCCTTGGCAATAATTTTGTTATTAAAGTTCCTAAAGATACTTGTTAAAATTGATTATTTGCTCAGTTGTCTGTTATGTGAGAACACAAATGGTTCATCCTTTGAGTTAGGTCCCTTTTTATGCTTGATTGTCTCAGTGTGAAGTGGCGTAATGAATTAACAAGAGAAATGATTCCTCTTTGAAAACCCCTTCCTAGCCTGGAGAACTGCTACTCAAATCCAAAAATTATAAGAAAGGCTGGCTTCTTGGAAGCAAAATATTGAGAATTGAAGGGTTGTTAAAGACTTTTACAGTCTATAAATCTATAAATGGAACTGACTATCGCAACATTGTTACAAAAATGCTGTTGTTTGTGTTGTGGTTTGACTGAGTTAATTACTTCTCGTAATTGGCTCCATTGTCCATGAGTCAGTTGTCACCTAGAAAAGCCACAGTGATTTTAGGTTTAATTAACTTCCCCAACGGCCAACTCTGTCCTAAACACCAAGGTGAAAAAAATGAAATTAGTTTCATTTAAAGTGTCAATCAAATGTTTATTATTATTATTATTATTATTATTATTGTATTTTAATTAATTAGTTTATTTTTAACTATATTATATATTAAAAATTAGATATTTTTATTTTTATTTTTTTCACATCTTCTTTTATGTTTTAGTTAACTATAATAACCTTGTTTAGGACAAAGCTGAATGTTAAGGAAGTTAAGTAAGCCTGAAATCACTGTGGCTTCTCTAGGAACTTCCTTCAACTGTAGTTAAAGTTTAATGAGCATAATCTTACAACCAAGTGACTCATGGACAATGGAGCCAATTACGAGAAGTAATTAACTCAGCCAAACCACAACACAAACAACAGCATTTCTGCAACAATGTTATTATAGTCGGTTGTATTTATGGAAAAAAAAAAATTGATCTAGATACATGTACAGTACAGTGCAAAAGTCTTGAACCACCTTCTTCTAAAGAGCCAGAGTTTCTTCCTCAGCACACACCTTTGAATTCTTAATTTTGTGTCCTAGTCTAATAAAGTTGTCAAAGGGAATAGTTTTATCGCTGTGCACTTGCTGACCCCGATGTCCAACTTATCCCAGAACTTTCTGTTAGCTGAGCTTTCTGATGTAGCGCTCTGTTGCTCTATTTCTTAGTAGTTATAGCCTTTCATTTCCTGGAGATGTGTTTTGGATCTTTGTCACAATGACAAACAAACTGAGCTCAGACCATTATGTTGTGTTAGCTCTGCTGGGTAAGCAGTGTTGCCGTTAATTTTGAACGAATTTCCAACAGCTGTCAATAGCAAAGTCTTGCAAAGACGCAATTTGAACCAAAAATCTCAAATTTATACTTATGAGAACAAAATGCAGTTTTTCATTGGTTCATTCAGGGTATTTCTTTGTCCTTGTGTGTCTTTTTATTACTTGTTGGACTTGGTATCCCATAAGAATCAACCCTTAAGGCCCAGTTTACGCAGTCTCGTCCAAATAGTTGGTGTTAATGTGTGTCCGCTACTTGAACTCTGGGAAGCAATGATTTTGTCTCTAATGTGAGATGCTGGTAACTCTAATGAACTTATCCCCTGTAGCAGACATAACTCTTTGTCTTCTCTTCCTGGGATAGTCCCCATGAGGATTAGTTTCATCAAGGTGTTAGTTGGCTTTTGCAGCTGAACTTGGGCGGAAAAAACCCTCCAAACTTCTTGAAATTTGACTGAACATCATGTCTTAAAGTTATAATGGAATTTGAATTTTTCAGATCAGTGGCTCTTGCTACAGTAGCTGAATATTGTTGTTGAAGCAAACATAAACAAATTGTGGTTACAAATGTTTTAATGGTAAAATCTGTACAGAAACTATAATCCTAAAATTCAAATAGGGCTGTTTTTTAAGGCCCAATTATAATTGGTTAATAAAAATATAGAAAAAACACAATTGTGATTTATATCAAACCAAGTTGGGTGCAAACTGGAAAAAAGCAGCAAAGGCTTACATTTGAGAAGCTGGAACCAGGGAAATTGCTTCAGTGATTCACTATCAAACTAGAGGGCATCATCCTTGGTCTGAGACAGCTTAATCAAGCAATATCACACACGAGTGAGTGCTGTTTATTGAATATTAGTACAGCTCTGAATGGTTTGTAGGGACAAGGCCACAGCCATGCCGATATTCTCTAAAGCACTATGGCCTTGAGTGAGATATTGCTATCTCAGGTATAAAATTAATTTAAAGTAATAAATGGCAAGAGATTGTGCATTTTTTAAAAATATAGTGTGGTTTATTTTTTTAATGTATTCGCCTCAATCAAAACATACGCTATTAAAAATGGACTGCTGCCAGAAAATACATAAACACATTAACTTGTCGGCTCCTTTGTGTAGCCATTTTTTTTATTTATAGTGGAACTTTATTTCCACTCTTTGCCTCAAGTTCCATGTTACATGGTTTTGCTATGGCACTGATTCTTAGGTTATGGTTGTTGTAAGAAGTAAGTGTCTGTGTAACATCTGTCACAGCTGGGCAGAGAATATTTCAGAGCCTTTCTGTTGCTGATGTTACCCTGCAGACAGCGGGCTTTAAAGCAGCCACAATTTAGCTTTGCAATCAAATATAGGCGAACAGCTATAATTAGCAACTTTGAATGCATGTGAAATGTGTATTGTCCAATAAAAACCAGTCAAATTACTTAGTTAAAATGATTATAAAAACATTGAAGTGACGCTTACCCTTTTAAAGGCCAATCCACAGCCTTTATTTGTTGGCTTTAGATCGCTGTTGTCCAGTAATTCTGATTCTTAGGTAACATATTTCAGAGAACAATGACTCCTGATGGGAAGTAAGAAATGGTTCCAGTTGAAAGCTTGTACTAAATGGTCCATGGAATCACATGGCACACACCTTATCATTTCCTGATATCAGTGCTAGCATATTTTTGTGACAGTGATAATGAAATTGTTACACTGACTCTGTGGAATCTTACTTGTTTCCTCTCATAAAATTTGTTTAAGAATCAATAAAAGACTCAGTTAAGAAAGTAGCCTATAAGGATAATCAATGATGGTAGTGGTGTCAGTACAGTGCGTAGCAGTATTTGGGTTAAGGCCAAAAGCCACGGTTCATCTACACCATTTATCGCTACAGGGTTTATCTTCTATGTTGCTAAAAGCAACAGTCTCCATTAAATTAAATTAATACCAAGTGAAACTGACAGATTTAATTTATGAACTTCTCTAAAGGATGATTTTCAGGTTTTCTTTTGTTTGTTGATAATGTTGTGCGATTGCTGTACTGTATATGTTTAAATAATTTCTATTTGTATTGTTTTTTCAGACTGTTATAGTTTTTTGTCAAACTTTGCAGCTGACAAAGCTGCGCACATCCCAGGCTTATTTTCTCTGTTTTATCATCTTTAGACTCTTTTGACCTGTTGGTCTGATGTGCTGTTTGGGAATTTTTAGACTTGTGAATACTTGATCAATCTCCAGTAAGAAGATAATGTGGAAGCATTTATAGCCGTAAGAGCAGACATAAGACAGACATGGAGACTGTTATCATTAATCAGAGCCGTTCCTTTTTGTTCCATACCCCTCTATACTGAGGCCTGCTTGCCTTTTGCTTCCTTTGGCCAGTGGAACTATGTTGCACATGACTCCTGAGAGTATGACTGGTATTCATGTCACCCTCTTTGGCCTTGTAACTATGACAGACAAAATGTTCAGCACCAGTTATATAACTGCCTCTACTGACGTCATCGGCCTTGCTGGTGTCGCTGATCTCTTGCTCTAAAGCACACAGTGATTGTTCTCAGTAGCTGCAGGCTCAGAGCCATTACACCATCATTAAGACATTTGGCTTTTTCAAATCTATTTATTCCTTTTATAAAAAGAAAAAGCTTTCCTTTTTCTGGCACTGAGACCAGTCACATTATGTGAATTTGCTTCCTCTCTTTTTATTTGTGTCATGAAATGACATTACCTGAAACTAACGTGTGTGAGAGCTCCTCAGTGACACTGCACTAATACTGACCTTTCGGAAAGGCTTTTATGCTACTTCATCATTCAAAGGAGTGAGGATCTACATAAATGAGGTTCTTTTAGCAGCTGTTATCATCATCTGAGTGATACACTGTGTGCTTTGTCTACAAGTAAATGCTTTCCCCCCCCGTGTGTCTCTAAAATATGGCTGATTCACAGGATGTAACATTTATTCTTGCTTCACTACAAAAGGTTACGTTTAAGAATCGGGTGTGGCCACACATTGTGTGTCAGATGAAGAAGAAAAATGGGCCTCGCAGTATGTGTGGGCCCGGCCCATATGTGTGTGACCTAGATCTAGTGATTCAGATCTCCAGTTGAGGGTGTTGGCTGCATGTGCATTACAACGTTGTTTGCTTTAGTGGAGTCACAACAAGATCGTGTCAGGTCTGATGGTGAAATGAAAAGGGCCCTCCTACACACATTTCTTTCTTCCTTTAATGTTAAGTAAGCCATATGTAATCTGTGATGTCATGGGGCAAAACCTGAACATGTCCACTGACGGCGAACTGGAGAGTTCAGATAGTGCCGTGATACTTGAATTTCATTCTTAGTCTGGGTCAAGCCAAAGAGTTTATTACACTTTCCTACTAAAACTTTCCAGTTTCTGAGTTTTTGTTTTTTTTTTATTTAAGTTTTTAAACTTTTTTACTGATATTCCCTCACTGTCCACTTTATTAGGTACATCTTGCTAGTATTGGGTTGAACTCCCTTTCCCATGCAGCACCACCTTAATTCTTCATGGCACAGATAAAACAAGGTGAACTCAATGTCATGTTTAAGAAGTCAGTTTGAGATGATTTGAGTTTTGAGACATTATCCTGTTGAAAGCCATCATCAGGGTACACTGTGGCCATAAGTGGTTGGACAATATTCAGCTAGACTGTAGAATTTAAACAATACCTCATCCAAGCTTTCATGTTGTTTTCTTGTTGCAATTCAAGACTCATCACACCAGGCAACATCTTTCCAGTCTTCTCCCAGTCTTTACCATCCATGATGAGCCTGTGTGAATTGTAGCCTCAGTTTGCTGATCGGAGATGCATACCCTGGTATGGAGAAGAGGCAGAAGTTTCACAGAACAGTGGAAAGTAGCATAAGGAAGGGCACAAGGCATTTTTGCCCAGAGTAATGAAACACCTCTTCGTTACACCCAGAAAATTTCCGCTCACTGGAAATCTCCTTTCTTCCCTTTTCCGATGCTCAATTTGAACTCCAGCAGGTCGTCATGTATAAATGTGATTGGCCGATTACATTTTTTCCATTAAGGAGTAGTTGAACAGGTGTACCTAACAAAGTGGCTGGTGAGTGCATGTGCAGCTTAAGAGGACCACAGAAATATATGATAAAATTGATGGAAATTTCTAAAAGTTCTATTCCACCATCAAGAGGAAGCCAAAAAGACTTTTTTTCAGTTTTTTTTTACAGAGCTGGCAGTGATTTTAGGTTTCCTGAAGGACACTTCATGATTCATGAATTATTATCACATTAAAGCATGAATAATGTGCACACACAGTTCCACTCAGATACGATGGCCTCTTTAAGCTGTCTGATAGAGAGAAAACCAGTTATGTTTCTTTTCATATTTGCACTTATACACTGTAACAAAGGTTTATGCTCACAATAAACATGGTGGAATTTCAGTTATTAAAATCAGTGTAGGTACAAGAAATCCCTTTAAGCCAAAAGGTCTTTTGTTTGCGAGGTGCAGCCAGTCAGGAGAAAATTAACAAAAAGAGAGGGTAAACAAAGCTGAAGTAGCTGCACCTGAACTGCGTGGCATGCACAGCTACTCCAAGAAGTCCAAGAAGACAAATGTAGTGCAGGAAAGAAGCATCACAGGTAAAAACATAAAAATATGAAAACTAGTCATTATGCGAGTTGTTTTCCAGAGACTTCTGATGATCCAGCCTCCTGTCATTAATAATGTAGATGTTATTAATCCACTTTCTCAGTTGACTGAGCATGCATCGTGATTACGTGTTAACATTTGTACTACTTTTAAACCACTCATCGGATGAATAAAAGATGCACAATGAGCAGATTTTGTATCCTGTAGTTCTGCTGAAATGTTAAACTACCTAAAATAACATGAAATATTTTCGTGTAGCTCAAAAATAATCAAATAAAATATCTGCAGTCCACTGCTTTTGGTTCCTGTAGAATAAAAATTAGGCAGAATGGATATTTGGCCATAGAGGAAGCCAATATTCAATGTGTGTTTTAGTCTTTCCTCAAAGAGAATAATTTATAAGCTGCTTTCTACTGTTCTGTGAAACTTAAGAGAGGTTTGCGTGCTCTCAGGAGGAGAGCCTTGAAGATATGGAAGCCATCGTTTCATAACCAGGAAAATGAAACAGCAATAGATAGGAATGGAGACATAAGGTCATTTTTTCCATGGACTCTTTGCGAAAGGCTATTTAAGTTCACTTCAGAGTCTGTGCATAACAGAGGGGCCGGTTGCAGTTTCATAAACACTCACTGGTGAATTCATAACAATGACGTTCGGGTTAACAGCTCAAAAATGCTTCATTTGGAGGTGATGTTTAAGAACGAGCCAGGAATCTAATCAAAGATCTAACCTGGGATCTGAGCTTGAGTGGTGAAAAGAAAGAGCTGCGCTGCCCTTTCCACCCGTGCCCCAGAATGGTGACCCACATATTTGCTCACACTGCCTTAGGTAATTGCATCTTCTTTTTTTTTTTTTCCTGAGCAGGAGCAGCAGCAGACAATAACAGGCTTGGAATAACTGTGATTCATTTGGAATTGTTGAAAGAATATAATTATAAGAAAATTTGAGAGTGGATCTACCTGGTGAAAGGATGTTTGTTTTATGGGACTGCTTTCTCATTGAAAGGATGCGACCACCCACATTCACCACACACTCTGTGCTGTGTGGTGAATGTGTAATTACAAGGCACTTTTGACTAAAGTGTTACCAAAAAGTAAACGTGGAATATATGAAGAAGAAAATCTACATAAAATATGCAGGTTGACTAAACAGGGCTGAACTTGCTGTGCAATCAGATGATGGCAAATGAATTGGTTGTGAGCTGTGAATTAGTAGCTGTGAGATTGATGTGAACTAGGATTCATTTTCTGATTAGCTGATTATTTAACAGGTGCATTAACAGGTGCAGTTGGGGTGAAAGAACAGGTTTTCCCCCCACAGGTGTGGATGTGTTAAACTGCACTGAGTAGGCTGCACTGAGTAGAGTGGGGTTCAGCTGTTGCCCAGGGAAGGATTAGTGTGGAGCTTCTGTTTGGTGGTGATGGGCAAAGCTTGTGGGAAAACTCTCCTGAGAGGGGACATAATGAATTGTTTCTTTACTGTTTTCCGTTTTTCATTTCATGCATTTGAATGAGCTCTAAGGCTTTAGCCGTGGTGCTCCGTCTATACTCAATTACACGGTGTGAAAAGTCATTGAGCATCACCTCCGGATGTGATTTTTCTTCCTTCTGTGAGACAGAGCTCACTATTTGAAGCATTAAGACACATATGTCTTGAAATTCTTTTCATTTGTTCTTCTTTAACAAGTGGCGTTGAGGTAAATTGTTTGTAGCCTGTAGCTCAGCCCACACTAACAAATTTCTGCTAAAACGAAAGCAACTGTTGCACACTGATAACATAGTTGTGTAGGTCGACACAGTGATGATGTCTTTAAAAAAAGAGCAACAGAAAGCTACTGTCCCGTCTTACTGCAGTGTTATTTTCATTTGAGTCAGAAAATAAACTTACTCGTGTTGCATCAAGTCACTGTGTGCCACACCGAGCACACAGTCCATATAAAGAAATTTAAAATTAGGTGAAAACTCCTGTAGCAACCCAAGCAAGTGACCATAGTTTGTCATAGTTTAAGAAAGATGATACATGAAAATATTGACACAGGGCTGATCAGAAAGACTAGTGTATTTAGAGGTATGTTTTACTTTATTTTAGAGTAGAAAATATTAATTATGGAAGCAATAACTGTTAGTATATTGGCAATGGAGTGGCTTATAATATACACTTTATTAGGTACACTTTGCTAGTACTGGACTGGACCCTTTTTACCTTCAGAACTACTTTAATTCTTCAATAAACTGCTGGAAACCTTCCTCAGAGATTTTGCTCCATATTGACATGATAGCATCACACAGTGGCTGCAGATTTTAGGCTACACATTCATGATGCGAATCTCTCGTTACATCACCTCCCAAAGGTCATTTGAGTACAGTGAACTCATTGCGACGATCAATAAACCAGTTTCAGATGATTTGAGCTTTGCCACATGGTGCATTACCCTGCTTGAAAAAGCCATCAAAAAGATGGGTGCACTGTGGTCATAGATGGATGAACAGGTCAACAACAATACTCGGGTCGGCTGCGGTGTTTGAACAATCCTCAAATGGTACTATGGGGCCCAGCGTTTCATTTTGTTTAAGCCAAATTCGGAGCCTACCGTCAGAAATATTGAAGCAGAAATTGAGACTTGTCAGACTACTGTAGGCATGTTTTGCTCAATGTGGTGAGTCTGTGTGAATTGCAGTCTCAGTTTCTTGTTCTTAGCTGGCAGTAGTGGGACGCTGTGTGCTCTTCTGCTGCTATAGTCCATATATTAAATCTTGGATCTGTTGTTTATTCAGAGATGCTCTTCTGCACTCCTTGGTTGTGATGAGTGGTTGTCTTGAGTTATGCTGCCTTCCTATCGGCTTGAGTAGCTTGGGCCCTTCTCCTGTAACCTCTGGCATCAACAGGGCATTTACCCCCAGAGAACCGCTGCTCTCTGGAGACTTCTATTTTTCAGACCATTCTCTATAAACCCTAAAGATGGTTTTGTGGAAAAATCCCAGTAGATCAGCAGTTTCTGAAATACTCAGAGCAACCTCTCTGGCCCACTTAAATCAAATTTCTTTTCCATTCTGATGATCGGTTTGACTTTAGCGGATCATCATCAGACTATGTTTTCATGCCCAGTTTTAGTCATGTGATTGGCTGATTAGATATTTGCACTAAAGAGCAGTTTCAACATGTGTACTTACAGTATTAAACTGTGTAGATTTTGGCATATATACTGTAAAATTAACAGTGACATGCTGGAAAACCTGGATGCCAGTATTAAACTTTAGGATAACATGTACATTTATTGCGTAGCAGTCCTGAAGCATGTTTTTCAGCTGTTGTTGTGAGTTGAGAGTGAGTTAAAACTGCTGTAAGGAGAAATCAAAGCATGCAGCCAGCAAGGTTGCTTTGGCACTTTATTAATAGTCAACAGTCTAACAAATGACTTCCTGAGTTATGTATGAGAAATCTCGTCGACCAGAAGAAAAATGGAAACCGGCAGCTTGATGGGCATAGCTGGCTTGGCTGGGAGAAAGTAGACACTACACATTGTTACCATGGGAACACAGAGTGAACAGCAGTGCCACCGTCTAATTAATGACAGTCAGTGCTTCAGCAGAGGGCCGCAATGACATCATCAATACCAGCAGCACAGATGTAGCGAGAGGCAATATGGCTTAATGTCTGAGTAATTATACAAATAGTCACTTTTCACTGATGAAGCTGGAAGCAGTCTGGACAAAGGTGCAGCATGTAAAGAACGCAACGATGTGACTTCATTATGGAGTGACGCCCGCTTATGAGCACTAAATGTCATCTCATTATCCAATAGCATGACCTACATAAAAAGAGCGGCACTAATCTCTATGTAGGCGGATGGTGAATAATGCAGTAAAATGTGGGAGATCTTTATGAATCTTAGATGTCTTGTTGGTTGCTGGCAAGGTAACAATGGACTTCAGAATGTTTCTATATAATCAGTCTGGCATCCTGTACTATCTGCTCAATGCTTTGGTACTATTATGTGTGTAGTGTGCATGGAGTATGCTATAGAAATAAGAAGACAACACAGAATTTTAGCTGCTTTCAGTTATTTGAAAGTCTTTCATTTGCTGACTTATTTATTCATTTAATACACAACAGGTGTCAGGAGTTTCTGTGTTAACATGTCATTAAATATGTAAATAGTGGTCATCACTTTATATGAGAGTTAACAATGCAAACAGGACTGCAGTATAGCACAGCAGTGCTCAGAGCTAAACGCTACTGTCAGCATATGTTTAACTGACTTTAATATGTTAGCGTGCTACCATTTGCTAATTAGCACTAAATTCAGCACATTTGAGAATTGCATGAGAAAAGCCATTTTTGCCCAGTTTTGCAGTATATTGAAAACATACTATTGTAGTTTACTCTGAGAGTCTTCAGAAGAATAAATCTATATATAATTAGGTCAAGGGCTCACCAAAGTCATTAAGAAACGTTTCTGGGAATCATTGCCCAGTCAAGACAAACAACCGCCAGACCTGATTGACCAGCACTGCCATCCTTAAAACTAAGCCACTACACACAGCAGTGGTGGTAATTAGGTCAGAGTGCCACATCCTTGTTAGATTTGCTCTATCAGCCCAAAGAACATTATTCATCTGGCACCAACACTACTTATCCATGGAGGGGCACATTTGGAAGTATTTGTGCTCTAAAATGTTTTGGCGAGAGCTTCAGAACTTACAGTGTCAGACCTTTGAAAAAGACAGTCCCATTGCTGTGTATGCATTACTGAAGCTTGAGGAAAAAATTAATGGAGCATTAAGAGACAAAGCAAACATGTTACTTAACAAGAGGTAGGTGGTGGAGGAATCCTAAAGTGAAGCACTCTGTTTAGGGAAGAAAAAGTACTCACTGACTTTGGATCTTTTTTTCTGATACCCTTTAGGGCATCACAGTTTCAGAGTTGACAGATGGGTAAATCTGAGTGTACCGTGTGCAGTTTATTAACTTCATTTTGCATGATTTCTGAATGGAGTTAGTAGATTTTTACCACTCATCACCCCATGAAGCCTCTGAATAGGTATTCAGAGGCTTGTGTGGTCTAATTGTAGGTTGTTTGAACTCCTCGTGACTGATTTATCCTCCAGGACTTGTGTCTGTTTCATTCACCATCTCGTATGAGAGAAGTGTCTTTTACAGGTCTGATCGCAGTATAAGCAAACCTATATTTTGCAATCTAGTTTCTAGAGGCATATTTAGAGTCGATGCTTGAAGCTGACTCTTAATAATTATTTACTATTATTCATGCTTTTAGTCTGAAGTGCATCGGTTTGCTTCTTACTGTTGCCAGACTGTAAGTGAAAGTACATTTTATTCTAGTACTTTTGTGAAAGTGACTTAAGCCTCCAGAAACCATTAAAATTATCTGCAATAACAAACCTTTCGTTCTTACTTTCGCTCGCTTGCTTTCATTCTTGAGCAGGCTGAAATTGCACGCGTATAGTTTTGTTTTCCGTTTTTGGTTTGCGTTAGCACACAGCGCATTTTGCATAGTTTCTTTGTTTAAGTTGAGCCATCGCAAACATGTAAATCGTGCTGTTTCTTCTTTGAGATAAATGCATTAACGATAGCTTCCTCGGGATACATTAACAATACATCATTCTTGCTATGTTTTCTTCTATTTTTTTTTTTCAACTTGTCAGCACTTCCTTTTTTCCCCCAAGGTTGAATTAGGTCACATTAGCTGTGCTGCATGCTCTACGACTTGATCGGCTACATTTCTACAATATAAATAAATCCATTAGTGACTAAAATTGTAGGACAGTTCACCTCTTCCCAGCCCTACCTACCAGATTTGTCATCTACCTGACTTTCAAGTTTCTCAGTCGTGACAGAAACTAGAACAACCAGTGTGATCACACTATGGGAGTAACACAGAAAGGGACAGCACTGAATGCAACACTGAATTTGCTCAGTGCAGTATGGGGATGTCAGTTGGATGCATTGTTACAAACTTTACTTTTAAGTAATGCAGACCTGTTTAACTAAGCTGTTCCTTCTGCTGTGTTTTACTTTTATTTATTTTTTTAAAAATAGTATATCTTTTTATTCATAGAAGATACTTAGGGGTTCTGCAGATATCCTAGCAGTTCTGCAGTCACTTTCATAAGTGCAGGACTGAGGATGTTGCACAAACTACACAGATGTTGGGTGTGCAAGAAGTGTGTGAAACTGTGTAGCTGTAGTGGTGCAGCCACTGTGAGGAGTGGTAATACAAGGCTTTTAGTTTCAAGGTTGGTTAGCGCTGACAAATCACAAACGGTGTCATGCCAACAATTCAAGAGTCAGTTAAGAGGGTTCAATCACCTGATGGAGGATGTTTATGTCTCCAGAGAGGCTTCACGTATAACTTGGCTGGCTAAACTGGCATCATCCTGGTACCACCTCATGAGCCAGTCACTGAAATTGGGACTACTACAACAGCTGCAGGCTGCATCAGCTGTGTGGAAAATGTGACTCATTACATTAAGATGGTCATTGAGACAAGTGGTCTGCATATCTACCGTGGCCTCAAATGTGCGTCTGGAGTTCAGGGACATCTGGAGAGAAATTCAAATCATAAAACATCATGACGACCGGCCGAGCCAGAAGCAGACGCTTGGTTGGCTTTGACTTTGAAATTTTGTGTTCATGGGTTTTTTTGGGGGGGGGGGTTTAAATACTTTTTTCCTGTCTGGGTTAAAACATTTTTTTTTTCTTTTGTTGTCACCTTAGCAATAAAACCTGTATGCTTTAAAAGCAATGATGGGAAAAAAGGACCCACAAAATATAGAAAACAAAGTAAAGATTTTCGTGTCATCTGTTGAGATTATTTTACTGAAACTGTTCTCTCCTCAATTTTTCTATATTTTCTTGCATTTTACAAGTTGCTCCGTTTTATTGATTTAAATTGGTTTAGCAAAAACTCTTCAAAGTACACGCTGGCACTCACAGGTCAACACTCACACTCTTCATTATGAAAAGCTCCATTTGTCTAATTAAGAACATGCACTTAAGGCTCTCTGATGTTAAAGGCTAACTTGTCAAAGCAGTTGACACTCACTCTCTAATGAGATGAGGCACAACAGGTGACAGCGTTGATTCTCATGTGCTCTGTGCTCTCTATTCACACGAGAACTGGCCTTGATTACAAGATCTGCCATTAAGGAAACATATTTATGCAACCCAAAGTATTTTAAATAAGAAGGAAAGGATAGCACATCAGTGCAATCAAAGATGTGGCTATTTCCTACTGAAAAATTTAGTTTTTTTTAGTTATTATTTTACTTAACATTGTCTATATAATTTAAAATACGGTCTCCTCACTTGTTTGTGAGTAAGCAAGCGTCACATGCGGTTAATAATGTAAACCATCTATGTTGCTAACAAGTACAGTAGAGCTTGATATTTGGGAAAGTATGAGTGTAAAAAGAGTCTCACATTTACACATTTGGCACCTAATTGTTCATAATTACTGTTTTTAAGATTCTGGTCTTTCATTTTTAAAGATCTTAAAGATCTTTAAAAATGAAAGACACATTCAGAAATGTCATAGGGAAACAAAATAACTAATTAGTCTACCTACCATTAAGTTATTAGAAATAATTTATCAAGTAATGAGGGCTATAATCAGTAGCAGTGGACTTGTGGCTTTAGCCATGTAGACTAAGTGGCATCTATCCATACAAAAGCCATCCATAAATGTCATGTTAATAAAATTTAGGACTTGGTTAAAATGGCTGGTGTACTGATAGGCTTTGTCCAAATAGCACAATTAGATAAACTACTGATATGACTGTGACAGTCATATAGGCGTACTACAGTAAAACCTCTGCCTTATTTCTTTTTTAACGCTCCAAATAGTTTCTCCATGTAACTGCTCTCTTCAGTTCTTTTAACATTCTCGACATGCCCACATCTGTAGCTGCTTGTGAAGCCACTTGACAGACACAAAATACTTGGAAGCTGTCCATCATAAAGCTTGAAATTAGTCATGCAGACTGCTGACCCACATTTGGGACTTCAGCTGAGGAGAGAAGGGAACCAGGAAGTTGTTAAAAAAAATATAGGAAGTGTATGGGGAAGTACTTAAGGGGGGGCAAAACAAAAGTCTACAGCTTCTTGTTTTGCTTATACGTTGAGGTGTTGTCATCTTTCTGTATGGCCTGCCTCCCTTCCACCCTGCAGATTTAAATAAATGGTTTATAAACTTATAAACAGGGTCAGACAGGCTAATCTGCTCCGTGTTGCTGGCAGGGAGGAGGCACCGTTCACCACCTCCTCCTGCCCATGTGATTTGCCTTAATATACCAGCAGTACCTGTAAGGTCAATTTGCAGCATGCCGTCACCCACTCCTATAGATTCCTTCTTGTGAATGTAAAGCTATATCTTAGTAGATTAAAGGTTAGCCTCCTATGGCCAAGTCTCGGTAGGCTTCACAGTTTCAAACAGTCGGAAAATTGCGGCGCAAAAGCCACATTACAAATCTATTCTTCTTTGCATTGCTTTAATGACATTTTATTGGGTTGTTATTCATTAAGCACGTGTTAAAGATTGCAGTCTGCCCCCTTCCTTCCCGGTCACCAGCGCAGGTTTCTTTCGGTTGTGTTGCACAGCATTGCTGCTTATGCTGCTGCTGCCTTCGTTACCCGAGTATTGAGCTACCAGCTGACCTACTTTCTCTGCTCTCAGCCACTCGGTCCTGTTTACAAGCCGCTGCCAGCGGAGGATGTGGAGTACAGACCCTGGAAAAAAGAGAGAGCGGGAGACCGCAACTACAGAAAAAAAGCCACGAATCAGAAATTTGGTCCTCGGTTGTTGATAAATTAGGACTGTCAAAGCCACAGAGAGCTCACCGACGATTAATAACAGCACGTTATTAACTTAAGGCGCTGTTATGCAATTTAACGCTTTCAGCGCTCTCGCCTGGTTAGTCAGAGGCTGCTGATTGCGCTCGGCTGCTATGCTGTAGTTTTTACATTTTGTTTTTCGTTTAAAAATGACTAGTTTGGTTAAAGTTAAGTGTGGATTCGGATTTCTGCTGGCGACCTGTTTTCAAGGTATGTGAGATTTAACTTAAGCTTTCAGTTTCGCGTCACTGTGACAGACGAGCGCAAAATGTTGTCATAGGCTGCTGCTACCCGCTTACTCCGTTTTATATCATCAAAGTTCACGACTGGACTCTTTTCCCAATAAAGGAGAGGTGGGCGACCGCATGTTTATTAGACGGAGCGCAGGCTGATTTGGTTGGTTTGGTTAAAATCCAGGTATGTTTGACAGCGTTAGCGCTCTTGAATGCTGCTTACATGTTTTCAGCTCAGAGTCATCAAGTGCCCTGGTTACAAGGCTGAAATAACCTATTTTCCCCTCCACCCGTTGTGCCCCAGATGATGACATTAATGGCCAAAACACTAAAGGGGTTTTCGTCATTGCTTCCTCTAAGACGCCACAAAGAAAAATGTTAAATGTCACCGGAAAATGTATGCTTAGATAATTTCTCAGCAGGCTTAGGTCAGGCTGATGTTACCCAACCTGGCAGCTTTAAGCCTACTGGAGTTCACATTTCTCTGACAAACCCACAGGTCTTCGAATTCACAGTCCATTCAGGGCTTTTTGTTTATTTATTTATTTGTTAATTTAATTATCTGCAGCTGAAAGGGATTCCTTATTAGAGCAAAGCATTTCCACTGTTTGAGTCTGCATGAAGTGTGGCAATGCTATTTATTTACCCTGTACATACTGGAAAGTTAAAGGGTCAGTGAGGGCTCTCAGTGGCCTTTCCTCTGTTTTTCATTTATAGGTTTGCAGCCAGTTGAAGTGCTCCCTGCTTCCTTATCAGTTAAAGGCAGCTACACCTACTCTGGAAATCATAACACGACACATTTAGAAACACGTTTTTATATGTTATTAAATGCATTTTGAAACGAGTGTTCATGTTTGCATGTGCTCATCTGTGCGTACAGCATGCAGCGTTACACGTGTGTTTGATAAATGGTGGTAAGGTTGTAAGCTTTCAAACAACCAATAATATGAATGTCGTACAGTCATGACGCAAATGAGAAAAGGGTAAATGCTGTGCAAATTATTTCAGATTTTATGTAATCTAGGCTTAAGCAGCAAGACCTAGATACATGTTAAAAACGTTTCCACACTGACTGAAATAAAGCTTGTCCAAGCCCAGTTAGTGTTTACCTGACGGCTTGAGCTGTCAGCTCAAACCCAGATGCAGGTGGATGTGGTCAGACAGTTTAAACCTGCAGACGAGCAGATAGTAGTCGTCCAGCGCCAGTGCCACAGAACAGCTTTCTGTGTGGAATACCAGAGTAGTTGTGGGGAATGGTGTTGGCTGTCAGAAAACCTGCAGACAGACTTTTTCTGTTGCCTCGTTCGTTTTCCTGTGTGTTATTCCAGGGTTGCAAAAAGTTTTATATAATACTTTTGTGAGTCATTAGGCCTACTCAGTTTATCATGTCCTGGTTATTCAGAGCTGTGGTTTATCTTTTTTCTTTTTTAATTGTAACCTTTCAATCTGGGAACCAGATATTTTTGGCGGAGCAAATGATTTATATGTTAATAGCATGTCTATGTTTTTCACTTGTAACTGCATAATGTAAATGTATAACCACTGGTGGGTGACCACCTTGCAGTCTGTATTTCCTAGCTAATGTCCTTTTGAATTCATTACAGATTTTTCCTAGTGGCTCCATAGTGCACTGCTTTCCAGGTTTGATCCCGGGGAAAGCACACAATTCCCCTTGGTGTTGAGACAGGAAGGGCATCTGGTGTGAAAATGCTAAAACATGCGGAGCTACCTACTGTGGTGACCGCTTGTGAATGAGGGAGCAGTTCAAAGTAGCTACTTTATTACATTATTATGTTTTTTGTTTGTATTTTAAAGAGGTTTTGTGCATTTAGCAAAATCTGTATATAAGACAGAAAAAGCAATGGTGCCATGTAATCAAACAAGAGGTTGGTGTGCTAGTATATTAGCAAAGGCCGTACACATACCTTTTAATTAGTGCTAACATATAGAGTATTGGAGCAGGCTTCTTGGTCGGGTTGTTAATACTGCATAGCAGGTCACATTATATGTAAAGTAATTTGATTAAAAGACACTAACACTGGTACTGTGAGAGGAACGGTTCGCTGACTCTAATTAGCTGATGCTAACACCGCTAACACTGCTCTGTTACCATGCAGTTGTCTGTCAAACCAGCTCTGCCCATATAAGGCATTACTGTATACCTTAATAGCATTTAAAGGCTTAGTTGTTTAAAAAAATATCACCCAGTAGGAGGGATTTAACCTTTTTCTGCAGCAGTCTGTTAGCCTCAAGCTACCATGTTTGATATACTGTGGCTTTTGCATTTCCGAACTAGCCTAATTTTTCAAACCTAGACAATGCTGATTAGGTTTGTTTTGGTTTTTAATATTTAAATATTTTCCGAGTTAATTAGATATTAGTATTGGTTAGTTTTGTTAGTTTTTATGTAAATCTATGCTAATGGTTAGCAAAGATTTGCTAGGTTCTTGTTTATGGATTGAAAAGTAGTGGGCGATAGGGATGCATTTTAAGTCGAATTATGAATTGTGCTAGAAATCAGAGGGTGAAACAATCCATCGATACTTCAGATGCGTTAACTAAATTCAACAAATGCAATTTTTGGAGATTTAGTTGAAATCTCAAAGTATTCCCAGTCTTACTCTGTGCTCAGAGACGTTAAAGAGAGAGAGAGCTGCCCCACTGTTAACATTACAATCTAATTTCTTGATTGTAACTCAAAATTTATAGTTAAAGTGTTTATTTATTAGATCTGTTCAAATGCAGACTTGGAAAGCTAGTCTGCATTTGATTTGTAAGTTGTGAAATAAAGTATAAGTAGAAAAATTACATAGCTCTTGATCAGTTAAATACACTTTAACACATTATCTGGTCTTTTGCCTTACAAATTAAATACTGAGTTTTGCTCCGATATACTTGTGATTTTAGAAAATAACATTTGACCAAGCTGTACTTTGACAATGACACACTAGCAGTATGTGCATGCCATCAATATAGGAAAATGTTAATTAAATCTATTCTACATCACATGACAGAAAATCTTTAAAGCTCATATGCTCGCTGCCCGTGTCGCTAGCGCTGATGTCAAACAGGTATTTTTTTTTGTTGACAGAGAAATATCTACTGTCAGCATCGCTCATCTCATCACGCGCCCATGCCTTCTGCAAGCCAGTATTAAAGTTTCTGATGCTATCAAAAACAACCAGTTTCCTGCTGCTTTTGCATGAGGGTAATCCATCATTAGCAAAGATCCACAGATAATATGACAGTTCCTTAGCATCTCATATGTTTTAAAACTACAAAATGAAAAAAATAAAACCCATAATGCCTGAATGTGTTTGCAGCTCATGACCTGAGTGTTTTAAACATTATCACAAATACCCACCTAAAGGTGAAAAAGCAAAAGTGGAGAGGACACGAGAGCTTTTTAGATGTCATTCACTGCAGTAGAGGAGTACTTTAGGTCCTCAGCTCTCAGCAAACAGCATGACACCAGCATGCTTTTTTACTCATTAAAGCCATTAGTGAGCTTCACCGACTCACATATGAAATGAAAATAAGGGTAGTAAATGTTTCAAATGTGGTCGTAAATGATTTTCATCTCAAAGTGATAATAGTTATTAAGTTTAAATTAAATGCACAGATGGAGCATATTAAACAAGCTGTAGTTGAGGGTGGAGAGTTCTTTTTAAATGCAATACAAAGTCTACACGCTAAGAATTCACAAAGAAAATGAACTATTTCATGGCCATTGTCATTGTCTCTGCCTCTTCTACAGCCTGTTTACATACAGTGTCATCATGAACTTGAACTTCAGTGTACCACCTTGCGAAGTGAGCTCAGGTTTCAATTTAAAGGGTTTTAAATACCCGAAGGCACGAGTGTAACGAGACTCGGATGTTTTTTAGCCGTTGACCTTGCGAGGTGTGGTTTAACCTCAGTACTAGAATGCAGATGGATATATGAGGTTTATTTTAGCTGTGCAGAGAGAAGATGCAGTGTTTCTCTTTAATCTTGCGAAGAAAAAAAGGACATTTACACAGTAGATCAGTTTATGAGTGGTAATTTCTGTTGCTTGCTATACAAACTTCAGCTTTTTTGTTTTGTCAACAATTCAGGAAGATCTTTTTCGTCTGCGTCTATGCTGTAAAAGCATAAACAGTCTAAAGAGTAGTTTGGCAGTAAGTAGGGCAGTAAATGCAGAAATTATGTTTCTGATTAAACATTGGCATTTCCCCTCTGCGGTAGCTAATGTTTCTTTGTTTTGTTTCATTTAGTTTTTTTGCAAGGCATTTCTAATCAATCTGGCCCAATTAAATAAGAGCTTGATTTTTCAGTAACACATTCGAGCTTCATCCTGAGGGTTGCTGTGTATACAAAGGGGTTTCTTTTCTCATGTGTTTTTTAGACACCTTTGTGTGGAAATCTTTACTAAGCTATGGAAACCTGAAAGTGGGATGGAAGTTTGTGTGTCATAAAGAGGACATCTGTAGCTACAAGCTAATGCTAAGACGTCACAAATTTGTGGTGACCTAAAGCATAATGTCAGCTTGTTAACATGGGAACCTTTTCCACAACAATATACAAGTAATTATATTAAAAATGCTTGAATTACTGCTTTGCAGTGAAAGACTTTCAGCAATATCTTCTTTGTTTGTGCCTCTCATTTGAGTTCCTTACCTTATTAGCTCACTCTGACCCATTTGACGCCCTACAAATGGCTTCATATAAGCTACAAATAGACTACATATATGCCCATGAAGTATGGGGAAAGAAGCAAACTAGAAATATAAATTATGGGTGAGTGTTTGATTTTTGCCTGCTGCTCTGTGTTTTGGACTCCTTTTGGACTGGAAAGATTTTACTGTGGAGCAGTTGCAGGAAGCTGAGGGCAGTTTCTGCAGTAAAACACAGACAAGGATAGCATAGCAAATGTTAAACACCAGACCCTGAATTTAAGGCAAAATGTAGCTTTTGGATCTATAAAAATATGGATTGGCATGAAAACAAAACATAAGTGATACGCTTTTAGTTTAACCGTGATCACTTTTGAAATATCAGCTGTGTGCATAGTCTCCAAATATTAAACATGCAAAGTTGAAAGTTCACATAATATTCCTTTGCTTTGTTTTAGATTAGACCCCGACCTATTTATTGGCCATGCTGATATATTGGCTGATATTAGCTATTTCCAAACATACCAGTACTGGCATTTATAAGGATTAATAAATAAAAATGTGAAAAGTAAAGAAGCGACAGGAGAAACACCCTTCAACCATATCATGAGTGTTGATGTTGTTTAGTGTAGCCATCAAAGGATAATCTGCAACTTCCCCGATGACTCGTGTTTGGAGCATCACAAAAGGAACCATTTTAACCAGAGTCGGCAAGTGCATTAACAAGTAATCCACGGTTTGTTGTAATAGTACAACAAGATTTCTTTTAAACTGATTTCTCTCATAATTTTAGCAAGGACTAAAATATGGAGAATTTTAGGGAAACACGTTTATGTTTTGTGTGTCTGAAGGAAAAAAAATGTTTAAATCAGCAAAAATCTGTACCATCAGGCTCTATTTTTAGATATCATGGAACCAGATAAAAAAAACCCAAACAAAACAAAGAAAAAACCCTTGTGCACGGAGCCTGCTGACATCACAGCTCAGGTGTTTTCATCATGTCACACCACCATTAACCTAAGCCTCTTGTTGTGCCTAGATGGACCATTTCTTCTGCAGTGATACAGTTGGGAGGTGTTATTTATTAAAAGAGAAAATTGTTTCAATATCTACCAGTGCACAGAGCAGGGAAACATCTTTTAGTTCCCTTATATTCAAGAGGAGGAACACATTTCCAAGGCTGATATCTCCAAAGCTGGGCAGCTTAAAACTAGCCTTTGGTGTTAGCCACACTGTCCCTTTAAATCAGATTTAAATGCATATAAGAGCATGAATTTCAGGATATCACTGATGTAAATGATAGAGAATAACTGAATAAAATGGTCTGAGGTAAATTACGATACTAAACATGCCAGTGGGGAAATGTATGCTTTAGCATATAAAGGAGGTTGAGAATGAGATTAATCCATGGATTTCCTCTCCAGAAGTTAGCCCATCATCTTTTCATATATACCCCCTTAAGGAATGCACATAATTACATTCCTACAACAGTGTTGGTGTGCAAGTGGTTACTGGCTCAATTATCTCAGGCTGAAATGGTGCTTAAACACCAGCTTCAAACAATTGTGTGTTCCTGTATGTTCTATAGGAACGAGAGTCTGGAAACCCAAGATAGAAAATGACTCCTTTTATGAAGAAGGAAAGGGTGTAAGCTAAAATGCAGACATTTTTTTTTTTTTTGCTTAGGCCAGAGACTTTTATTCTTTTTAGCAGTGAGCTGTTAAACACTGCAACACATCACTCAGATATCTCCAGTCATAGTGATTCTCTTGTCCCTGTGGGTCTCATTTAGATGCAAAATGATGGAAGCAGCAATATCGAGTAATTTTGCCTGAGGCCACTCAGTGTAGGCTACATTTGGAGTAAGACAAACACAGACGACTGCCTGCATTAAGGACCACTAACTATAATTATAATTTGAATATAATTGATTCAGAGTTGAATTTATTTCCAGACCACGAAACCGTGGACAATTTTAATCAAGGTTAAAGGAAAACATGAGCGTTGCTTTCCTACTGGAAAGTGTCTGAAATATAATAATTGCTCTTAATTGCTGGCTTTCGAAGAAGATGCACGGTGTACTGTCAGCCACAATAAGGGGAAAACATATGTTTTCATGTATAGATTATATGGAGACATGTTATTAATTGGTCTGCAAGTGAAAACAGTTTCATGCTGTTTAATTGCAGCTGTCCAAAGCTCGTCTGAGTGAGTTCTTAGTTTGGTCTATAAAAGAAGCGTCTGCTCCATGTTGTTTAAGATTGCCGTATACAAAGGATGTGTGAAGAAGGTGGCCGCTGTGCGCTCTGTGTTTTTTCAGGCCAGGTTATCAAAAGAAGTGTCTGCTTCAGACATTTTTCTAGGTCAGAGGAGCTCGTCCTAAGCAAAAACACTTCTTAAGTGATGAAGTACACTAGCCAGGTGAAAATAGTTAATTCGCTTCATGTTGTATTATTAATGTCTTTCAGCAGCACACATTAAGTCCTCACAGTAAAAACAGCATTTTTGAATGCAAGTCCTACAGAAAATGCTAACTTTCACTGTGTTAACATTGGTGCGATTGATTGATTTGTTAAAACGGCAAGCTAACGGGGTGCCTGAGTGGCTCAGTGGACTCAGCAGGCAAACCATGTGCTGTGAGAAGGCTTCCTATAGATTGCACAGGCCCAGTTTCAAATCTGTGATTAGGCCATTTACTGTGTGTCTTCCTGGTCTTTCTCCTATCTTTCCTGTCTTGTCTCTTAAAAAAAAACGCTAGTGGTCCGTTAGTGGTCAAGCTTGCAACAAATGTCATATTTTCTTGATGCGTTTACAAAGTGGCTTGGGAGAACGTTCATTTGAAATATTTGAACACAGTGTTCTCATGGAAAATCTTGTAGTGACAGTGATACCATGTTTGCTTTGTATCCAGGATTTTAAAGGCTCAATTATTATGGATTTAATATTGCAGAAATGTCCTGAGAACAAGCAGTCAGTCTACACTCACTCACTGGGTAGACCTTGCTAGTTTTGACCCCCCCTTTGTCAACAGAACATATGCACACTGAACAGGATGGATCCATGCTTTCATGTTGTTTACACCAACTTCTGAGCATGCCATCCAAATGTTGTAGCAGAAATCAAGACTCATCAGATGGGACGTTGTTCCAGTGTTCCACTGTTGAGTTTCAGTGAGTCTGTGTGGACGGTACCCTCAGTTTCCTGTTCTTAGCTGACACGAGCGGTGCCCAGTGTGGTCTTCTGCTGCTGTCCATCTACTTCAAGGTTCGATTTGCTTTGTGTTTAGAGATGTTCTTCTACTTATCTTTGTTGTAACAAGTAGTTATCTAAGTTACTGTTGCCTTCCTATCAGCTCCAAGCAGTCTGTCCTTTCTCCTCTGACCTCTGACTTCAACAAGGCGTTTTTGCTCAGAGAACTGTCGCTCACTATTTGAACCTCTTGTTTTTTTCTCTATAAACCCTACAGATGGCTGTGTGGGGAAAATCCCAGTAGATCAGCAGTTTCTGAAATACTCAGACCAGCCTGTCTGGCACTAACAAGCATGCTATGTTCAAAGTCACTTAAATCGCCTTTTTTCTTCATTCTGATGCTTGGGTTAAACTTTAGCAGGTCGTCGAGCAGCTGAACAGGTGTGTCATTGAGTTAATGCGTGCCCTGCAGTTTTTGCTCAGGAGTTTTGTCTGTTTTCACAGGATTTGGCTTTTCTTTAATTGAACTGAGGAGGTGGTGGACAGCGGGACCGTGCTAAGTTTTTCTAAAAGAGCGTTCAGAAAGGAGGGCGCGGATGGGACTTAAAAGACTTCAGAAAGGGCCTGGTTGGCAGAAGGAGTGAGTATGGACAACCTTTCTGATTTCGGAGGCCCCTGTCCGTCTGGCCACAGGGAATGGGAGTGAGTATGAAATAAAGTTACCTTCATTTTGATTTCTTTATTTAGTTCATGCTTCATAACCAACACTGTAGTGGTACACACAATATACCATTCAAATAATCATGAAAGTTTTCATGTATATATGATAAGAGTTCAAAGAAATCTGGTATATCTTTTTAGACATTACCATTTAGCAAGGTTTTTCATAGTCTTTCATTGTGAGCATACATGCACAAAACACATTTGAGAAATGTATAAAGATAAACTGCATAACAAACATGTAGTAAATGTTGGATTTTAACAATGAAGAACATATCTGTCTTGAATGACCCTCAATTTGAGTTGTGTGAGGAGCGTGCTGTTCAATATTCAGGCAGTTCTTAGAACATCATCTGCAATGCAAAGCAAAAAAACCCCTTTTACACAAATGTGATCAAAGCACTTACATCCATCAAGAGTAATGAAGCATTTTATGAATCACTGTGGGACTATATTAATATTGATCCAGTACCACAGGAATAATAAGTTACACTCATGCAGAGTTGTGCAGTCATAACTTCAGTGTTATGACTGCACAACTTTTCTTTTTGTAATACCTGCTGTGTCTGTGATGTACAAGCCGGTCACTTCTTTTGACATTTTAAAGATAACGCCCAAGTTACAGCCTATCACATGATACTCACATGGCAATGAATATAATGCAGGTCATAGTCAGTGTAATCATGTAAAAACATTCTTATTTCAGTCTGTAAGAGAAAAATGCTCTTCGGGAAAGTTGTTTTTTAATGTTATTTCACGTATAATTCACTGTTGGCTCACAAAAGCTTTGTTACAGCCTCACTCTTTGGGTCACAGTCAGGAAATAGTGAGAAAGATGGAATTTTCAAAATAAGTTAGTTTAAAAACAAAACAAAAAAACCTGAAATCTGCTCTGAAAAATTGCTACTGGCCATACCCGGGTCAAAGTCATGCGCTGACAAGGTTGATTACATATAACACAATTTTTTATGACTGATTATCTCTGTTGCTGCTGATTAACCATTTACACTCGATAAAAATAAACTCCTGCTGCTGTGTTCTCAGGTAGTAAATATCCTGTTACGACCAGGAGTAATGCGTAAGAAAAAAGATATGGACGTGACTCGTGACTTGTCTGCCTTTAGACATCCAACCACGTGAGCCTCTGAGTATAAACCAATAATACAAATATGGAGTAGGTCACTTACAAGTCACAGTGACCTGTTAAACATGGGAGAAGACCAGAGGCTTCAAATGCGGTTACCTCTAACATAATCACAGCATTAGTAGTGGTTGGTCCACACAGTCTCTGGTAATTTCTTGAGATTGACAATTAAATGGGCTTTTTTTTTTTTTTTTTTAAATACAACATATTGTACCATCTCACAGAGTGTAGTGCAGGACTACAATACAAAATAAACAATGGCTACATTCCTTTTATCTGCTTTACTTGTGAATCCTGGATGATTGAGTCATTGTTGAGGTTGTTAGTGAAAACTGCTCTCGTACTAGGACAGCTCAAAAGTCTTGCTGTGAAAACTGTTTGTTATATTGTTCAAAAGACAAAAATATGACCTGCTCTTGTTATATTATCACTGACACGTGTTTGATGACGTCAAAGGAACTTCTTCCTAACGTGTATCCTTCTTTTTCAAGCACCAATAGCTGCATGGACGATTTAATGGATGAAGATGAGAAGGACAGGGCAAAAAGGTACTGACGTCTGTGCATACTGGGCAAACACTTCATGTATAGTATCACACATTTATTACTATTTACATAAATGGGAATGGCAATGGAAAACAGATTATTGGTTGTAGGTCACTTTAAAAGAAACTGGACTGGACATAATAAATGAAGAAATTCATTTCATTTTCTGTGACATTACAGTTAATCTGGGTCTCTTTTGGCTCATTTTTGTATTTTAAACACTTACAAATACTGGTGTCTAAAAGCGACTGAGTTCTTAAAGTTCACAAAGGTTTGACTCCAGATTTACGTATTACTTCTTATCTGAAAAATTCCTATGGACACTCTAGGACATGGTGTCAGAAGATATCAAATTCAACCACCGGGCTAAGTTGGTAGAATAACCAGCCTTCTCTTTTTAAAAAAAATGTAAATTCTGTATGATTAAATCCATGTTTAATTAATTTTTTCATGCCCTATTTTTATAACAAAGTACCCACAGATTAGAATATATTCAGGCTCTGCTTACATTTTCAGCACCATGCCGCTGTTACATTTACCTTTCTTGTTCTCCTAGTTTTCTTTTTTCCTTATTCCGAAATGTCTTAGGTTTTGTATCTTCCATGTAAACAGGATAGCTGAACTAAAGTCACTTAATTTTCACTTGCAATAACTGCTCTGTTTTAGGGCATCCCGTAACAAATCAGAAAAGAAAAGAAGAGACCAATTCAATGTGCTCATCAAAGAGCTGTGCACCATGCTGCAGGGTCAGGGCCATCCGCGCAAGATGGACAAGTCCACCATATTGCAGAGGACCATCGACTTTTTGCAGAAACAGAAAGGTACGGGCTTTTATGTAGTCTTTCTATTTCTATAGTATTTCTATTTAGTTTTGTTAATTTAATAGACTTATTTCTAACATTTTCTCCGCCCTTTTCTCTTTTCCAGACATCACTGCACAGAACGACACCTGCGATGTGAGGCAGGACTGGAAGCCTTCGTTTCTCAGTAATGAGGAGTTCACTCAGCTAATGCTGGAGGTAAATTTCAGGAGGATGTCTTTGAAGATCAGCTGTTATTTAATTCTGCCATTAGGTAATATTAATAAACGCAAAGGCAAAGCTACATCCCCTCTAAAATGATGATTTTTATTTTAAGTGCATACATTTATAGTTTGCTATAAAATCAGCAGCGAAGACATGAGGTCTCTTTAGGCAATGTGCGAAAGCAAAGTAAATATCAGCACGTTAACACGTCAGCATAATGTGCTGATGGGTTAATTAAGACCCGATGAGACATTGTGCAATTACGGTGCAATTTTTCAACATGGTGTAATACAGTAATATAATTGTGGTAACTTCCTCCCTCTTGCAGGCCCTAGATGGTTTCTTGGTTGCATTAACTACAGATGGTAACATCATATACGTGTCTGACAGTGTTTCCTCACTTATTGGCCATTTACCGGTAAGTAAGAGGGCCTTAATCAAATTCATGCAACCATCAAAGCTCTGAATTGTCACTTAAGCATAGCAGTGATTTAGACAACATTAGATTTCACTTCACCATATCTGGTCCTCGTTTTATTTTTGTTGCCATAACAGTGAAATTAGACTTTGAGTGTATGAACTGTGACAACAGAAAAAAGCTCTGTTTTGTTGCTTTATCTGAAGCAGATTGCCGTTGTGACTCCCATTAAGACTGTTGTGTAAGATATCACTTGTTGAAATGGTGCCAGGAAGACTGACTGCCGTTCATCTGTCTTTTTTGCACCAGTCAGATATGGTGGACCAAAATATCTTGAATTTCCTCCCGGAGCGGGAGCACGGGGAGGTGTATAAGCTGCTATCATCCCACATGCTGATGACTGACCCCATTGCTGCTGACTTCCTTGACAGTGAGTATCCCGCTGAGCGGGCTCTCTGCACACACTGTGTCTGGGTCATCGTGTTGAAACACAGCGGAAGTAGAAAGGTTAAAGCCTGTAGACTGTCTCCCACTTTGGGAGATCAAAATGCTGTGGACAGAACAGTCAACGTTGGTGTAATTCTCCTCTAAAAATCAGCTCAAAAAGTTATTTTGGCTCAAGAATCTTCTTTCTTTGTTTGAAGTACAAAAACTACACTTGACTGTTGTTTTCTGTCTTGTAACAAAGACTGTTTGGTCTGAAGCTGAGATACAGAAGCTAGTCGAATTACGGTCTGCAGGTTATTGGATTGCTGATTAGTGTGTATCTATGATTAGACTTTTTGCTAATAATAGGAGCTAGCTTAGTATCATAGTTAAGACTTTAAATCACTGTTATGTTAGCACAGTAATCCAAAGCAATGTAGTATGGGAGGCTCAAGACACTGACCTTAATCCTGTGTTACTATTGGACTTTTCTGGGGAAGAGAGAGGGCGAGTCGCAGAGTCTCGGCCTATCTTTAGAGACCTAAATAGCAAACTGTCACAAAGCCAAGTCTGCAGTAAACAACATCCTTTGAGCACATCCATCATTTGTTTTTTACCAGTAAAAAGGATTACACTTTATTACTTTGCTATGCAAAGGTAAGTTTATTTTACACTGTCCTAGTGCAGGAAATAAAGCAACCTCTTCTATTGGTGCCTGTCGGCATTTTGACTCTTTGGTTTTTCTGTGTCAAAAATACCACTGAGAAGCACCTCATTCACAGCTTTTATAATGATGCATGTAAACTTCATTATGTTCAGGGTGTAACCATGACAATATCTGCTTTTTAGGTGAGGCACATATTGAATTTTGCTGTCATCTAGCTAGAGGTAACATGAACCCAAAAGAGCCACCTGTATACGAGTATGTCAAGTTTGTTGGAGATTTCAAGTTTCACAACCATGGTAAGGATTTGTTTTCTTTTTTTAAAAATACATTTAGAAAAAACAAAACAAAAATGCACATACATATGTACATGTTCTTGGTCACACAGTGCCTACGTCTTCTTGTAATGGGCTCGAGTTGACGTTACCAAGGAGTCTGCAGTCATCTCTGGAGGAGCAGGTCTGCCTCATTGCTACCGTGCGATTAGTCACTCCGCAGTTTCTGAAGGTAAAACCAGCTTGAATATTAAATCTTGTTCCTTTGTTTCTCTGCTTGTGACTCCATAGAGTAGCACTTTACACATTTGCCTAACAAGAAAAAAACCCAGGGGGTGGGGGGTGCAAATCCCATGTGGGTTGCGTTAGGAAATCAAATATGTGGCGCTACCTGCTGTGGCATCATCATGTGAATAAGGCAGCAGCCTGACGGCGCTTCTGTTGCTTTGTTTCTCTGCTTGTGTTGCTGTGTGTGCCGTCGCTATATCATTCAGGGGCTAAAATGTGGCACTAAAAGCAGTTTCGGTCCATGCGGCAATAGTGAGTTTGGATCAGTCGCACAATGAGGTCTGAGAGGTGACACACTTCAGCATACACTGATTCCATCGTGGCGCGCACACTCTGGAAAACTTCTCGCGGCAAATAGGTTCAGTGTGGCACACTGTGTACTTGCCAACTTGTTACATCATGAGGATACGCCGTGATCCCTAAAGGGCCCTCTGAGTTGAAATCTGGCCACTTGTCAAGTTACAGAAGGGAATTAAAGTCGCACTCTTGTAACTTTTTGTGAGATCAGCTCAGATTTTATACTTACCCCTACTCTTTCCGAGCATCCCAAAGGAAATCTATAAAATGGCACATTTCCAACGATGGTTCGTTGAAGACTGACTTATTTTACATATTGGCATTTAATTAGAGTGCAGTTTATATGTACAGGATGGTCACTTGCTATCAAAAGCCAAAAAGCTTAGAAAAAAAACCTCGCCTGATCTATTGCACAGACTTCAGCTCTGCCGAGTAGTTATTCCAAATTGGAAAACACGCTGATTACACTGATTGGTCAGATGGGATGACTGGAACAATATCTACTGGGCCAAATGACATGGAAAGATTTTTTTCCTTTTTTCAGTCTCAAGATGAATCCTTTGTAAACAGTAGGCATCAGTTTTTCAAATGTAGGGAATACAACATTCCCCTGTTCTTTTCAAAGGTGCATTGTTCTCATTTTCCGTAGAGGGCACAGCATTTTAACTGTGACACACAAGTGTTAATAAACACGTTGGCATTATCCTGGGCAATATGTAAAGCGATAGACATAGCAACTGTGTCTTTGGTTTGTGGTCTAGCATTATGGCTGTTGCCACGTTGTCTGTTAGTAATCCTTGTTTGGAAAAAGCATCCATCGTGTACATGGGTATTGCACAAGCACAGACGCCTGCTTGTTAGTAAGTAACATACTAATAAAACACTTTACTTTCATTCAGCAGAGCTGGAGCACAGACTCTTTGGATCACTAACCACACAAGAAGCCATACTGTTTGTCAGATAATTTTATTAACATGTTCCAAAATGCGCACAACAAACGTAAAATTAGCTAAGGCGACACCTCGGAGACTGCTAGTATCCTGGTTACCATGATGACACACAACATTAAACCTTTAATATAAAAATTATAGCGTAATAAAAAGAAATCATCCTCTTTACAGTTATTATGGAAAAATTAGCCAGAGACTAAAACACTTTTCTGTACCTCCTCTTCTCTAACATTGGAATCTAAAGGGACTGACTCGCTTTTGTTGACAGCCTCAAGTGGCCATTTGAGGAACTGCAGCTTTTTGCACATGCTCGGTCCCTCTAAGCAGATTCTTAATGTGTAATAATCTTTTTGTGTTAAGTTTCATCATGCACTGTACCAACTCTGATATTAAAAACTATGACTATATACAGGACATACTGTACATAAAACACGATCATGCCTTGCTTCCCTGTGAAATATTAGTGGGGACCTTCCTCAGTCTTTTTGTTTTTGTTTAGGATTTGTGTAACGTGGAAGATCCCTGTGATGAATTCACCTCCAGACACAGCCTTGAATGGAAGTTTCTGTTTTTAGATCACAGGTAAAATATTTGTATTATCCTGACAGCTACCAGTCTATACATAGAAAAAGTATTTCTTGCATGTTTATTGCCGTGTGTGTGTGTGTGTGTGTGTGTGTGTGTGTGTGTGTGTGTGTGTGTGTGTGTGTGTGTGTGTGTGTGTGTGTGTGTGTGTGTGTGTGTGTGTGTGTGTGTGTGTGTGTGTGTGTGTGTGTGTGTGTGTGTGTGTGTGTGTGTGTGTGTGTTTCAGAGCCTCGCCAATCATAGGCTATTTACCCTTTGAGGTTCTTGGAACTTCTGGCTATGATTACTATCATGTGGATGACTTGGAGCTCATAGCCCAATGTCACAAGCAATGTAAGCTACTTTTCTATTGCTTTTTTTCCTACCAGTCTTCATGATCACTGTATCAAGGGCAAATGTACAAATTGACAGAAATGTCAAAGCACTCATGTGGACTTTCTTTCTTCTCTCCTTAGTAATGCAGTTTGGAAAAGGTAAATCCTGCTATTATCGATTCCTGACCAAAGGTCAGCAGTGGATTTGGTTGCAGACTCACTACTACATTACTTACCACCAGTGGAACTCCAAACCCGAGTTCATTGTCTGCACTCACACTGTTGTCAGGTAAGCCTGGTTTCTTCTTTCTGTGTGTGTGTGTGTGTGTGTGTGTGTGTGTGTGTGTGTGTGTGTGTGTGTGTGTGTACATTTCCTCTGTCTTTGGGTAAGGGGTGTATCGATCTAGCCTCCCTTAATACTGCATTTTCTGTTGTCCCTCAGCTATGCTGAAGTGCGAGCTGAAAGAAGGAGAGCGTTTGGCCTTGAAGATCTGTCGCCACCTGAGATGGCCCCCTCCTCTGTAAAGGTAACTCGGACACATACTGCACAGCGTGTGACATTTACAAGGTCAGCTTCAAACTTGACCCTCCATGTTGAACATTACTGTGTTCCAGGCTCAAGAGCTCTATCTGGACATCTGCTCCACAATGGACGCTCCACGGGACAGAAACAGCGGTGCACGTTCGGTGTCCTCCCACAGCTCCCGGAAGTCCTCCCACACAGCGCTGTCAGACTCTGCATGTGAGTCATCCTCTGCTCCCCAAAGTGCTAACTCACTCAACAGTAGGTCATTATTTACAGAAATCCTGCTCCTGTGTATGGGTGGAAAATCTGTTATTGGGGATTGTAGGCAGCAAAATAATGTGAGTCTAGTGATAACCCTCTGTCCCTGGGTTTGACATTTTCATTAGTAATGGAAATGGAAGATCAATTTTTAGTTTCCAGAAGAATCCCACACTCGATCCTTATTTTTTATGTAATCTTTGGGATCACTAATAAAACTCCAGACGTTGTCACTACACCCACCTCGGTGTATGTGGGTGATGATGCATCTGTGAAAGGTTTCCAAGGCTTACTTTAGCCTGCCCTATTTGTTTGAGCCCCCATTCTCACCGACTTGCTGCGCTTCCACCCACCGCCTAGTATGCCAAAACATTTCCATCTGCATATTTATGAAGAATTCACCAGTGGCAGCTTCATTACAGTTGTAGTTTTTGCAAAGTAAAACAGTGTTCCAGTCTTTCCTTAGCCCACACGTATATTAAACTTTGCTACAATGAAAAACCATTTGTGGTAGAATGAGAGAGTAATCACAGATTCCAAATCAGCAGTTTGCTACACAAAGAAGTTTTGGCTTTCTCTCAGAGAGGCTATAGTTTCTCTGTTTAGGGAAAAAATGCATAAAGGTCTCCCTTTTAAAATCGCATAAGGCCATTTTTGTTTGGGGAACTTATTTTAGAAATCAAAGTCTGTTGATAGGTCTTGTGGGAGTGTGGCTACAGTGTGGAAAATGTTGTATGAAGGCTTAACTGTTCTGCAGAAATTAGACATTAAAATTATCTCTTTTTTTTTTTCTTTCTTTCTTCCTTTTTTTTTTTTTTTTACCTCGAATGTTGACACAGGCTTTATTTTTATCCTAAAGTCATAAGCAATTGTTTGGGCACCAATTTCCTTGTAGAACTGTTCTAAATAACTTTGCAGGGCGGGTCAGGATTTATTATTTCACGCCAAAAAAAATTACTGAGTGTCTGCAGATGAAGCCTAATACCTGTAAATGTTTTACTGACACAACGATTATCCCACTCGTGAAATGAGTATAAACGCAAGACGGTAATTCACTCAGTTGTCGCAGTTACAAGTGTTCACATTAGTTCACATGATTATGACCAAACCCGGCCGAGTTGTTTAGAGGTGACCTGTCTCTGCCCTGCAGCAGCAAACTCCTACACAGAAGCCTGCACACCATCGTGGCAGTCTGCTTCCATTGGGCCTGAAAAAACATCTGCCAGATTCCAGCCAAGCAGTTCAAAGGTCAGTTTACACAATGTTTACATGTATCTCTTTGTCTTTGGAGATAAAAATGGTTTGCGAGAAACAAGCGTGCACAGATAACACATTAATTTCTCATAAATTGTGTTACATAAAACGACTTTTCCCATTTTTTTCCCCCTGTAGAATTTGGCACAAAGACAAAATTCCTTTGACCTTGTTTCCCCAATGAGCCTCCCCCTTTCTCCTACCTGCAGCAAGCACTCCGCAATGGTTAGTGTTTAGACTTCCTCTCCAGCCTGTTGCCTTCTGACTTTCTGTTTGTGTACAATGTCTTACTGTTACTGCTGGATGTGTTTATTTCACCTGCTGGTTGTGCACGGTTTAATAAAAAAATGAAGAGTTATTGTGTATTTCTCCCAGAAATCATTCATCCGTGTTACATTTGAACTGTAGAATCAATATTGCACAAAAGGTTGGAAGATTGGTGTGCTTTCCACCGTAACAGGAATAAACCATTACATGACTCACGCTACTTGATTATAGCCACATTTGTCCGTTTCCCTGAAAAAGCACAAAAGTGTTCTTACGTCCCTTTCACCTGCTCTCTCTATCCAGCAACAGCAACCACAGCAGCAGCAGCAGCAGCAGCAGCAGTCCTCCATGTATCAGCTGCAGCAGCCGCAGCTCGGTGTCATGAACCAGCTGAAGGAACAGCTGGAAGAGAGGACGCGCATTCTGCAAGCTGACATTAAGACACAACAGCAGGAGCTGCACGACATTAAGGAGAAGCTTCATCTTGCTAACCTACAGGTAGTGTTCCCACACTTTCAAATGAAGAGACTGCAGCGATCGTTTATTCAGCCGCGAGTGAATCTTGAGCTCTTAACACGACACAGGTGGAGTGTTTTTGTTCTGTATTGGCAAAATGGGCAGCCTTAAATTCAGAAATAAATGCTCATTACGTCCAGATCAGCTGTTGAGAAAAGTCGACCTACATTACCTATAATAGCCAGTAATGGATAAAAGGCTCCATCTAGAGGCCAAGACGAAAGACTGATTCCAGTGATTGTCTCTTTGTTTTGTGCTTACCTTCTGGGTGTGCAGGCAACATGAGATGAGCTGTAATTTGAAGCATAAACATGCCACACATCAACATGTAACTAATCTGAATTGAACCTTAAACGATCCCCCTATACGTGTCAGAATTACAGCACCCTGACAATGCCCCGTCTTGCAGAAAGAGACAAGTGATCTAGCCTGCGCCACAGTTTGCTACCTCTCGATCAAGTTTTGTGAAATTCAGCTTCTTTTTCTTCCCTTGTGTAATCCTGCCTACATACAAATAAACAACAAGTAATTTTCCAGTACATCCGTCCATCAATCATGTGGGTGCTGAGGTGTATTCCACCTGTCATGGGACAAGGTTAGAGGTTATGGAAATCAATAAGTTGTCTCTTTTTAAAAAGAATTAATTCAACTTTTCTATTTCTGTGTGTGTTAGATGTTGTTACAGCAGCCTGTCAACAATGACTTTAGTCAGGCCCAGCAGCAGCAGCAGCCTCAGCAGCAACAGCAGGGCCCGGGAAGGCCTGCCCAGCAGAGTCAGTCTGGGGTCATCAGACAGCTGTCGGGCCACCCTAAACCAGTCTGCGGGGCTCACAGCTCATCCCCACACTCGCTCCTGAGAGAAAACAGCTCACCTTCAACGCAGGTACATCGCTGTGCAGGAGAGAAATCCAAACTTGAAACCAGAAACACAACCAGCTGGAAGCTATCCTCTTAAGTAGTTTTTATTGAAACCTCGTTTGAGTTGACAGTTGCTGTAAAGTGTCTCTGTCACTGTAGGTCCAGCCGAGGATTTCCCGGAGTGGGCAGGCTCAGTCAGTGAGTTTGCCAGTGCAGACAAACACGAGTCTGACGATGCCCTTCTACAGCAACCCCATGATGTTCTCTCAGACCAACACGAGGCCTCAGCAAGATGCAAACCAAAGACACCCAGACAACCAGTTCAGCCAAGATGGACAACTACGGTAAGAGCCCTGAGAAACACTCATAGTACTCAGAACTCCAGGTGTTAATGTCAGTATGGCAGGTGATGATGAAACGGTATATTTTAGGAATAACATTCACTTTATGTTTACCTCTTCATGTTCTCCAAACTCTAACCCTGATATGTTTCTTTTCCTACAGAATGCTTCTCAACCAACCAATGCAGACTCTGGTTCCCACCAGCGTCTCCTCGCAGCCTTCCCAGTGCAACATGGGCATCTCCCCATCGATGTGAGTCCTCTCACTGTGCAGACGTCTTTATTTGTGGCGTTATGTTATGTTGTGTCTAACCTCTTCATCGTGTGCCACATGCAGATACACCTTGGAGCAGCAGATCCTCGCCCCCTCATTCCCCATGCAACAGGTCAACTGCAATGCCGTCCTCGTGCCCTCGCCGGTCTTCACGTCTCCGATAATGATCCCACACAACAGCTTCATCACGCACCAGTCCCAGTCAGCCTACCACTCGCAGCCTCAGGCCTCTCAGCACTCCCTGCAGCTCCAGCAGCCACAGCAGTTCTTTCAGGTACGCTGCAGCAACATGAGTCAGCATGTCGTCCTGAGCTTCTTACACGGATTTTTAGACTAAAAGGCAGTTTGGCAAGGATTGCTGCATAATGCTGTTTAATATAAATAACCAAGGCTTTCTATTTATTTATGATCTTTTTGGGTATTAGACTGTATCTGAATACTGAGTTACCACAGCAACAAGCTACGGTGCATTTCCCACAGGTTTTAAAGCCTCAGCTTTGTGCCAAAGCTTTGCTGTGACTTTAGAGTGATTCTTACTGTTTTTAAGATTATACTGAATTGTTTTTTTGTGTTAAGAAATGTTCATTAAAATCAACAAATGTTTACAATGAGGGCATATACCTTTCAAAAAACCCCAACCAAACAAAAGAACCAAAAAAACAACACAAACCATGAGGGATGGTGTTGTATTTCCAGAGTGATGCATGTGATGTTTGTGTCTATGTAAGCAAGTATGAACATGTGAGTAACAGTTCACAGTTAGCTCGTTGAGGTGATGTAGGTCATCACCACTCTCTCTCTAAAGAAGGCATCCATATAAGAAGCGGCCAGCAGCAATGTGACTTCCTGGGATGATACAAAGTCAGTCATTCAGCGAATTCAGGCAGCAACAGGTGAAATAACTGCAGGCAGTACTGAGCGAGTGGATCCCGCTTAACATTTCTCAACTTCAAGCTGCGTGACTGAGTTAACTACCAGGGAGAGGGCAGGATGACATGTGATGGGGTGCCAAATACATTAGAGGGTTACCAAGGCAACCGGAACCTAGAATGTACAGTAGCAACCAACTGTCAGTGACAAAGTGATGCCTGAAGATCAAATTGCTCCCAGTGTGGACACCCCCTTAAGTTTGAAATGACTACGTTAGGCATTCTTAACCATAGCTGCTGACCTCTTACTCCCAAATGATGTCACTGGTGGTCACACTGATGACCATCAGGGGTGTGCCGCTCCACTGTTCTTCCAATATCTCACAGTCAGCTCACAATCAGCTCCTTGGTCCAGGGTGAAACCTGAAGCAGTGAAACCTATCCTCACAACTTGGCTTGACAAAGAGTCCACTATCTACCGAAACCCATTTTTTATAATCTTCTACCTATTGCAGAGCAAGTCTTGATATTCAGAGAGAGCCCTCATGTGTACACTGTTTGCACTGCACATCAGTCGAACATTAGATTCTATAAATAAAACTTAATAAAAAGTATTCTGTCTGCTTATTGTACTATATTCATATTCCCTGTTGTGTCTGCAGATGACTCAAGGACTCGTACATGGTGGATCTACTCCAGCATTCTTACACACCACTAATGTGCCACAGCAAAGCACTGTGGGATACATTCAACAGCCACTAGCGCAGCAGCAACAGGCGCCGCAGCAACAGAGGCAATACCAACATTCCCAAAACCAGACTGGCAGCGTTTCAGAATATCGAAACATGCTGACTCGGTAGCGCTGTGGACTTGACCGGTGTGCTGAGATCTGCCTCCGTGACGTGGCCGTGAAGGTGGAAGCACTTTGTGTCATGTGGGAGTCAAACTCGATGACAAGTTGGTTAAAAGTGGGGAAAACTGCTTGTTGTGATCTTTAGATGTGAAGCTGCCCTTTCCAGATGAAGCCGGCCTTTTACGTCACTGGCGAGAAACCACAAGCAGAGATTGCACTGACCCGACGTAGAACATCGGGGACCCGAAGAAGTGTGAGGTGCTGGGCCTTCATCTGCAGGCTGCGTCGCACTCAGTGGGTCCATCAGTGAAACTGCTGGGACGAGTGGTTTATCAAAGCTCTTAAAAAGAAACTTTTTACATGTTTACATGTGGAACATTTTTGTCTAACAAAGTTTCCTTTAAGTGTCTGTTCACACTTAGGTACCACTTCCTACTCAAAAGTAGAGTATTTATTTTTGCCCAATAGTTGTTTATTTCATTAACTAATGGTGAGATTCTCAACACCCCTCCCCTGGCGACATAACTCGCGTGAAAATGAGAAATCTCACAATGGGATTTGTGTGCATGAGAACTCTACATTTCAGTTGGCTCCCATATTGTCCCCAAAACAAGGTATGTTCATGGTAGGTCACATGACAGGGGCTTAACGGTGAAACATGCAGTGGTAAGATGACCATCATATCAAAAATCAGGGTTGGTAAATACTAAGATGTCACACATGCTACAGGAGCAAGCTCAGAGAGATATTCTCCAGTTTTTTAGTAAGGTCTATCTAGATTTTTAAAGCCTCAATCTGGGACTGAAGAAGGGGTGCTGCAGCTATTGCACCGCTTCCCCAACGCTTCCTCAAAAAAAACGACAACAGCAGATATTTGAAGTTACAAATTTTCGGTGCTTTTGGTGAGCAGTGCGGGATGAGTCCTCTTTTGATAAACAACCTACCGAGTGAGGGGGGGGGGCTTAAATAATGTGCCTTCAGCCGTGGTACATCCATGGCGCAGTTTGATGGTTTTGTCTGATTACGGCTTTAAAAATCCAGCTCAGGTCTATTTGGAATACAAAGTTATATTTTCATAAGGTTATAATTTATTATTTTGCTGCATCAGAGTTAAATACAAAAGCCTAGATTTGTATTGGATATATGGCAAATATATATTGGAAGATTAAGGTCCCCGGCTGTAAGGATAGTGTCCCATTCGCAAGATGTCCATTTCCTGAAACCCTAATGAAATCATTTCATTTTTATTTATTACAGTTATAATTGAAACACTACATGGGAATTTAATTTTTATTTTTTTTTAACACAAAAGTTTGAATTGAGTTTTGTGTCTGTTTGTGCTTTAGACATTGAAAGGTCAACACTGGTCCTTGTGTCTTGCCCTATGACAGTTTCATACAAACCGTTTTCAGTTCTTCATTCATCTGTATGGGCCAGCTGTGGTTTTACAATACAAAGTAATGCAGTGTGAGTGTAAGCTTGGTGATTTGAATACAGGGTGGCAACGATTTGGGATTTTCACCAGATGATGACGGTCTCAGGAAGCGCACGGTCCATGGTTATTACACAATTATTATTATCAGTTACATTATAAACTTCAATTTTCAATGTAAATATTGGTAAAAAAAAGAAAAAATGATTCACTTTTAAAAATAAATATAAAAAACATGCAGGTGAGATTCTCTAGTCTGCTGTGACAAGGCCATTGCCATTATTAACCATCAGTTATTACATCACGGTATAACACGAGAACGCTGTACCTGCACAGCTCTGTTTAGATATCTTCAAAACAGTGAAAATTAATTTAAGACATTTTCATTCCTGTTTTTCTCTCTTTGAACATCTGGGAAGGAAAACAAAGTACGTTCCAACCGTGACCACGTGACCTAATTTATTAGCATCTGAAGAATGCAGGCGTGGAAGTACAGCAGCCTCTATTGCATTAAAAAAAAAAAAAAAAAAAAAAAAGCCACCTATTTCACTTTATTGTATTCATGCATGAGAAACTGTCTGCAGATCTGGAAAGCAGTCCTGGCACCATTCCAGGATGTTCCAATCTTTTTTATGCAGTCCTAAGTCTAACCTTTTATATCACCATGCTTTTCCAGCGACGTGTCCAACTGCAGTCCTGTGTGCATCAATTCAAATCTAAAGCTAAATGTAAACATGCCCTTTGGCTTGCAAATCCGCGTGGTGTGTTGTCAGATTGTGACACGATGACAGAAGAATAGAGTGCGTCAGCGTAGACAGATTAGCGGTAGAACCACATTGCAAAAGTAAACTCACTAAAGAACATTCATTCATCTCCATCTTGTTAATGACAATCTCACACAAACTGCCTGTGCGTTTCCAGTACAGCTCCGTGTTTCCTGAAATTCTCACTGTGCTACACTTTATTTAAATCAGCCCGTGCGGCTCGATACGACAGCTTGGTCTCCACACCTCGAAGCTGAAGCTACTGTACTGGTGCTGTTCACGTTGGATAACAAGAAGCATCCGTCAGAACACTTTGAGCATGTCCATTCAGTGCCGTTTTACACTTTTCTATGTGCAATGTCAAACTGAAGAGAAGAATGTTAATTTATAGTTTTAAATGTTTCAGAACAGATGTATATAGAGGTGTATAATAAGCCGCTGTACCATGTAATTTATATGGAAATATTTTTTTAATGAAAATGCCCCAACATTCCCTTAACCGTTTATATCAGCAGTATCTTTCTTTAAAGGGTGTCCACTATACACTACGACTGCAGCGATCACACTTTATAGTCTGTCTGCATGGGAATGTGGTGCAGAGTGGTAGCTCCTCACAAGCATGAGGTAAAGCACCAGAGCCTAACAAAGAAGCTCTGTAGTATCATGTGTTCACAATAACGAAGAGATTAAATAAAGAAGATGAATCCTTATTGTGGGGTGCAGAAACAGCTCTCCAACTGTGCAGACTTCACACAGTAATTCAGCCAAAACAAAAAAAGAGAAAAAAGTGCAATTGTACAGGATTATCAAAATACTTCTGATGGGTAAAATCAAGTTTCATTCTCCCGTTATTCATGTCTATGCTTCTACAAGTGTGGCAAAGAAACGGTAAAGGTGTTACTCAGCAGTGCAGAGGTGCCATAGACAACTATAGCTGTTTTCTCTCATTATTCAATAGTTATCAATACCATACTTTCAGACGGTGGTAGTAAAATCTCTCCTAGAGTTAATTTTACAGAATCCAGGAAATATTTCGGTCCATGTCTTTATACAAAATTGGTGTCTTGTTTGCCTTGCAGAGGTGGTTGAGGGAACTGCTGTTCAATGAAACGCCACTATGCTCAACCGCGATGGTTTTGCTCTGGATTTGAGACGATGTTTCGTGTTTGTTTGTTTTTTTCTTTTCCTTGTAGGTGTGTATTGCTTCGTTGAAGTTGTAAATAATCCATCCACTCAGTCAGTACTGTTGTTCTTTGTAGTCAAGTTTTAATGCTTTCCCCAATAGTAGTTACCTTTTATTTTGATGTCTGCACCTTTCACAATGTTCTTCTTCCTCCTGGAGGTTGTCATTGAGTGTCACTGTTTTTGAAGGTATGTGAATTTAATCACATTTAACTTGTAATTTCCTTTTTTTTCTGATCTGTAAAATAATGACTGACACCCTCAGTGTGAGAGTGGGCAGTCAGGTCAATGCTTTCTGTGTGAGATTTGCCAGGACATGAACAAAATAAACCTGGTATTCAGCCATTTCTGCAGTTTCAGTGCAGAAACTAACATTGAATATATTGTATAATAGAATGTAAAAAAGCAAAAACAAAAAACAAAACTTTAGGCTACATAGTTGTTTATTTTATATGTCTAATAGATTACATATGTATGTTACATGATTTTAAAATTAAAGTAATTTTGTAACAGATGAAGTGTCTTATTAGAGGAGGTGAGGCTTATTTTGCGTTCGAGTTGGTGTTGCACAGTCACTTGTATGGCTCGTTTTCTTTCTGTATTTACCATCAAAATAAGCTTTAAAAGATACTGTTAACATTGTTTTAAAAGAAATTTGAAAATTGCGTTTACATTCGAAAATATCTTGATATTAATAATGATACTGAAATATTTATAAAAAATAAATCAACCTGATTATTGTGAAATATTTCAAAATAAATATTTTTAAACATATGCATGTTATTCTGAGTTTTACTTAGAAAGTTATCCATCAGGAGGGATATTTCTCATCAGCTTTGAGTTCTTGGTGCAAAAAAAAATAAAAAAAAGCCACATTTTCATTTTCACACCACAAAGTTGTTCCCTGTGGAAATGTTTTAATGGTAAAAATATACACTTAAAGTAATTTAAAAAAATGTTATAAATTATTTAACATTCAATGTACATATAACAGGGAATCTCTTTCTATTGCTCCTTCTATTTTAAATAACTGTTAAGTTACATGATTAATGCTGATATTTACATGCTGCGCTTGCTCTCGTGTACCTTCTAGTCAAGAGAAACCTCCGTCAACCTGTACACCTTGCTGATCATGACTTCCACCTTATCTCCCCCCAGGTGACAAAGGTCAAGGATGCACACGACATGTGTGTCTTCAAGCTCACTGGCAGTTGCCAAGATTTCCTCTGCAGGACAAAAAAAACACACATTTTAAATATTAAGTGTAAAAGATGCATGTGTCAGCAAATGCTTCCTGAATGGACGTTGTCTCCCCCACAGTGACTACCTGGACTGGAAAGAGTCTCTTCACTGTTGTTGGCGGTGTTGCTGAGAGGACAGAGGAAACCAGATGAAAGGCAGGACAGCATGGTGTTGCCATGTGGATCCTGAGGAAGGCCCACAGCCTGTGGCTCGCTGGAGCTAACAACAGGAATATACACAGCATCAACAGCTATCTGCTTGTTAATGCCTGCCAGGGAAATAAAAACAGAAAAAAAAGTTAAGTGGGAATTCATTTCCAAATGTATATTTTTTTTACTCCTACTACCACTAGATAAGCTTTCCATGATTCATAGTCCAAAGAAATTCTGATTTCTTTAATACTGACCCCTTCTTCAGTCCCTCAGTTGATCCACAGTATAAAACAAGATTTCTTTCATCTCCCTTTAGGTAAACTTTCCTCTCATTGCCTTCCCTTGTCAAACAAAGGGTTGGGCTGCGGGTAGGTAAGGCTCCTGTGCTCACAGAGCTCACACAGTCTGAGCTGTGTCTCTGAGATATATGACATATATCTCTTTCTTTATCAAATACAGCTAAAAGAGGCAAAAATGGTTTGAAAATGAGTCTGAGGCCTGAGCTTTTGGCTTAGAGACACTATTTTGCGCATATGTTGACCTGACTGTTAATTGTTAGGAAAAAGTCTAGCAGGTCTACCTTATTGGTTTATATATCACCATTCTTCTAATATTAAAAAAGCGCTGGTCATCATTAAAGATTTTTGTTTTCACACCATTTCTAGACGTTGGTCTTCATCCATAACTGAAGGAAGACCTAGCTGACAGTGTAGCCAGGGTTACACAATGCTGTGATTGTAAAAGCGATGTTTAACTATACAACTAAAGTAGACCAGAAGGCATAGGAGCAATGTTAAAAGAAGCAGATCAAACCTAATAATACAAGATCATATAAATTCTGGTCTTTTCTAAAGGTGGCTCAGACCTCTGACTGTGTGATTGTGTTTCCACTGACAGTGAGTTTCCAGCTCACAATGACTCACTGATGACGCATCTGCAATATAATAAAGATCTGTTTGCTTTGGCTATTCAGGACTAAATGAATAAGACCGAAGGTTTTTGTCTGGTTGAGACTCTTAATAAGAAAGAAAGTAAGAAAATTTAAGAAAGAAAAAGTGTTTGCTGACATTAAAAAAAAGAAAAAAAGAGTATTATGCAGGAAATAAGACGATATTCCACTGAGGCTGAAGTGGCAGGAACAGCAAAGAGTATGTTTTTATGTTTTGGGTGTCACCACTCGGTTACTTCACCTAATATTGTTACGTGGTAGTATCCTGGACAAAGCAAAGGAGAGAGAGCGTCAGCAGTCCGCAGTGGTGTCCACCGTGTTGGCTGAAGGTTACTCCACTGCAGCAGGACGTTCTTCTCATCAAGCGTGAACCTCCGACAGATGCTGTCCTGCCACAGACCGCCTTGACACAAATGCTCGGACACTTCTTGTTGTTGCTTCGCCCAGCTGCTGCTTTCCCATGATAAATCGTTAGAGTCTGGTGAGAGACAAACATATCAGCATGGCAATATATCAGGAAGCAGAGTTAGATGTGTATTTAAGGTGCAGCAATTCACCTGAATGTGGATTTTCACCTTCCAGACTGAGTCCCACTTGTTGAACTTCCTCAAATGCAGAGTTGCTCTCTTCTTCCGCCTGCTCTTCACCCTCGTCTGTATTTTTACATCCAGCGTTCCTGCAGAAGACAAATGAGCTCAGACTGGTTGATATATAAATGTTGTGTTACCTGCTGAGTTGTTGTTACCTTTTAGCTGGAATGTTACCGCAATTCAAGGAGGATTGTGTGGTTTTACTGGAAAACATGTTATATCAAATGTAATGAGCGGGTTAAAATTAAATAATGACTCAGCATCAAGTTCAAAAATCTGAAAGTCCGCAGTCAATCCTACCTCATTTGAATTCTTCTTTTCCTTCTGCTCTCGGAGCTGCTGTCAGTACAGTGAGACGTTGAACTCTCCACTAAAGTCTGCTTTGCTGTTGAGGAATGACTGGGGTACGTCACAGTTTGATCACACACATCAGTGGAAGCACTGGGCACCTGCAGAAAACCAGCTGACTTGTTTTATATTGTTAATGGCAATTGCTTTTGGGAAGACGATTTAAAATAAGGTCGTTCACCTCTTTGTCTTTTAGTCCTTGTGGCTCTGGAGTCTTTGGGGTTTCCATGTACTGCACTACTGCGATCTGACCTTGGATTGCGAGTTTCTTGTGTTCTCTGTACTGCAGGGTTTCTAACTCTCTCTTCAAATCAGCTGCAGCAACCAGAGGAACTTGAGCTGAAGGGAAAGAATAAAGTCAGAACCTATGCTGACAATGAAACTAAGTCATTTTTGCTGCAGGACAAAGATGTAAACACGAGTAAGGCGATATATTTTATGAAATAAAGCTGTAACACGTGATCTGAAAAACAATGTACGCAAACATGCAACTACACACCATCAGCCATTGACTGTGTAAACATCGCTGGGGGGCGAGGGTAGCGGTAATAGCCACCAACAGCTGTTTTCTGGAGGACAACATTGTCCTTCAGAGTCTTGGTCCACTGGATGAAGCTCTTCACTCTGGGGTCATTCACATACGGCTGACCTTTATGGTAACCTGTTGTTGTTTAGACACATCATTTACAGTTCACTTACACAATCAATTTGCCACATTATCAGGTAGTTATTGTTCCAGCTTATTGTTCTAACCTGTGATGAACGTCTCAGTCTCACAGCTGCTTGTGAGGTACGGCAACGAGCCTTCCACATGACAAACCCTCATCTGAGTGCAAACCAGGTAGGTCACTATGGAATAGAGGATATATTTAAAAAAAAAAAAAAAAAACTGGCATGCTTACAGTGTGGCAGCAGACTTGACACAGCTGACTTACTCGGACAAATATGACTGAAGATTTCTGCTTGAGAAGTGGAAAAAAGCTCCAGAATAAAAGGATGGTCAGATGTTCCATCCACTGCATGCACCCAGCGATACGTCCAGTACTTTTCTGGACCTAAAAAGGTGAACACCACCGACCAAAATAAATTCTTTCAGTTATCAAAAACCACTTCCAGGCAACAGACAAGATAAGAACATTTCTTACCTTTCCCTTTACTCTTCACTCTTTCAACACGGCCAACAAATGTCACCAAACCAATTATGTCACATGCTGAATTGTTGGCCAGCTTCTCCAACTCTGACCTGTGAGCATCAAAAACATCAGGCAGCAGTTGTTTAGGCGAAACTCAAAACAACTTCATTTTGTAGAAACAAACACAGTTTTTGTAGAATAGGGACAAACAGCAAATAGAGTCCTGCACACTGTCTAAATACACTGTAATAAAATTTCCCAAACACTGTAATAACTGATTTATTTGCAATGTTTCTACACTAGACTTCATCAAGCAAACTCTAGACTGGAATGTTCAAAATATATTGATGTTTGTAAGTTAGAAATGATGCGGTAGTTTGCAGTAATGCATAAACCATAACTTGCAGCACTGAATCCATGCCTTAGGTGTAGTTAACAGAAAGATACATGTGAGACAGTAGACTAACTAAAACGGTTCTAATTCATTACCGAGCAGTGAACTGGTAGGAAATGTCAGGCAGTCCCCATTGAGGAAGTATGCTCTTTGGTGAGACCACGGTGATGACTGAAGCTGGGTTGCGAGGGTTCAGGCAGATTTCTTGGGAAAAAAAAACAACAACATGCAGACGACAGTTTATAGGTTTTTACAAAAACCATGTAAACAATAAATGGTGAATAAATACCAAAACAAATCAACAGAAAATGTATCATTTATATATGAAAATACAGATTCTAAGATAGTGTATTGATAGTATATGGTAATTTTTTTCACAGAAAACAGTGCTACTATATTTTTAAAAATGACTGATTATCATCAGTAGTTACGTACATACCAACAGAGTTAAAGGTCTTCATTCTGTGGTGGTCCATTTGGGGGCGTGACCGGTTTGAATAACTCTGTTTCAGAGTGTAATTTTGGAGGTACAACACTGTGCCAACATTCAGTCGCTGGTAAAACTCGGGACAAAGTTCGTTCCAAAGCACAAGGGACATTGTGCCACTCTGGTCAGCAACTTCAAAGTATGCCTGAAATATGATGACATATAAGGTGAAAACATTTAAACTATGCTCTGTCACAACATGAACGTATATTACAAAAAATTGAGATCTTGTTCACGTCACACCTGGTATGGGTAATCAATCTTGAGGCCAAACTTTCCATAATACCTTAACCTGGATTTGTGTATGATTTTCACCAGGAGAGGGAGGGGCTTCCACGTGTTTTTGAAGGATGAGTCCAGGCTAGAAAGAAGTGTAACCTTGGACACTGTTGGAAACAAGACATTACAGACATCGCCGTTAATTTTACTACAAAGTAGTAGTAACTAAAACTTTTGTTTACTTTAATTTTATAGAAACATATATATTTCTGTATGTTTACTTTGTCTGTGTGCAAGTGTTTTATGTGAGTAAGTTTTAATTTTGTTAATGCAATCTACATCTGTTTTTAAGTATCTGTGTTGCTGCCCTGTTGGTCAGGTCTCCTGTTTAAAAGAGATCTTTGATCTCAATGGGCATGGATCTCCAACCATCTGATTAGTAGATGACCTGCTCTACCTCCTGAGCTACAGTCACCTCCAAAATCTAATACCTTAGGTTATTTCCCCATGTTAAGCCTTTTCCTGTCATGGTCATTTATAATCTTTTATTTTTTCTGAGGTCTAGGAGATAAATCAAAACCAACCTATCAATCAATGGAGGACATTATTTTTGGTTATACACCTGCCTTTAAGCCACTTAATTGCCTCCTTATTTATGAGTGCATCAATTCCCCCTGCAAATAGCAAAGTTCACTGCAGTGTTATAAATTATAGGTGACAAAATAATGATATAAACAACAGAATGTGAGAGGGGGGGTTGAGATAGCAGTATCTCACCGTCCAGCACAGTATCAGCTGAAGGGGATCCTGACATCCAGATGTCGCCCTCTGGGTCGTCGTTGTTCCACAGTGACAGGTAATGTTTGCGGCTCACCTGAAGGGGGACATCACTTTGCAGGACCACGCTCCTCTCCATTCCCTGCTTGACCAGCATGGGCAGTGAACTGACAGTGTTTACACGAGCCAGCACAGCAGATCTTTTTGCAGCACATCTGAGCTGTTCAATGCAGATGTAGCCATGTCCCAGCCTCCTTTCGTTGTAAACAAAGGAGCACTGCGTGATGCTGATGTCAGACCCGGTCTTTAGGCTGTTGCTGTGCACCAGATGATTCAAACTGGGGTGAAGGAAGCATTTAGCTCGCCAGACTCCATCTGTGACTGTCACATCGTAGCTGTAGCTGTCGAGCTGCTGCCCTTCGGTTTGCTCGGACAGGTATCTCTGAAGTGCGATGACAGCGACAGGACCTGCCTCCTCAGTTTTCAGTTTCAAGTTCTGTGTAGATGATAACCGCTCCAAAGTCTTCTGGAGGAAAGACGCTTGAGTGACACCACTCACCACTGAAGAAGAAGATGAGTTATCCTCCATCACAGATGTGTAATTAAAGCAGTTAGTTGGTCGAGTAGTTAGCCGTCTTCTGTCACTCTCTCATGTTAGCTTGTTGGCTAAAGTTGTCTTGCTAGTATTAGCAATAACTAAACTAAACTAAATGCGTTTAACATTACTGAAAAAAAACTATCCGAGTTCGCCCAACAGTAGGCTTATCTTACAAGCAATGAGTCATACACAACTTATTGCATTTTCAGGAGGCTTCTTCACCCGTGAAGTTGCAGTTAACGTTAGCTAACGTTACAAACATCGCGGCTTGATGGCGTCACTATTAGCCTCGAAAACCAAAACATGTACAAATACAAAGAAACACACTTAACACACACACGCAGTTTATATGTGTAACCCTGCCATGTCAAATTATGTAATATAACTTCGACAAGAACTGCCTACTGTACTAAAGGGAAACTCCTGCTTTCAAAATCCGCGCTTTACAGAACAAGGACCATTTGATATGACGTCACCAGAGCGCCTTGCGCCTTGAGTAATTTTGTAGTTTTTAAAAATACAATCATGAACTAAGGAGTATTATATTTTACTGACAGGAATATGCACTTTACACATTAGAGACACGTGTTTCATATGTCCTCACCCAATAAAATGAAACATACATTCCCCCAAAATTAATTTCCTATCATAGTATATAACAGAGAACACCTTGTATAAAAACTTGTTTCCTCCAGTGAAAATTAAATTAAATTAAAATAAATAAATAAATAGCATTTTGTTTTGTTGTCCATAGGTTAAAATTTCAGGGATTATCCCAAAATGTCCATTTAGTAATTCAAATCTTAGAGGAAATAACTTGAAATTATTAAGTCAGAATTTTTAAATGATAACCCAAAATTTTGACTGTTTTTTTTCCCAACGACAGACAGAAGCTTCCATAAACACCACTAAAGGAGCCTTTCTATTCAATTTCATTTCTTTTAAATATCATAGCAGACTAAAACTTCCTGATATAAGCTCATTCAGCTATTACAAAATACCACTTCGCTAATGGTTAAAGAAAACTATAAACAGAACAAAAATGACCATTACCTTCCAAAATGTGTTTGATGTGCAGCCGTCAGTATTACTCCCTAGATTGGCTTTGGTTCATCAAATCCCTGCCTGAAATTTGCTCTGCAGACAAGACAGGATGAAAAAGACCTGTCTGCATTTTCCAGCATCTCATTAGATTTATTTATGTGAAAACGGAAAATGAAGCTTCAGAAACTGAGCATGTCGGCTTCTGTGTCAAAGATGTACTCATGAGATGATAAAAGCTACAGATGCTTTAAAAACAAAAATCTCACTCTACAAAACCTACTCAGAACCTAACATTAGCAAGACAGAGACTAGCTGGTGAACACTGGAGAATTTAACAGGAAACAACAGCCTAATATTTCCCTCAGGAGCTGGAAGCCAAAAACAAACATAAAAGAGTGAATTTTGTTTTTGATGTTTGTCAGTTGGACACATATGCAGTGTGGCCAGGAAAACCTGTGATCTGTACCCCAGAGAAGAAAAGCACGGAAACTGTGTGCACTTGGCAAAGACAAGGTCGAAAGGTGTATATACTGGTCTTTCACCACAAGTGCTCCAAATTAGGACAACCCCCCCCCCAATAAAACAAGTTGGCAGTATATGTTAGTGTTATACACACTAAATAAGTAGTGAAGATCACTAAAAGATAGAATACAGCAACTTGCTCTGTACAGTGTGAAGCAGCTGATCTCAAGTTTGATTCCACACAAGGAACAAAATAACAAAGAGCCTTTGCTAGTTGAGCAGCAGGTATAAGGAAAGTTGTTTGATGCTGAATCGTCTGTCAAGATATAAGTATTCTGGAGCAAGACACCCACAAGGCACACAATGCTAAGGCCAATTCCTGCCATTAGGTGCACATGAAAACATTCGGATGCAAAGGCAAAAGAAATAAATGTAAGCCCAGCCAGTCGCAAAAGCGATCCTGGAAACAAGCCCTGGTGTGACACACTATCAAAGGCGCTGACAACCTTACAAGATGCAAAGGTTTTTCCATTGTTTCCAGTTGTGCAGCAGACCAGACCTTAATCAGAGTCGCTGTCATCGCTGTAATGAGAGGATCTAGGACCAGATGTTGATGGAGCTGAGGTGAGGCCTGAGGTTGAGAGTGCCAGCTCTTCAGGGTGCTGCTCCAAACTCACTCTTTGTCTCTTTGTACTTACCTGCTCTACATAATCTTCTTCCCTGTCCCTCTTTGTGGAGATCAAGGGAGTGGCCTGTTCTGCTCTGCGAGGGTTCTGGTGAGGCAGTGAGAGCAAAGAAAGCGGGAGCAACGGCAGCTCTCCATCCCTCCCAAAAATCTTCATCTGGGTACTCCTGGACAAGTGGAGAAAGAGCCCGCACTTCCACATTTTCATCTTCTGTGTCCAGCTCAGCCTCATCTATGGAGGAGTACCCAGAATCCTCACTGTTTCACTTTTCCCAGTCCCAAGTTCCTCGGAGTCCACATCTCGGTCGACCTTACCTGGTCCACAAACATTTTCCACCAGGTAGGAAAAGCAAAACAAAGGCTGTACTTTCTCAGGAAGCTGCGTCAGGCCCAATTACCCCAGAGACTGCTAATTAACTTCTACCGCTCCACCATCGAGAGCCTTCAACTGCTGTACTGTGGAGAACAAGAGGAAACTGCAGGGGGTTTATCATCTTCCCCTATCCTAAAAGAATCTGAATGTAAATCTAGATTCAACGGAGAGATGCTGAACTGTGTTTCATTCTTATTGTAACAGTGACAATAAAGATCTATTCTATTTTATTCTAACTTTACTATTCAGTGCCATGTCAAGGTAGAAACAACCTAAATAAAAATGTAAAATGTTCAATGATTTTGTCATTTCATCTGGAAGGTGATCTTGTTGCACTATTAAAAAAAAAATACACTGGTCAAGCTCAGGATATTATAATATAACAATGTTGTTCTAGACACATGCCTTTATTTAATGAGATGTCATGAACAAGTGCTATCAAAGGAAATCCACAATTTATTTTGAAGTGCCATCTAATTTTAATTCATCTCTTCCGGATTAAAAATACATTTTATCAAAATGTAAAGATACACATTGTTATGGACCAATTTGAAAAACGAGTCGTCACAGGAATTATTAGAAAAATATGTTTTTTTATTTATTTAACCCAGAAAGTTACATTTACAAAAACAATAAATGTTGAGCTCATAAAAGAGGTCAAAGAAACAAAACTGAACTCAGGCAAAGAACTGTGAACGTGACGAAGGAAATGACTGCCCAAACAAACATAACTGACCTAAACAGGAAATGACACACAAGGGTATATATCAGGGGTCTCGAACTCCAGGCCTCGAGGGCCGGTGTCCTGCAGATTTTAGATCTCACCCTGGGTCAACACACCTGAATCAAATGATTAGTTCATTACCAGGCCTCTGGAGAACTTCAAGACATGCTGAGGAGGTAATTTAGCTATTTAAATCAGCTGTGTTGGATCAAGGACACATCTAAAGCCTGCAGGACACCGGCCCTCGAGGCCTGGAGTTCGAGACCCCTGGTATATATAATGGTTGATCAGGTCACTATGACACAACAGGGGTAACTAAACAACAAAATCAAGAACCGTTAAAAAAGATGCAGTACAGTCCAGTTAATAAGTTAAACACCAAAGAAGAAAATCAAAAACAATAAACCCTGAACTCAAATATTTAGTTAAATACAAAAGCTCGTTTAGCTAAAGAAAATACACTTTCTCCCCCCCTCCAGCAGGAAGTGGTGGTGCAGTCCACCATCTTTATTCTGGCAACTCCCAGGGATCACGGCAGGTAAGAAATCGTTAAAGAAGCAAAGATTCGTCAGAATCACAAAGCAAAAAAAGAAATTGGTATAAATATGTAGGTTAACTAAATGTGCGCACTAACAAATAGAACAAATGTATTTAAACCAATCAATAAACTTACTGCAAACTAAAGTGTGTCATTGTGTTTAGATGAAGAAATGAATAAAAATACATGAGACTGTAGAGATGACAAGTGACTTCAGGAGACTCAACACTGCTCCCCCTCACCATATTAGACAGCCCGGTGGCTACTGTGGAAATCTTCAAGTTCCTGGGTACCACCATCTCCCAGGACCTGAAGTGGGAGATCAACAGACACAGCAGAGGATGTACTTTCTGAGACAACTGGAAGTACAGTCTTCCACAGGAGCTGCTGATCCAGTTCTACACTGCAGTCATTGAGTCTGTCCTGTGCTCCTCCATCACAGTCTGGTATGGTGCAGCCACTAAACAGGACGGGTGCAGACTGCAGCGGACTGTACGGGCAGCAGAAAAGATCATCGGCGCCCCCCTGCCCTTCGTCCAGGACCTGCACCTCTCAAGAACCAGGAAACAGGCAGGGAACATCATCACAGACCCCTCATACCCTGGACACAGACTTTTTGACCTGCTGCCCTCTGGCAGACGGTATAGAAGCCTACAGACCAGGACCACCCGACACAAGAATGGTTTCTTTCCCCTCGCCATCTCCCTCCTTAACAATTGAACTGTCACACTGCTTCAAACTGCTAGACTGCAACTGCACCTTATGTACATTCTGTGGTATTCATTTCATTTCTGTAATCCTGTATTTTCTGTATATAAGATTTAGATTAGTTATTTTATTGTTGGTTTATACACATTTGTATATGTATTTGTGCATGTGTATATGTAAATATCAATGCGAGTCTGGCATTGATATTTGACATGACAGCAGAGAGGTGAATTTGGCATTGATATTTGACATCTGAGCATTACGGGATTCATTTAGTCATAGATGATGAATGGGTAAGTCAGTAGAAATTCATTGTTGAACTTTAGAACTAAATAAAATATGACAAAATAAATCATATGCTGAGATGAGATGCAAAGCCGTATGAAGCCGTTCCATCGATGGGTGTAAAAATAGCTCAAGAGTGAAAAGTTGAGGAAAAGTTAAAGTAGCTGATTGATTTTTGTTTGTTTGTTCTCCTCTTGCTATTTCCTTAAAATATGCACAGAAACCAGGCCTGTCTTTCCACCAGATAGCATTCTTTGACCCTGGGTATAATAGCAAAACAATGAAAAACACAGTAATTTGAGCGGAATCAGATTTCACATTACTCTTTGTTCCAACACAGACTCCTTACCTGTGACTGGCCTGGCCTACGAGGTGGTGATAAACCTCCATCTGAGTCCCTTCTACTCAGTGGCCGCACCCTGGGTGGAGACTGTTTGGGAGTCGGAGCCCTATTTGGTTTCTGAGGGCCTCCTTGGAGGAGACTGGTCTGAGTCTGAGGCGTCTCTCTTCAGGGGCCTATTCTTCGGGGGTGACGGTCAGAGTCTGAATCATGTCTATTCTGATCCTTCTTAGCCACCGCTGAACGATCTGGTGAGCCGTGGCTAAGAAGGATTACTTAAGACATTTTCTGTAATGCTAGAATCATGAACTCATATGATGTAGAGATAATTTGAAAAGGGCAGCTGTACTCACATACAGGGAGTGCAGAATTATTAGGCAAATGAGTATTTTGTCCACATCATCCTCTTCATGCATGTTGTCTTACGCCAAGCTGTATAGGCTCGAAAGCCTACTACCAATTAAGCATATTAGGTGATGTGCATCTCTGTAATGAGAAGGGGTGTGGTCTAATGACATCAACACCCTATATCAGGTGTGCATAATTATTAGGCAACTTCCTTTCCTTTGGCAAAATGGGTCAAAAGAAGGACTTGACAGGCTCAGAAAAGTCAAAAATAGTGAGCTATCTTGCAGAGGGATGCAGCAGTCTTAAAATTGCAAAGTTTCTGAAGCGTGATCATCGAACAATCAAGCGTTTCATTCAAAATAGTCAACAGGGTCGCAAGAAGCGTGTGGAAAAACCAAGGCGCAAAATAACTGCCCATGAACTGAGAAAAATCAAGCGTGCAGCTGCCAAGATGCCACTTGCCACCAGTTTGGCCATATTTCAGAGCTGCAACATCACTGGAGTGCCCTAAAGCACAAGGTGTGCAATACTCAGAGACATGGCCAAGATACGAAAGGCTGAAAGACGACCACCACTGAACAAGACACACAAGCTGAAACGTCAAGACTGGGCCAAGAAATATCTCAAGACTGATTTTTCTAAGGTTTTATGGACTGATGAAATGAGAGTGAGTCTTGATGGGCCCGTGGCTGGATTGGTAAAGGGCAGAGAGCTCCAGTCCGACTCAGACGCCAGCAAGGTGGAGGTGGAGTACTGGTTTCGGCTGGTATCATCAAAGATGAGCTTGTGGGCCTTTTCGGGTTGAGGATGGAGTCAAGCTCAACTCCCAGTCCTACTGCCAGTTTCTGGAAGACACCTTCTTCAAGCAGTGGTACAGGAAGAAGTCTGCATCCTTCAAGAAAAACATGATTTTCATGCAGGACAATGCTCCATCACACGCGTCCAAGTACTCCACAGCGTGGCTGGCAAGAAAGGGTATAAAAGAAGAAAAACTAATGACATGGCCTCCTTGTTCACCTGATCTGAACCCCATTGAGAACCTGTGGTCCATCATCAAATGTGAGATTTACAAGGAGGGAAAACAGTACACCTCTCTGAACAGTGTCTGGGAGGCTGTGGTTGCTGCTGCACGCAATGTTGATGGTGAACAGATCAAAACACTGACAGAATCCATGGATGGCAGGCTTTTGAGTGTCCTTGCAAAGAAAGGTGGCTATATTGGTCGCTGATTTGTTTTTGTTTTGTTTTGAATGTCAGAAATGTATATTTGTGAATGTGGAGATGTTATATTGGTTTCACTGGTAAAATAAATAATTGAAATGGGTATATATTTGTTTTTGTTAAGTTGCCTAATAATTATCCACAGTAATAGTCACCTGCACACACAGATATCCCCCCTAAAATAGCTAAAACTAAAAACAAACTAAAAACTACTTCCAAAAACATTCAGCTTTGATATTAATGAGTTTTTTGGGTTCATTGAGAACATGGTTGTTGTTCAATAATAAAATTATTCCTCAAAAATACAACTTGCCTAATAATTCTGCACTCCCTGTAGATACATCCAGTCCAATGAATTTAATGCATGCTGTAAATATCCTTCACATTGTTGATATTGGTCTGGTTTAAAATGTTCAGAAATATCATCTTTAGTTGATCTAATTATTAAAAATGTTCCACATAAATACACAGCTGCTTCAGTGTTTGCAAATGACATTAGAATAGAATAGCCTTTTATTGTACATGCAAAACAACATTATAGGTGTTGCATGCTGACTGTGCAAGAGTAAAATATAAATAGTAAGGCAGCAGGAATGAATACGGAGTAAAATGTGCAACATCTGTATGCTTTGTGTCATCCAGTTTTGAGGGATTGCGCGCACTGAAGTGACCTCCCAAAGTATTGCAAGTGTCCTGCATCGGCGTGTTTTCTCGTGTTCCAGCACTGTAATTTGGCTTCCTTTCATTAAAATCACAAACAACCAATCTGAGATTCATTTCCTCTCGCCATGTCTTTACTACACAGAAGAGAGACACCCCCACCCCCCAAACTGCTCCTGCTCTTTAAAGTCACTAAGTAACTTTAATCACTTTGTTAACTGTCATTGACTTTGTCATCATGTGCTGGGGGCCAGCGTTACTTCCACAGGGTTGAATAACTGTAGTTGTTTCAAATCTGGAGGCACTTGAGTCAGTGAGGGACAGAAGGTCAGTGAACAAACTGTACATTTTGAGACTAAAGTCAAAATGTGGACATTAAAGCTGTTGTTTCAAGTCTAACAACTGGCACAGCTAATATACCCTCTAGTGTCGAGTGATACAACATACATTCTGTTTTCTTTGTGAGGTTGTAATCATCAATATTGTTGCGTCTGTCCTTTGCCCAGTTATTTAATTTTGTAGTGATAAGAATTTAAAGTCCTTTACTGAGGTGCTCTGTTGGGTCTGTTCAGATGTGTATTCAGGAAGGATTTTTCAACATCTTGTTCACATTATGATCAATTCAGACCAATTTAAAGTTTTTTACATAACCTAAAAACGGTCTATTCCTATGATTAGAACCCAAAACAGTTTCAACATTTTACCAAGAGTGAAGAGTTCAGCTGTTGAGCGGCTCATCCCACCATCGCGGATCCCCACTCTGCCTAAATACACCGGTCCTACCCCATCAGGCTGGATGCTTGCTGCAGGATCTGCCCGACTTCGCCTCTGCCCTACATGATCTGCAGCTCCCGCGTGCACGACATCCTGATTTACACTGATGTAACCAATAGCAACCGGAAATTAACGCTGATATGGAAAGGGGAGGGTGGCATTTGGGCTCTAGAGAAGGACGTGAAGCAGTACCTGATGGAGGTGATGGGGAAAGAGCTGCCTACACAGGTCAATGACGTCACCACGACCATGAAGGTCAAAGGTCACTTCGATATGAGCTGAAGGACTGGCTGGTCAGCAAAGGTTTCTGACTGAAAGAGCTTCCAGTGCTGGCATCGACCTGCTGAAGGGACAGAGAGCCGTGGAGGAGGCGGCCTGTCAGCAGGAGCACACTTCAAAGCCTGCTTCAGTCCTTATGCAAGCATGACTGCTGACCTGGGCCAAGTTAACCAACTCTTTGACAGCAGTAAGATGTGATGTGACCACTGAGTGTAAAATGATGCAGGTCAGTTTAAGTAATCATCATTAAACGTAGAAGCATAGCAACTGCCTGTTTAATGTCATCCATGATTTCTCAGAAAAAATAGGTAAAAAATCTCCACTCACCGTTTGTAGATTCTTCAGACTGAGTTGCAATTTGAGTATCCACATTATTATTTACATTATACACATTAGGACATTCATTACTACAACAGTGTGCAACAACATTAAAATGACCTGCTTTATGTCATGTAGGTCCTTTAACACTGACACTTTTCTGTGGAGGTCAATGTGTAGAAATGCTACAGGTGGGCTGTTTGTTTGTTTGTTCTTTAGTCAGTGTGGCCGACAAGATGACGTCAGACATCTGTGATATGAGTGTGACAAACGCTTTCAGCCTTAAAGGGTCCAAAACATTTATTACTGGTGAAATTCACAAATCTCTACATTCACACTGAGTGCAGCACGGAACAATAAAAACATTTCCAAATAAAACCACAGCAGGTTGTGATGGAAATACACATGATATAAAAAATTACACAAGATGAAGCAGATTTCTTTAAAAAAAAAAAAAAAAAAAGATAATTTAAACAAGTATTTTAAGCACTTTGGCAGAATTGGCTTTTACATGTGCTATATTTCATAATGTTTAATAAGCTTCATACAGTTAAGCACAATCACTGCATGACAGAAACACAAGCTTAATCTCTCTTAATAATAACAGTGTACAGTTTATTAAATAAAAACAAACAGGTTACAATGCTTTTATTTTAATTTTAGTAGAGACTCAAAACTTAGAACAGAAAGCTGCTGGGGTTTGAAAAAGAACTGAACAAATATTTTAAATATACTTTAATCGTTTCTGGAGCAGCCTTTGGGATCTCCAAGTATTAACGTGCTGTTTCTGCTCCTGGTGAAAATAGTTCCTTCTGAATTAAAATATTTTAATGTTAAATGTAATTCAGAGTCAGCTGTTTACATTAGAAGAGAACATTTTTCATCAGGAGATACGATAGGTGAAATATTCAGTTTAAAATCTACTGACAGCTCTCCAAGTAAGACTTTAAAATTAAATAAAACAGTCTGGTTATGAAGCTGAACTTTAATCTCAGCCAAACTGATTTGCTCAGGAACAAATAAACACCAAAATAAACCAAACATTAAGATTAGAATAAGAATAAAATTGTAAGAAGTCATCAGTTGATGCAGTTTAAGGACACTTGTTCTTCTGTGCAGTCTCACCTGGAGCTCACGTTTCTAGTTCATGCCATCATGACCAAAGATTCTTCAATTTATAGTTTAAAGATGTCCATGAATGCACTGCTAACTGCTCTTCAACCTTATAAAAATCAACATGCATTTTGAATAAGAAACACTTTTACAAAACCAAAAGCTTCACTGTGCTTAGTGATTTATCTGTCTAAAAAAAACAGGTTCAGTTTGTAACTGAGAGAGCGGCTCGGTGGCGCTGAATTATATTTCCAATAGAAACACAATTTCATATGTTGTAGTAACAACACACTGCCACAAGATGGCAGCCTAGGCCTACTTTACCATGCTGTTCCAGTAAAAAAGAAAAAGTGAGAGAGCCTTGAAAGAGTGACAGAGACACTTTTTATGAACTCATCTGTAATGTGTCACCTTTTCTGTAGAATGAAGAAGTGCTTCCCTTCTTTTAAAGTAAATACAGGCTTACAAAGATCCTCTAAACATGTTTCTGAAATAATCCTAAACACAATCATTAAATCAAAAATGCAAGAAACAATTTATTTAATCACTCTTCTTCACTTAATTCCTTAACTCATTACAAAAATAAACAAAGACTTTTCTGCTGTCTCACCTCTGTCAGTTTTCATGCTGTTGCAAGAACAGGTGGAGGTGCAGGTGGAACTTTGACTTCACTGTGGTTTCTATGTGCAGGCAGGAGTGGGACATCTCACAACAGCAGAGGATTGTGGAGCACGGTGACTCCTGCTGTGACACCCCCGTCTGAGTGTCCTGAGCTCTTGGTCCTCAGCAGATGGCCCACACACTCATTTATCACCATGTCTTTACCCTGCCTGTAAGAAAACAAAGAAAAGGCTAACATTAGAAACAGCCACCAACCAATCCCTTTTACTCCACCGCCCAAAAACCAGTGAGAAACACTACAAACAAATCAACAACAAATCACTTTTATTGTCACATCACATGTGCAGGTACACTGGTACAGTACATGTGAGTGAAATTCTTGTGTGCGAGCTTCACAAGCAAGAGAGGTGTGCAAAAATACAATAACATAAGAACAAGGAAAATATAAGAATGGCTAAATCTGAGAGTAATAAATATATGTACAATATAAGAGTGTATGCATTACTGGATGTGTATACTAAATATGTTTTTCGACGTGTGTGTGTGTGTGTGTTTGTGTGTGTGTATACATATTTTACAAATTAAATAGAGTAAACAATAAATAAAATATATAAAATATACAGATCACATTCAGATCAAACTAATTTTAATATTAGACATCTATATTAATAGAGACGTCTTCATCTTTGTACTAATGTACAGACACAAACTTGTATTGCTGTTGTCTCACTCACAGGAAGAAAGCTGACTATAACTCATTCATTTAAGTAGAAACATAAAGTTTATTCCTACAAGAAAGTTACAGCCCTGTGATCAAATAGGCTTTGATAAGATAAGATAAGATAAGATAAGATAAGATAAGATAAGATAAGAGGTCATCTATCTTCAATGTGGTTTTACATAAATGGGCTTCATGTTGCACCAACCTCCATAAAGTGAGGCGTCATACTAAGAATAGTTGTCTTGCTCTGATTTGTCCATGTTGTGGCTGCTTTGATCATTGCCAGATCCCAGGTACAGTTCTACAGGATGATGCACTATGTTGTGTCTTGGTAAAACTGTGCTGTTTGTGAGGACTGTGTCTCTATTCTCTTACCCAGATCCAGTCTCTGGCACAGTCAGCCCAGCCCCTGCAATACAGCCAGCTGCAGTTTCTAGGCCAGGGTGTGTGTGTAGACAGGCCCAGCCTTGGCGCTGATCGGAGCCTGCCGTGCCAGAGAGGCGCTCAGCTTGGGCAGAACCTCTTTAGAAACCCTCCTCCTCACAAAGTCCCCACATGTTTCACCCAGCACGCACAGCACCTGGCATGTAACGTACAAAAATGTAATGTACAAAAGCAGCAAGCTGTCAAAATTCAATAAAACCTTCCCGTTGTGTACTCATGGATGAATTGTAGTATTTACAAAACTCCTATATATCCAAAAGCTGATGAAACAATTTCCCAGCAGCAGCTCTGAGTGAATAAATGAGTGTTTACAGACTTAACGTGTCTGTATTTGTCAGTTCATCAATGAAAATATGAATAACAAATTTAAAAATATTCCAGCTGATGACAGGAGCTGACGAGTAGCCGGGGGAGACCGTGGCTCAGGGGGTTGGGAAGCGCACCTGTAACTGGAAGGTCGCCGGTTCGATCCCCGGCCTTTCTGTCCTGGTCGGCAAGACACTTTACCCTAACGCCTACTGGTGTTGGCCAGAGGGGCCGATGGCGCGATATGGCAGCCTCGCTTCTGTCAGTCTGCCCCAGGGCAGCTGTGGCTACAACTGTAGCTTGCCTCCACCAGTGTATGAATGTGAGCGTGAATGAATAATGGCATTGTAAAGCGCTTTGGGTGCCTTGAAAAGCGCTATATAAATCCAATCCATTATTATTATTAATTTACACCCACAAGTTGAATCAGCGGACACTTGCACCAAAGATCACAAAACACTATCAGCTTCATTTATCCCAAAGTCCTACTTTGTGATTCTCTGAGACAGTTTGAAAAGCAGCCTCTAAGAAGGCATCCACAGTGATTTTTCTGTGCTGATAGAAGAAATGTTAGTTTCAAGAGTCTTCACATTACAACCCAAAGAAGAAAATAATAGAACTATTTCTGAATGAAATAAGCCTGTTGTTGGGCGTAATCTTTCATTCTTTCACTACTAAGAGTTTAAAACTAAAGACGACTTGAATACTTTTGACTCACGTAATGAAAAGAGAGGTCTGTTTTACTTACCCTGAAGGCTCTGAGGACTGCTAATGGGTCATCGGCTGTGAGTCTCTGCAGGAGTGCTGGCCAGCAGCGATGAGCCATAGGCAGCAGTTCATTTTCCCTCTCACTCAGCACCTGAACGCACAACTCCAGCACGTCCAGTACCTAAAGACAAAGACGCACAACACACCTAACAATTATCTCTGTTTTGATCCTGATTATATGTGAGCTGAAACTAATTATTGAGGTCTTCATTGAGAGCCCAAACTCCTGAGCAGGCACGACTTCAGCACAGACTTATTTCTGTTTCACTCCTGGACCAGACTGAATGTTTTTCCTTGATGAGCATTATACCAGTGAACAGTCATCCACACAATTCTGACAGGATGAATTGTACCAACGCTGGCGGTCCTACCCTCACAAGAATGATTATTTTTGTTACTAGTCCAACAGTTGACTCGACATAAAACTACCTTGAGTCGGAGCCTGAGGCTGGGATCAGACAGCAGATGAATGCAGCGCTCCATAACATCCTTAGTGATGCTGAGGTGGGAGGGAAGCTCTGCTTTCACATCAGGACTACCAATATCTTCCACATCCTTACACTCAAGGGGAAGGACCTCTGCAATGGAGCACATGTACAGTTAGACCACCGGTTTAGCAGTGAGGTTCAGATTTCTATGACTCTTAATTACAATGATCCAACTCCTCTACACTCTGAATCTAAAATAATCACCACTACAGCCTATAGCTTATATTCCACTGGCCCTTAGACAGACCTATTACCTCGGTCTTCAGTGTTATAATCATCCTCTATTCCAATGCCCTCTGTCAGTTCTTTCTGTTTGCGGTAATTCAGCAGGAATTGGCGAATGCTGAGGTCTTCCTGGTCACTGGAGCTCTATCTGGAGCTGGCAGACGTACTGGTCCTGCTACAAGTGGAAGGAAACCACCTCGCTAAAGGAAAAACAAGACAACAATATCAAAATAGGTTTGATTACAATAAAATAAGTCAGTTAATCAAAATCAGTGTGACACAGACGCTGATGTTTTTTGAGAAGAGCCCATTAGTGACATTTAATTCCATATTTTTACCGTGAGGGCTTGTAAAACTGCAAAAACTGCAAACACCTATAGGGCCGCTGTCTAAATATTATTATGAATATCAATTCTACAACAGAAAACGACTCAGCATTTAAACCATCACGATGTATTAAATGTTTCCAAAGATACTGATAATTTGATAACCAGCAAAGTTATTTCTCCTCAAAACGCGCCTGACTAAAAGTGGGATCAACCAGTACATATAATATTCATCCTGCTACATTTAGAAAGTGGCAACAACAGTAAACATGAGTAACTCCACCGTCTATCCGGTCTTTAAGTGATGACGTGATGAATCCTACTTCTGGGCCCAAACTACTCTGCGTTTAATAAGGCTGTTGTGTTTTTAACATGTTTTAATGCTTTGTAACTTGTTCTACTTAATCTCAACAAGCCCCTTACAAAAAGTAAGTGATCACTGTCGGCCTGTCTCAGTTTTTATTACAACTATTCATTTTAAAGCTCAGTTTTTAAAACCTTACCATGTAACTACAGCCCAGGCAATGCAGCAGCACATTAATGACTAACCTCCTATGTGGATGGATTATCTCAGTTGTTCTCTTGACTGAAGTTTGGTCCGTTTACAGCATCCTGCCATGCCACTGCATTTGTCCCTAACCATCAGGAACCCTCACCTTAACTCTTATCCAGTGGAAAAAAAGTTCCCGTTCATCACTGCGTTAATGTTATGCTAACATAGCTGTTTCGCTAGTCACATAGCACATCACTATATACCAGCTAGCCAAACTTCAGTAACCCTACAAACATCACTGCTGCTTACTTTCCTGTCTTCATGTATGTCAGAAGTGATAGCAGAGCTGTGCCTTTTAATTTGTTTTAGAAATCCCTCAGTCAGAACCTGGTATATTATATTTAGATGGAAACTAGCGAGCTAACTCTCAGCTAGCTTCTAACTCCGTTACATTTCAGAAATTCTTTTTTCGTGGATGCCTGGGTGTTAAACTTCATTGTTACACCTGGTAGAGCAGCCACACTAATCCATAGCCATAAGGTTACCTTGAGTTAGGAAGATGATGATTGAATGTCCGAGTCCATAGGTTGAGGTGCAAGCACATTTCTCCCATTCTCCACAGAGGGCAGTGGCGAATGGTGTTGGTATTAAAATAAGAAGGTGTGTACAGAAAAGCCCTTAGGTTCACCTTTCAGAAGAACATGTGCAAAATACATCAAACTCTACATTTCATCTCTTTAAAAAAATAAACACAAAAAGTCAAAGCAGCGTTGGTCAGGTTTGATCCTACACTGATCATGTATTCATTCTCAACCCTGCAGCCCACGCTTCCCAATGTCAAGAATATGGTCATTCATACTAATAAGACCTTTAATAATAGTGCTAGTAAGTAATACTGCTGAGCGCTAATTAATGCGTCTCCATGCTGAGCCCACTCCTAACAGTAGAGGGCAGCAGAGTGATCACACCAGCTTAAAAGATGCGTCATATAGACTGGAGAAGCAGCAACACTGGCTGGTCTCAGATCAGAGGGCTTGATTTCCCAGCAGCTTCTTATCCAAAAATTCTCTTTGCTCTCAGGCACGTGAAGAAACAAAGAAAGGAAACTTTGGAGAAACCAAGCCCTCGTCTTACTTATGTATATGTATATATATATATATATTTATCAACACACCTCTGGTTTAATATAGATTACGTACAGGGTAACATTTGTGTTCATTACACACAAACAGATTGGGCCGTTTCCTCGTACACAGACATCAGAGGGTATTTGGTTGCCGACATCCACAGAACAGCTTTGGATCATTGCTAGTAAAAAATGACATTAGTGTAAATATAACCCCAAAAGAAAAAAACAAGGTAGAAAAAAAACATTGGTTGCAAGGTTATAGCACACTGGGGACAAACACGTTCTGTGGTCAGAGTGGCAGCAAGGTCTACATATAAGTGTGCATCAGGACTTGGCATCCTAAAGTTATCAGTCTTTCACACTCGTTTCAAAGCATATTTCTTCCTTGCCGTGCTTCATCTGCTAAATGCAGTAGCAAAACGAAAGAGTGTGTTTTTGTGGGGAAAAAAGAAGCTATGGCTCAGTTTGCTGGTATCAACAATTTATGGAGTAAACTGACTGACGAGCAGGAAAACGCTAATGGTCTTAGAAAATACAGGGTCTCTAATGAAAGGAGCTGATTGGCTCCTGCCATCAGCAACCAACAATGTGAATGATTGGTTGATCTGTGAGTGAACTAAGCTTGCAACGGTAAGCGCGAGTGAGAACCATAAACTAGAGCTAATGAGGCCAAAATCCGAGCTTCTTTTCAGCTCTGTGGACTAATTTATACCTCGTCTCTCCATCTTCCCCTTAGTCCATTTGCAGCGTGTGGTATCCAATAAAGCAGTAATGTAAAAATGACCTTAACAATAAAGTTGCTTTAACAGTAATACAAAAGTTTGGCGATGAGGAATAGAACAGTTTTTTCTGCTGGGACCAGCCAAACAAGTCTGAATCAGATATTGAAGTAGTATAAAAGCAAAAGCTTGACACATGTAAGTTCTTCAGTGTGAACCAAGAGTTCACACTGCACCCCTCAGCTAGGCCATACCATGTGTCCTCTGCTTAGCACCAGGCTTTAGGTCATGTGAATGTCAATAAACAACATTCAGTCTGCTAACGCTCAGTATTCACTAAATCACAACACTACTGACACCCAGCAGTGAAAAACAAAAAATGTGGAGAATTTCTAGACGTTATGAAATGTTAAGACTTTGTCACGGTATAAAATACAACCATCAGTAATCGATAGTCTGATCAATTTTTAGATACACTGTGGCACCCAAACACTACGAAATGTACAGCAGTGAAAGTTAAAGCTGTACAAACAAAGGCAGGAGTCATTTCAAAAATAATCTCACATGTAACAACTTGTGTATGTGTGTTTTCAATTCATTAATATAGTTGTCAGTTATTTTCTGATTATTTTTACCTTTTGTATTGTTTACCTCTTTGTTGTGATGTGGTGGACGTCCCTAAACAATCATGAGTTCCGGCTTCAATTTTTCCAATCCAATTATCTCCTATATTCTCGCAGTCTAACTCGTCCAGGTTCACCTCTCACTGGTCCTTTTTCATTCACAGTGTCCTGTTCGGGCTTCAAAGTTCCAGCAAACACAGTCTGTTTCTTCTCTGTTTTGATCTTTCAGTATTCTTCTTCCAAGATTGCTCCAAGCATGGCAAATATGAGAGTCAGTGCCTTCAAGCAGACACATCAGACTGTTCTTCACCAGCATGCATGTTGCATCTTTCATACTGCTGGACTCATCAGTGGTCGTCAGTGTTACTGCTTTCACTTGCACTGCTTTTAGCTTCAGTTAATTCTCCAAGTCCACGATGTTCTGTCGGTCTTCATCAGGAAATTGACTGTCCTTTACTGTCCTTTGAGCTTCTTCTCAGTTTCAGGGACAAAGTGAGAGATCAAGCTGCACAATTTCGAGCCAAAGACTGGCTTATTTTCTCCCAATTCTGTTAATCTATTGTTATACCGCTGCACTCAAGGTTCCAATGTTGAGAGAAGTCCACCTGTATTGGCACACTAAAGCATAGAATTAGTATTCTTTTCATTCCTTATTCTTAAAACCTCTGTTTTGCTTCATCTCCCTCGAGTTTAACTCATCCGTCTCTCTGTGTTCTCTCTTTACACAAACACTTCTCCACACACATCACCCTTCTTTAGGTCAGTTTTGTAGCGTATACACTTATGTGTTTTCAATCAGAAAAATAAACTCAACCTCTCACAACATCACTCATGCGTTTCTTGAATTAAAAGCACTTTCAAACCTTAAAACATCCTACTTTACATCACAAAAGAAATATATTTCACACTCCTTTATTTCATACACACTTTTTAAATGTTCTAACCTCTTTCAGACACCATGAATCGTCTCACACACCCTGCCTTTTCTCTCACTCAAACAAGTCACGCAGAGTCACTCAAATCAAATACTGACAGCATTCACACAGTTAAAATCACTCAAAATACACTTTCCTATGCGTATTTTGGACATGCCTTCCATAATCAGAAAGAGCAAGTCAAAAGAAAAAGAAACTGAAACTTCTCATCATTCTCACAGCTTCTCACCACACACACATAACTGAAAAAATAAAACACACCAGCATTTATGGCTCAAGATATATACATCTATCAAAATTCAGTCAATTACTATACATCCACACTAATATATTCAAACTGTATTTATACTCTCGTAATAAGCAAAACCAACCTCTTAAATATAGGCATTTAGCAAAATTGGCAAACAATAGTCATAAAGCTCAATACTCTCGAAACTGAAACCACCCTCTCTGCGCGTCACCGCTCCTCATTTGCATTTACACACACCATCAGTGCACATCCGGCTGTGCATTGCTGACACAGAGACTGATCTTACTCATAGATCTCATATTTTATATTACACAGAGACGTCTTATTAATTACAACTGCACAGGTTTCAGGCCTCTTAACACCTATATAATTTTGATAAATTTACCATAACGGCTCCAACCGATAAGTCCCAGACTTTTTGTGCTCAATTCACCAGGCCAGACTCTAACTGCTCTGTCCAAATTTCTAAGTCCTAAATTAATTTACCAGTAGCCAAAAAAGCGCAAAAATAGGAGACTCTAACTCCTAGCAATTTTGAAGATTCCCCAGTCCTTCCTGGCTCGTCGTGCCGTACTAACCCTACTCTTCAGGGTAGGTCAAGGATAAACGTCTTTATCCAGGAGGGAGCGTTACCTCCGAGAAAATGCGCTTCTTAACAGACGCCGCTGCCGTTCTAGAAGAATTTAGAATAATTTGAGTCAACAATCTTACCCTCCCCAACAAGGATTAAGATTGAGGACAACCCTCAACAATTTCGGAGATTCCCCAGTACTCCTCGGATGTTGCCCGAAACTATCCCTACTCTTCAGGGTAGGTGAAGGATAAACGTCTTTACCCAGCAGGGAGCGTCACCTCCGAGAAACTTCTTCAGGATTGTATGACCAATGGGACTCTAACCCACAGATTGACCAAATTCCCTATCACTCTAAGTTCACTTATTACTTACTTATTCTCATTACTCAGTACTGTCACTTATACTTCATTATCATTACTTCACCCGGTAAACTTCATGAAAACTTCACCAAAATTAAAAAACAGACATTCACCAGTAATTACAGTGACCAGGCTTTTAATTTGACATGCCCAATGTGACACCTTTTGGAAATATATTTCAACAGGTAGTGTCTTACCTTTAAATGCCCCGGGGAATGCCTGCTCACTTTCACCACTGATTACCGTCTGCCCGTCCAATTACCACGGACCCCGGATCTCTCCGTCTAGCCCAACATTCCCTCTCTCTCACCGGAACGAGCCCCCAAATGTTAGGGTTCAAATGTTGAGAGAGGAATCCAAAATAACCACAGATCCAGGCGTGTGCAATTAGACGACATTTTAATGAACACATGTGTGAGTCCAACGCTGTGCAGATTTCAGCGTCGAACTGAACTTACAATAATTAGACAAAGGTTTTATATGAGTAAGACAACAAAGCCCCCTCTTTTGCAAAAACAGACACAATACAGCTTACGTCAGCCTAAACCACAAAATGTTCCTGCTAACTTTTAACATATTTTGAAATACATCATGTCTCATCTCCATCCCGGTGTCGCACCATGAGCGCCTCCTTATCTCCCCGAACATCAGGTGCACTTCCTGTAAGCATCTGACAATACGCCGGCACAATTTGCACTTGCAGCAAAAATACATCTTCACTTCTGCCCTACCAAAATAGATCTACTATGGTGTGTATGTATGTGTGCGTGCACGTGCGGGGGCGCGTGCGTGCTGTGTACTGCGTACGTGTCGTGACCTCTCTATTTGTGTCTGTATGTGTGTGTATGTCTCGTCTGTCTGTACGCAGATGCTCTCTGCACCTTAGTTGACCTCAACTCAAGCAACCAGGCTAAGGCCATCCTTACATATAATAACCTAACTGGAACTATATATGTAATCTACTGAATAAATGTTTTAATCAAAAGCCTCTACTAAAAGTTTCATATCCTACTCACAGTACTTGCATTCAGAGTCTGCTTTCAGTTTCACTTCTGCAAGAGCATGCCTTGCAGACGTGTTTCCTGTCAGCCTGCAACTCCGCCTGTCACCCACTGAAGACTATGTGTAAGAATATAAAAACATTCAAAAGCCTTTAAAATTATAAATTCAACTCCACAGTTTGAAGTGGTTATACTGAACCTGTAATAAAGACTATAACCATATATTTGAACATCTGAATGCATCTAAATACAACATCACTATTAACATGAAATGGTAATGATGATTATAAAAATAGCAGCAAATAATAGCAGTAAAATATTTCTATTCTTCACAAGGTGTACCTTGGGTAGCTCCACCGTTAGTTGGTGATTCGCTCTTGGTTGTGAACGACAGAGAGGGCATCAGATAGCCAGCGTGGAAGAAAGGACTGCACGGAGTGAACACAGCACTGGTCATGTCCTGGAACAAATCAAATTTCACATTAGCCTAGCTTTTAAAGCCCCAGATTAAGTCTGGGTCATGCATCCTCTTTAGATAAACATAAAAACTGTTCATACCTGGAAGCAGATAGCACAGATGTCATTATACTGGCTCTGTGGATGACCTGCAGCTCAATGAGGCCAGTTTGGACAGCAAGGATTAGCAAGGTGATAGCTTCAGTCATCCCCCTGCACAGAGAGGAAACACATTAGAGTTGACACACCACACAATTATATGCCTTGGCTTTGCATTCAAGTTGGAGATCATATACACGTTTATCCAGACTTGACCTTTGGGTATACAATGTCAATTATTTTATCCTATTAGACAGTTGTGTGAAATGCAGACATCCTTAAAGAATAGTTCTAGATAAGTGTGTTTCCACACGAAGAGAGGTTGAAACAGACTAAACTAACACACACGTGTGTGTGTGTGTGTGTGTGTGTGTGTGTGTGTGCACGTGTGTGTGTGTGCGTGAGTACAAAGCTAAAGCACGAAAATGAGTGCGACTGTTTGCGGATGGCACTTTATCTAAACACGGTGAAACAGCAAAGTCAGAGAAGAAGAACAAGCACCACAGCAAGCTCTGCGAGCCTGCTGCCAGTGTGAAATGACACATTTGTGGGCGCTTCCCATGGCGGCGGCATGAAAAGAAGAAAAGGAGAAAGGATGGATGAGTTGGTGCTTAGCGGTGTTGTGCTAAAAAAATGATCGTCTTCCAAAACCGATCGTCAGTATTTAAACTGCTATAATAACTTGTTGGTCTATAATATGTGAAAACATATATCAAATGTATCCTTCATGGATGAAATCAAGTCATCTTGAGCCACAAACAACATTCCTATAACAAGGTAGAAGCTGCAATGAGTTTTTGGTAGTGACTTTTATATATGCTTTATTTATCTAGTTCCAACAATGGGTTGACGTTAAAAAAAAGTGTTTGTTAGTTTTTTAAAAAGCGTAATCTGTGCAAGAGGACAGCAGATGTTGCAAGAAATCTAAGAATAGTTGTTTAAAGTTATTTGAAGTGGACAAAGAGGATAAGGCGTTTGTAAACCCTGTTGAGGGAAGTCTATCTAGCAAGATATGTAAAGATATTGGAGATTAAAAAACCCCATAGGGAAACATAGGAAATAATTATTTGTCAGGCAATGACTTGTTGGCAGAAGAAGAGTGGTCCTTGGTAGCCATGACAAGAAGGAGGTCCCATAAATCAGGCTGGGCTGTTTGTTGCTGGCAGGTAAAAGAAAAAACAGAGAAAAATCAAAATCAGGGGAAGTCCAGGCTGAACAAGGTTCATTCCTTGGAATTTTCACTCCAAGATCCCCTGCCTGGACCTCCCCCTAGCAGATGAACATAGAGAGGCAGGTGAGCCGAGGGCTCGAACCTGAGCCTCTATGTTATGAACCTGCTAGCCCACCACATGTGGCCACATGACGGGCGAGCAGAACATGGAATATCCTTCTATTTAAAGAGCGCAAGGTGCACATCGGGCACCCAGCCTTTCGCAGGAGACCACACATTTTTACACTCAAATACTCACCACATTTCACACACTCACACCTGCTTTTTTTCCCTGCCCACCTTTTTCTCCACTTATTTATCAACAACCACTCCTTTTTCATCTCTGCTACCTTGCCTTTATTACATCCTCTTAGCTAGCATCAGTGACCGGAGAGCAACAACAGCAACCCAGTGCTTTTCTCATCATTTCTTTAGTCACGGTCAATTCATTGGCCTCTACGGATTAGCTAAACCAACTTTACAAAACAAGTTTCCCCGAAGAGCCCAGTTGTCATCTTAGCTGCACCGCGGTCAAGTGAGCCCTCACTTACGAAGTCACAGTCAAGCTAGCCGCCCCGCCAGCCGCACCTAAAATGTGGTTGCACTACTCTTATGTATATTACGGTACGGATGAAGACCGGCTTAGAAACGCAGTCTTTTGTGTCCTGACACTATTTTACTTCAATATCCACTCCCAGTTTTGGTTCATCTCCACTTTTCACCCCATGATCCACAGACAAAATTACTGTACGATTCAGCGAAAATTAACAATAACATTTACCCAATATACAGTACTGTACTTTTAATATCTTCAACTTTGACCTCAGATTACAGGAAAACTGTAAGAGGTGACGCAGATATTTCACTGGATTCTGACTCTAGGCCATCTCCACTCTTCACCCTGTGATCCACAGACAAATTTACTGTACGGTTTTTGAGAAAAGTGATAGTAAACTTTGCACAATTTACTCTACTGTACTCTATATATTCCAATTTTTGACCTCAGATTACAGGAAAACTGTACGAGGTGCCGCAGATATTTCACTGGATTCTGACTCTAGGCCATCTCCACTCTTCACCCTGTGATCCACAGACAAATTTACTGTACGGTTTTTGAGATTGCTGTGTTAACAGAGTATGACAGAGGCTAAGAAAATATACGGCCTACAATAATATCAAATTTAAACAACAAATTAAAAAATTTCCACATTTGCTGTCATTGCCATGTGTTCAGTAGAGCATTAAGTAGTCAAAAAAAAACATCTTTGAAATATCATCAGTAAAAGAAATACTCTCACTATGTAAGACATGTTAGCAAATTCAGTTAATAAATACTGTATCAAATCTATACAGATGTTTAAAGGCATAATGCAAAGCATGTTTGTTTCTTATGGCTCACAAATGTGTTTGCCTTTAACATAATTTACATTTCATTTGTACAGTTTCACAGACGAAACAATAAAATAAGTTTCCTGAACTGTTCTTCATGGCCAAGATTTTGAATCCTTTTGAGGGTGATGCATTATCCATGAAGGTGGGCAATTTGTTCATTGATCTCTGACCCTCGCTGACTCTGACGCCTCCTAATTCTGCTTCCAGCCTTGATGATTAATTTGTTCTTCCTTTTGGCATCCCTGTCACTGATGCTGTCACCAGTTGTCCACCAGTCTAATCTGCAATTCCGGTGAACCCAGAATTACCTGTATCTTTGTAATGTTTCCAAAATATACACTATATGTTGATGGGCATTGTCCCACTTTTTTTTCCTTTACAAGTAATAATCTCTATGGTTTTAATGACAATTCATATACAGATTGTGGAGGACTTTTTATTCAACACTAAAAATAGTTCCTCATCAGCAGACTGTAGTACAATTTCAGCCTACCGTTAAAAAACCCATCCAATGCAGCGTTATCAGACAAATTATGCAAATGATATGTTTGTATGTACTAGTAATCTATTTATCATTTACCATGATTCCTGCTCTGATGATTACTTTCTTCTCCTTCTGTAATTTTAATAGATAAAGGATGTTGAACATTAAGCTCCAAACAGGATGAATGAGGAAGACCACAGAGGAGAATCATGGATGTAGTGAAAGAATACATGCAGATGGTTTTTTTCATGGTCGAGGAGCAACTTCTGATACTATCTTAAAGAAAAAACATAAAATTGAAGATTAAAAATAATGACAACAATATGTCTAAATTTTTTTATTAATTTCTTAGAGCAAATGCAGTCTTGTCATGGTCTGAGTTGCCCACTCATATTTAACGAATTCAAATACAATTACTCCATTTAAATGCTTATGTTCTAATAAAAGGCATTGTTTAACACTAGAATTACTCAGGTCCGGCTCTGTTCTGCGGGCTTGATGTACCGTGCACTCTCTGATGGTCTGCAGCATTCCCACGTCTAACAGGCAAAGGAAGCTTTGGAGCACACTTGTAATCTTACGCTGTCGGAAGATAAAGAAATAGAAAATGGTAAATTTAGTTTATCAACCTAACTCTAAATGGGTTTATATAAATATCATATCTACTATGGCAGTGACAAACCTCAGCAGACTCTGTGGGCCCAGCTTGCGCAGTGAAGCACGAACGATTTGCTACTGCATTGGGCATTCCAATGTCCTCCTCAACCCACACAGTGCCGTCTTTTGCTGTGTGGCTCTGGCTGGGCTTCCCAGTACCACGGGGCCTCTTCCGTGGAGGCATGTTGGGTTCTTGTTCCGTCTCCTTTTCAGCTTCTTCTGAGGAGGCATCAGTGGCCTGCTGGACAAATGAAACCTCTCCTCCATCAGAATCTGCTTCGTCCATTTCCTGAAGTGTTCTCAGAAATGCAAACAAGAAATGATTCTCCCGCCTGGATCAGTCTGCTTTTATGCACAGCACTGTGCTGTAGTCAAGCAATGCCACTCCCTCATATCCACAGTGACAATGGAACAATGGAAGATCTGGGCTAAGAGTAAAGGAAGCTGTGAATGTGTGTCTTTTATATTTGCAGGTCAGCACGGCAGGCATTTCGGAAAGTTGTAACACAGAGGTTTGGCCTGTCTTGGGTCTGAGCAACTCTGAGTGAGCAAATGCAAATGTGCCAGGCCTCGAGGATAATGGGTGGTTTGCACAACAAAAGCTGGAGGAGAAACGAGCTGACGACCTGTGAAAATCTCAGCAGGGGTGCTTAACACCTCAGGACTTGCACCAGAAAATAAAAAACCCAGTAATTCTAGGGGGTGTTGGGTTTAGGGAAGTTACGCAAATTTTGCGCAGGTTTAGTAAACCTAGTGTTAAGATAGTATCAGAAGTTGCTCCTCGACCATGAAAAAAAAACCATCTGCATGTATTCTTTCACTACATCCATGATTCTCCTCTGTGGTCTTCCTCATTCATCCTGTTTGGAGCTTAATGTTCAACATCCTTTATCTATTAAAATTACAGAAGGAGAAGAAAGTAATCATCAGAGCAGGAATCATGGTAAATGATAAATAGATTACTAGTACATACAAACATATCATTTGCATAATTTGTCTGATAACGCTGCATTGGATGGGTTTTTTAACGGTAGGCTGAAATTGTACTACAGTCTGCTGATGAGGAACTATTTTTAGTGTTGAATAAAAAGTCCTCCACAATCTGTATATGAATTGTCATTAAAACCATAGAGATTATTACTTGTAAAGGAAAAAAAGTGGGACAATGCCCATCAACATATAGTGTATATTTTGGAAACATTACAAAGATACAGGTAATTCTGGGTTCACCGGAATTGCAGATTAGACTGGTGGACAACTGGTGACAGCATCAGTGACAGGGATGCCAAAAGGAAGAACAAATTAATCATCAAGGCTGGAAGCAGAATTAGGAGGTGCCAGAGTCAGCGAGGGTCAGAGATCAATGAACAAATTGCCCACCTTCATGGATAATGCATCACCCTCAAAAGGATTCAAAATCTTGGCCATGAAGAACAGTTCAGGAAACTTATTTTATTGTTTCGTCTGTGAAACTGTACAAATGAAATGTAAATTATGTTAAAGGCAAACACATTTGTGAGCCATAAGAAACAAACATGCTTTGCATTATGCCTTTAAACATCTGTATAGATTTGATACAGTATTTATTAACTGAATTTGCTAACATGTCTTACATAGTGAGAGTATTTCTTTTACTGATGATATTTCAAAGATGTTTTTTTTTGACTACTTAATGCTCTACTGAACACATGGCAATGACAGCAAATGTGGAAATTTTTTAATTTGTTGTTTAAATTTGATATTATTGTAGGCCGTATATTTTCTTAGCCTCTGTCATACTCTGTTAACACAGCAATCTCAAAAACCGTACAGTAAATTTGTCTGTGGATCACAGGGTGAAGAGTGGAGATGGCCTAGAGTCAGAATCCAGTGAAATATCTGCGGCACCTCGTACAGTTTTCCTGTAATCTGAGGTCAAAAATTGGAATATATAGAGTACAGTAGAGTAAATTGTGCAAAGTTTACTATCACTTTTCTCAAAAACCGTACAGTAAATTTGTCTGTGGATCACAGGGTGAAGAGTGGGGGTCACCCAGAGTCAGAATCCAGTGAAATATCTGCGGCACCTCGTACAGTTTTCCTGTAATCTGAGGTCAAAGATGAGAATGTATAGAGTACAGTAGAGTAAATTGAGCAAAGTTTAATATCAATTTTCTCAAAAAACCGTACAGTAAATTTGTCTGTGGATCACAGGGTGAATAGTGGAGATGGCCTAGAGTCAGAATCCAGTGAAATATCTGCGGCACCTCGTACAGTTTTCCTGTAATCTGAGGTCAAAAATGGGAATATATAGAGTACAGTAGAGTAAATTGTGCAAAGTTTACTATCACTTTTCTCAAAAACCGTACAGTAAATTTGTCTGTGGATCACAGGGTGAAGAGTGGAGATGGCCTAGAGTCAGAATCCAGTGAAATATCTGCGGCACCTCGTACAGTTTTCCTGTAATCTGAGGTCAAAAATTGGAATATATAGAGTACAGTAGAGTAAATTGTGCAAAGTTTACTATCACTTTTCTCAAAAACCGTACAGTAAATTTGTCTGTGGATCACAGGGTGAAGAGTGGAGATGGCCTAGAGTCAGAATCCAGTGAAATATCTGCGGCACCTCTTACAGTTTTCCTGTAATCTGAGGTCAAAGATGGGAATATATAGAGTACAGTAGAGTAAATTGAGCAAAGTTTAATATCAATTTTCTCAAAAACCGTACAGTAAATTTGTCTGTGGATCACAGGGTGAAGAGTGGAGATGGCCTAGAGTCAGAATCCAGTGAAATATCTGCGTCACCTCGTACAGTTTTCCTGTAATCTGAGGTCAAAGTTGGGAATATATAGAGTACAGTAAAGAAAAATGGAAAAATTTCACTATTAATTTTCAGGAAAACCGTACAGTAAATTTGGCTGTGGATGACAGGGTGAAGAGTGGAGATGGCCTAGAGTCAGAATCCAGTGAAATATCTGTGTCACCTCTTACAGTTTATATGTAATCTGAGGTCAAAGATGAAGATATTAAAAGTACAGTACTATATATTGGGCAAATGTTATTGTTAATTTTCTCTGATTCGTACAGTAATCTTGGCTGTGGATCACAAGGGGAAAAGTGGAGATGAACCAAAACGGAGTGGATTGTGAAGTTAAATAGTGTCAGGACACAAAAGACTGCGTTTCTAAGCCAGTCGGCATCAATACCGTGTCTGGCGTAAGAGTAGTGCAACCACATTTTAGGTGCGGCTGGCGGGGCGGCTAGCTTGACTGTGACTTCGCAAGTGAGGGCTCACTTGACCGCAGTTTAGCTGCCTAGATTTCAGGACCTAGCTAAGGACGGTAGTTAGGGACACAAACACATGTAACTTACCGAAAAAAAGCCTGGGGTCCCTCTGTCACTGTGCTTATTAGGTGCTAATAATTTGATGTAAAAGTGTGGAGAGAGTCTGAAAAAATGAAGGCAGAGTTGGTAGCCTGAAGAGAGAAAGTGCAAGTTGTGGAAGGTGGAGTAATAAGCAGCAAATAGTTGAGGAATGAAGAGCTGACAAGCATGGGTATTTTCCGGTAATAAAAGGTAATAAGAGAGCAGGCGGAGGAGTTGGCAAGAGCAGGAAAAAGGAGAAGCGACTTGGCTTCTCCCCGCCCCCCAAGCAAGGGTCGTGGCAGCGAGCCCGTGAGGGGTTCGAACTCGGGCGCTCAGATGCAAAGCGCCACTTCTTACGTCTTACGCCAAACGACCAGCCGGCGAAACTAGGAAAAAAAAGGACATTTATCTTTTGTTCGGCAATACTTGTTTTTTTGTGTGCAAAACATGTATGGTGCTCGGTAAAGATGACACGCCGACTCACTTCTTCTTTTTTTGTTTTTTTTGTTGTTTGAGAAAGTTTGTTTTCATATTAAACCAATGTCAGTGACGTCATTCTACGCCACTACCACAGGTAAGGAAAAGCCTGAATCTGTAGATCTTTTTCTTTTCTTTTTGTTGTCTAAAACACAAAAATCGCGAAACAGTCAGCTCACAAAGTTGCAGGTTGGTGGCAATTTGGCAGAACAGCCAATGACTTAAAGCATTTAGGTGCATATATCTTGCCACAAGACATGTGTGCTAAGCTAGCTAAATTAGTTTCTGTTAGCTATGTGCACGATAGCATATGCTAGTTCCGGTGCGGAAAATCCTGTGTGGAGCTTTGTTTCCGGTGTCCTATTCGCGCCCTGTTTAATGTCCAAAAGAAGTTAACCAAATGAATGAATTAAGCGTGGATTTACATTTCTATAGATGTCTTGGTCATTTACCCAATATATCTGTAAATGATGTTCACGGACTTGTCGATATTTTGCCCCCACGCCTCAGAGCAAAGGAGAAAAGGGATTCAAATGTTATATTTCTCAGCTGTCCCTCGTTTATTGCGGTGTTATGTTCTAAAAATAACCAGCGATGGGTGAAATCAAGTAGCCAATTTTATTTTTTTGATGCGTGGACATCGTGGACATCCAGTACTGCACTTTTTAATTTAGAAGGTAAGTCACAACATACCCTTCATACATACTAATGTATAGAAACCCTCACCAGCAATCGTTCATTTTTTGTGGCTTTTTTTCACGGTTTGTTAACATGCTGTGTAGGTGTGGACACAACGGAAACATCTGTGACTGTTGTTCACCTGTAGTTTGAATGCTGAACATTTGCCTGTTTAAAGAATAAGACCAGTCACTATACAGAGATGTGCTTCTGAATGTGGACGATGTGTCTTATGCTGCAGTGATGCAGTTCTGCTTGTGTTGAGTGATGCAAACAACCAATCGATCTAAACTCGTTAAACGTCAATCACGTGGTTACCGGCTACCGCGAAAATAATCGGACGGTAAACCAATTTCTGTTTTAGAGCATTTGCGCCGCTGTGTGTTTTGTGGTCTTCTTTTGCGGCTACTTTAGTGAATTTTGGTCTGATCGTGGTGAAACTTGGTGTGTGGAGTCAGTGATAGCTCTGGGAGCTAACCAGCCTATCTTTAACCGGTTACTTATATGAAGTCTGAATAATTTCTGGTTCGGTTTTGTTTGTTTAGCGGACTTCTGCGCATTTACGTAACTGCTCGTTTAATCGCGGCTTATTTTCGGTGTGTTTGGTGGTTGTAGAAATGGTTTATATGACATTTTAGCTGAGATTATGAGGTTTCTGTGGATACCACACATGTCTGGACTTATATTTCTCAACCCGCGTTATAACCGATTAAACGTGATCTCCTCCTTTTGCCCCGGTACCAGAGACGGGGCTTAAGTGGTTAAACGTCAAAATCTATCATTAGATTTTTTGTGACACAACAGTGGTGAGTGTTCCCACCTTCTGCTCTTTGGAACTTAACGCAAATCTTTCCATTTTCAAGTTTTGGACATGATTTTGGAGTATATCTTCGCAGTAGCGATTTACCCAAAGTAAAGCTACCGGAAATGTGCAACCCCACATCCGGCCTCAAACCAGGAAGTTAGCATTTTCTCGTGCACATAGTCAAGTTCAAGCTCCTCACATATCATCATCCAGGGTACAGTCATATGCTGATGAGGAGATCCCATGCAGGCAACATTAAGGCAGTGTAACAAGTTAAATATGCACTAATTTTAAGCTATTTCCTAATATCTAACATAAAAAAAGGCTTTTTTTTTAATGTTTTTATGTTTTAGGATTTTGTAAACTTTACAAAATCCTAAAACATAAAAACATAAAAAAAAGGCAGTTTACAAAATCCTAAAACATAAAAATAGATTTAAAATAATGATAAATGTTTGCCTGCAACTGACACAGCCAACACAAATGTCATTGAAAAAAACCAAACCCTGTGATAACATGTTTTTGTTTTTCTAGAATAGAAGAAGCACATTTTAAAAAGCCAGTAGGAATAAATCTTTGTTGTTACTGCATGATTAGAATGAAGTAACAACAAGTCTGGCTGGAATCAGAAGTGGTAATCTGTGTACTGTGCTAGTGATTTGCATAATTCACCTTAGATGGTCATCTGTTTGGATGGCTGAAGTGGGTTAACGACACAGCTAATTTCATCAGGCTGCTACTGAAACATCTAAAATGATCTGCATCCACGATCCACCAGCTCAACAGCAACATCTGTCAGCTGTGCATCCAACTGGAGGCCTTCGCCTGCTGTGCTCAGGCGCTGGGCCGCGATTTCCGTCCCTTGTTGACGACCTGGCTGTATCCTGTGCTGGAGAAAGCTGGTGAGGAGACGCTGCTGGTCAGCCAGGCGGCGCTGAGCTCCATATGGAACATCAATAAGGTCTGTGGATACGCTTCCCTCAAGGAACTGATCAATGAGAACTCTGACTACCTGCTTAATGACATATCACTCAACCTTCAGAGGCTCAGCCTGCATTTACAGGTAGTTATGAGGTGTTTTTTGTTTTTACCCAAAATGGACACAGAAATAACTGCTGGAGGGTTTACCCGATTTCCTCCTTGGTCTGCTTAAGCCTGTGCTGCCCTGAGCTTGTACTGTATTTCATTATAATCCTGTCTTGTTGGCCAGGCTCCACCGGTGTTGACAGTTCTGTTGACTCACTCTGACTGCAGCCTGCTGGTCGGGGACATGGTTCAGGATCTGGATCTCAGCTACGAGCGCACAGCTGCTCTTTTCTGCTCCGCGCTGCACGCGCTCATGAAGGCACTGGGTAAGATTTCAACAGTGATGTCAGCTTGAGTCTCACGTATACTGGGAGTCAAAGAGGACAAGGAAGAAAATGTGACTCATGGCATTCACTGCCACGTTTTTCTGTGTTCCTTAACTTTGTTTTCTGCCTTTCAAAGTTTCTATCAAGGAGTACGTTTCAGGATGTATAATTTGCTCGTTATCAAATTATCAGTATCTTTGGAAACATTTAATACATCGTGATGGTTTCATTGCTGAGTGGTTTTCTGTTGTAGAATTAATATTCATAATAATATTTATACAGAAGTTTTACAAGCCCTCACAGTAAAAATGTATGAATTAAATGTCACTGATGGGCTCTTTTCAAAAACATCAGCGTCTGTGTCACACTGATTTTGATTAACTGACTTATTTTATTGTAACCAAACCTATGCTCATATTGTTGTCTTGTTTTTCCTTTAGTGAGGTGGTTTCCTTCCACTTGTAGCAGGACCAGTACGTCTGCAGATGTAGTTCAGCGGTGGTGGCTAAAACCAACAGGAGCAGTTAACTTCAGGTTGCCACACCACAGAGCTAACTAGCAATAGCTAGCAATCCCAACTTGGCAAAAGTGTTCCTAGCCAGGTAAAGAGCATAAAAAGTGAGGAATGACTGTGATGATGAGTTTATATGTGGCATATCATCACAGGTCAGTTGCCTTACAGGTGTGAATAGAAGTGTCTTCAGGACACGTAGGGCCGTGATATCCCAATACTGTGTGTACGAATCTGAAAGGGAACTCATTTCACCTTTACACTGGCAGCTGATGCAAAATGTGTGCACTGTGAGAGCTACAGTAATGTAAAGGACAGATGGAAGCTGTGAATAAACAAAGTAAATGACTAAAAAAATAGCTCAGAATGCAGTATGCAAGCAGCCTTTAATAACTCACATCATTCTGAATTATTGATCTAAGTGTTTGGGTAGCAACATAGCAGCCACAAGTAAAAACACATGCTTTAATATACTTAAGTATTTTCCTGCTTGGAGGTGATTTAAAAAACAAACCTGAAGAGAAAGGCAGTGTTGAGTTAATGAGCTTATAGTTAAACTGTTGGTTCGCATGTTAAAGCCAGCAAAACTGGTTCAGTCTGTCACTTTGGATCATAGGAAGGTGTTTTCCATACAATAGATATTACATACAAAGCAAAACACAGCTCAGAGCTAATCCTGTTCCTGTGTTTCTTTCCCTTTCCTGCACAGTGTGTTCCGACACTTAATCCAGGTGGGTCCGGACACCTTCTGGTTTACTCTCAATGAGCTGCACTGCCCGTCCTCTTACATCCCACACCACCCCGACCTCCAGCTGAACGGCACGGGCAGGCCGAGAGACGAGTTCTCGGACAACGTGTTCAAACTGCTCAAGGAGGAGTTTGGCTCCGTTACTGAGACAGTTAACCAGCCAGTCAGCTAATGAGCTGCTGCTTGATGAAATTGACTCACCTCACAAACGGACGGCTTATTGAACCACGACTCCAACAGGTCAATTAGCTGAAAGAAAGTCTGTCAGCTGTGCCAAATAGTTGATCACCTAGCTCTGTGGAATCAAGAGCTACTCTGTCATTTACAAATATTACTTAGTCATCACCTTGATTATCTAACCTCCTAGCTTCTGCTAGCCCACAATTAGTACTTACTGTACATTAAGATTAGGTGAAAATGGAGCGCTACTGAGTTATGTTTGATTAAAAAGAAAAAACAAAAAGTACCGTATCTGATATTTTTGGCTCTTGCCTTATTTTCCCCAGGAGGGAATCACAGCAGATGAATCCAAACACATTTTTACATCATATGACCTTCTTGATGTAATCCTCTCATTTATCCAGGCTTGGGACCAGCAGTAAGAGTATACTAGCTTTGGAAGCCCTGAGGGTGGCTGTCTCCTCCACCAAGGAGCCGCTAAAAAAATACATGAAAATTGTATAAATATGGTTACAGCTGTTGATTGGGTTTTTTCTGAAGTTCAATTCAATTCAGTTTTATTTATATAGCGCCAAATCACAACAACAGTCGCCTCAAGGCGCTTTATATTGTACAGTAGATTGTACAATAATAGATTCAGAGAAAAACCCAACAATCATATGACCCCCTATGAGCAAGCACTTTGGCGACAGTGGGGAAGGAAAAACTCCCTTTTAACAGGGCCTGATTATTTAAGACCTTGTATGTGAGGAGCAGGATTTTGAATTCAATTCTGGATTTAACAGGAAGCCAATGAAGGGAAGCCACAACAGGAGAAATCTGCTCTCTCTTTCTAGTCCCCGTCAGTACTCTTGCTGCAGCATTTTGGATTAACTGAAGGCTTTTCAGCGAGTTTTTAGGACTTCCTGATAATAAAGAATTACAGTAGTCCAGCCTGGAAGTAATAAATGCATGAACTAGTTTTTTAGCATCACTCCGAGACAGGATATTTCTAATTTTAGAGATGTTGCGCAAGTGGAAGAAAGCAGTCTTACATATTTGTTTAATATGTGCGTTGAAGGACATGTCCTGGTCAAAAATGACTCCAAGGTTCCTCACAGCGTTACTGGAGGCCAAGGTAATGCCATCCAGAGTAAGAATCTGCTTAGATACCATATTTCTAAGATTTTCAGGGCCGAGTACAATAACCTCAGTTTGATCTGAATTAAGAAGCAGAAAGTTAGCGGCCATCCAGGTCTTTATGTCTTTAAGACATTCCTGCAGTTTAACTAATTGGTGTGTGTTACCTGGCTTCATGGACAGATAGAGTTGGGTGTCATCTGCATAGCAGTGAAAATGTATGCTATGTCTTCTAATGATGCTGCCTAAGGGAAGCATGTATAATGTAAACAGCATTTGTCCTAGCACCGAACCCTGTGGAACGCCATAATTGACCTTAGTGTGTGGAGAGGACTCTCCATTTACATGAACAAATTGGAGTCTATTAGATAGATATGATACAAACCACTGCAGCGCAGTACCTGTAATACCTACAGCGTGCTCTAATCGCGCTAATAGATTATTATGGTCAACAGTATCGAACGCTGCACTGAGGTCTAGCAGGACAAGCACAGAGATGAGTCCACTGTCAGAGGCCGTAAGAAGATCATTTGTAACCTTCACTAAAGCTGTTTCTGTGCTGTGATGAGCTCTGAAACCTGACTGAAACTCTTCAAATAAGCCATTCCTCTGCAGATGATCTGTTAGCTGTTTGACAACTACTCTTTCAAGGATGTTTGATATGAAAGGAAGGTTGGAGATTGGCCTATAATTAGCTAAGACTGCTGGGTCTAGGGATGGCTTTTTGAGTAAAGGCTTAACTACAGCCACCTTGAAGGCCTGTGGTACATAGCCGATTATTAGAGATAGGTTGATCATATTTAAGATTGAAGCATTAATTAATGGCAGGACTTCTTTGAGCAGTTTTGTAGGAATGGGGTCTAAAAGACACGTTGATGGTTTGGAGGAAGTAATTATTGAAGTTAACTCAGAAAGATCAATTGGAGAAAAGAGTCTAAATGAATATCAATGGTACTGAGAGCAGCTGTAGATAATATTACATCTGTGGGATGATTATTGGTAATTTTTCTCAAATGATTAAAATTTTATTTGTGAAGAAGTTCATGAAGTCATTACTAGTTAACGTTAAAGGGATGGTTGGCTCAGTAGAGCTGACTTTTTGTCAGCCTGGCTACAGTGCTGAAGAGAAACCTGGGGTTGTTCTTATTTTCTTCAATCAGTGATGAATAGTAAGATGTTCTGGCTTTGCGGAGGGCTTTCTTATAAAGCAACAAACTATTTCTCCAGGCTAAATGATCATCTTCGAAATTTGTGACACGCCATTTCCTCTCCAGCTTACGCGTTATCTGCTTTAGGCTACGTGTTTGAGAATTATACCACTTCTGATTTGAGACCTTAGTTTTCACCGGAGCTACAGTATCCAGAGTCGTACGTAGTGAGGAGGTAAAATTATTAACAAGATGATCGACCTCTGTTGGAGTAGCGTTCAGATAGCTGCTCTGCTCTATGTTGGTACAGGGCATTGAAGATGATAACAGTGGGTGGATTATATTCTTAAACTTAGTTACAGCACTTTCAGAAAGACATCTACTTTGATAAAGTCTACTCTCCACTGCTGTGTAATCCATCCATCCCATCCATCCATTCGCTTCCGCTTATCCTTTTCAGGGTCGCTGTCTAGCTGTCATAGGGCGGCGAGGCAGGGTACACACTGGTCGCCAGTCTGTGTAATTCACTCGCATTCACACCTAGTGGCAATTTGGATTATCCAAACCTATCCCCACAAGTGTGTAATCAATTATTGTAAATGTAAATGTTATCAGGAAATGATCAGACAGGAGGTGGTTTTCAGGAAACACTGTTAAATCTTCAGTTTCTATGCCATATGTTAAAACAAGATCTAGGGTGTGATTAAAGTGGTGGGTGGGTTCTTTTACATTTTGAGAGAAGCCAATTGAGTCTAATAACAGATTAAATGCCATGTTGAGGCTGTCATTCTTAGCATCTACATGGATGTTAAAATCACCCACAATAATTATTTTATCTGAGCTGAGCACTAAATCAGATAAAAAGTCTGAGAAATCAGACAGAAACTCTGTGTAAGGCCCAGGTGGACGATAGATGATAAGAAGTAAGACTGGTTTCTGAGTTTTACAGCTGGGGTGGACGAGGCTAAGCATCAGGCTTTCAAATGAATTAAAAGTCTGTCTTGGTCTTTCGTTGATAAATAGGCTGGTGTGAAAAATTGCTGCCACACCGCCCCCTCGGCCTGTGCTTCGAGGTTTCTGGTAGTTAGAATGACTCGGGGGTGTTGATTCATTTAAACTAACATAATCATCCTGCTGCAACCAGGTTTCTGTAAGGCAGAGTAAATCGATTTGTTGATCAATTATTAAGTCATGTACTAACAGAGACTTGGAGGAGAGAGACCTAATATTTAATAATCCACATTTCACTGTTTTACTCTTTGGTTCAGATGTGGATACTGTATTGTTCTTTCTTTGTGATTTTTTATGTTTAAGTTGTTTATTGCTGGTTTTTAGTTTGTTTTTTGTCTGTTTGGGAGCTGACACAGTCTCAATGGAGATGGGTTTTTGGGGGTTAGCAGGAGGAGAGAAGCTGCAGAGAGGCGTGTAAGACTGCAACTCTGCTTCCTGGTCCCAACTCTGGATAGTCATATTTTGGGGGGTTTAATAAATTGGTCCATATTTCTAGAAATGAGAGCTGCTCCATCCAAAGTGGGATGGATGCCGTCTCTCCTAACAAGACCAGGTTTCCTCCAGAAGGTTTGCCAATTATCTATGAAGCCCACATCGTTTTTCGGATTCTAAACTGACCGTAGGTGTGAATGTGAGTGTGGATGATTGTCTTTCTATGTTAACCCTGGACAGTTTAACTTGTACCCCTCACTTCATGGTAGCGCAATAAGTGGGAGAACACCTATTCCGACACCCATATCTTAGATTAAGCTAATAGTATTAGTGCGCTGTTATCAAACGTTATTCAAAACTTTACATGGAAGAGATAAGAGTGCGTGCGTATATGCTCACTTCTGACGATGATAATATGATAAGGTGTTATCTCATCTGTACTTGAAAGTACTTCAAACACCACATGCACATGCAATGTTATCTGTGTGTCTAACGATCTATAAGTGAGCAAAGACAGTGTTATAAATATTTTGAGTCATTTCTATGCCTTGAAAGTACTTACTCAGTACTTACTCAGCACACACACAGATATTATATTCAAAATCATAACGGTCACGCCTTCGATTTCTTACCGCTACTTTTCGTACAGCATCCAGGAAATGACGTAGACTGTTTCTACTGCTTCATTTGCATTTTACATTCACTCTGTGGGCACATCTCCGCTAAAATCTCATATAAACCATTTCTACAACCACCAAACACAACGAAAACAAGCCATGATTAAAAGAGCAGTTACGTAAATGCACACAAGTCCACTAAACAAACAAAACTGAACCACAAATTCATCAGACCTCATGTAACCGGATAAAGAAAGGCTGGTTATCTTCCAGAGCTATCACCGATTCCAAACACCAAGCTTCACCACACTCTGACTAAAATTCACTGAAAGAGCCGCAAAAGAAGACCACAAAAACCACCACAGTTATCTAGAGAATCTAAAGAACAGCACAAATTCCAAAGCATGTAAAACACAAGAGCTGTGTCAAATGTTTCACTTGATTTATACGTTATTTATACCTCGAGCACCCTTTTTTCTTTTTTAATCTTTTTTTTTTCTCCTAATGTATTCCTTTTTTGTTTACCGACTTGTATTTGTATACATGAGTTGTAAAAGATACTGCAAGCTGTGACATTTTTCCTGCCCTTTCTATAACTGCATTATTATGTATATTTGTTGTTTAGTTGTTCAACTTAAAAAAGTAAAAAAAAGAAAAAAATATTGGCTCAAAGTATTTTTAGGCCTGTTAATAAAATTAAATAATTTCTGCTGTTTAATACCTAAAAAATTCAACTGACATGGTGTTCAATGTGTGCAAAATTGGGCCTTTTTGTTCAACGTCTGGATATTTATGTGTTGGCAGTGCTGTAATTTTTCACAGTTTCACTTTAGAAACATAAAACTTTGCACAGATGATGTTTATACTGAATTTCGGGAATTAAATGTCTGCAGCTCAGACACAAGCATTTCACTACATGTTGTACCCTGTATGATTGTGTATGTGACAAATAAAGGTTGTTTGTTTCTTTGTTTGTTGTGAAATGTGAACTGAAGCATGTTTTTAAAAGGGTTATATGTTAAAAAAATAAATAAAAAAATTAGGCGGGAATAAAATCTACTCACTTTTTCTGTGTTCCAGTCTCAGTAACTTTGACACAGTAATATCTGCTGCAATATTTACACCTCTGATGACATTTCACAAGTGTTAGCTTTCTTTTGATACCACGATTGTATACACAGAGTTTGTAATTGCACTCAATTAATTTGGGGCATTTCATTTTCGAGCAGGAAGCTCAGAAAACCCTTTGGGGCTCAGGTTAAAGAACTGGACCACTACAGGTTTTAGAAAACCCATCCAGAATAATTTTGTCCATCTGGGCCCATATAGGGACATCAAAGGTCAAAACTTCTGTTGCCCTGTGGAGGTTAAGCGTGGGTTTGCCCTGCTCACACACTCCCGCCCACAACTACCCACTGTGAGCCCATGCAAGTAATAACGTTTTGGCACATTACTTATGATAAGAAGCCACCATGAGGGGAAATACAGTTGTGGAGAAGATGAAACCAAAGCACCTGTTTGATTACACTGTCAGAAATATGAGGCTGGGAGGAGGCGACTGATGCAAAGCCCCAGGGAAAAGGAAAGTTAACGATTTTTTCATTCCAAAAATCATTTATACAGTTCAGTGGTCTACAGACAGACTGAAGAGAGAAACAAAGCTAGTATCGATCTGATACCAATACCAGTGCTGGTTTGTCAATATTATAAATATTTGGATCAAGCCGCCCACCTACAGACTCATCGACAATAGATTTGTTTGCCTTGAAATGGAACCTTTAATCTCCATATTTTGACTTTTTCACAAAGTATCGAGTTTAATGTTGAAATAGAATAGAATAAACCTTTTTATCCCACAAATGAGAAATGTGGGTGTTACACAGCAAGAGGAATATAAAATATAGAAGGAAGACGCAGAGTGGTTCTATATACATACACACAGATATACAGATAAAAGTGTACAGAGATATTTACACAAGGGGTGAATGATCCTGGTGAAATATACAGTTCAGTTCAGTTCAGTTCAGTTCATTTTTATTTCAAACATGTGCCTTCACAATCATTTCCAAATATCATTTCATTATTTGTTTGAAAAGGAGTAGGCAGAAGTAATTACTTATTTGTCCCTACCCCCTCAAGTTTTACCTCTCATTCTTTTAATTTTCTTTTAGTCTTAAATTAAACAAACAACATATGAAACAAAAGTACAGCAAAACAAAACAAAACATGCATAAATAAAAAAAAAGAAATTAGCAAGCCCCACCACAGTATAGTTTCTTTTATATGAAAAATACAGAATGTGTATATTTGCATATTCATAAGTTATGGAAAAACAAACAAACCCAAAAAAAAAACAACAACCAAGAACCACAATACCATTACCAGCAACATTACCGTCCTGGGTTAACCCCGTTTTCTTCATTCTTATACTTATTTAAAATTTGTTTTTTATATTTTACTTTAAACTGGCTTACGTTTTTACTTTCTTTTATTTCTTCTGTTAGACTGTTCCATAATTTAACTCCTGCAATTGAGAGAGACATAGTTCTTAAAGTTGTTCTAGCACTTTGTATTTTTAAATTCCATTTCCTCTTAAGTTATACCCACCTTCTCTTTCTATGAACAATTTACAGATTTCTTTTGGAAGCAATTTATTTCTTACTTTATACATTATTTGCGCTGTTTTAAACTCCACCAAGTCTTTGAATTTAATAGCTTGCATTTTGACAAAGAGTGCATTTGTATGGTCCCTGTACCCCACATTATTTATTAATCTAATGGCCCTTTTCTGTATTATAGTTATTGTTTGTGTATTACCTTTGTATGTGTTTCCCCAAACCTCTACACAGTAGCTCATATATGGCAGTAGTAAAGCACAGTATAATATGTGCAGTGCTTTCTGATCCAACATATGCTTTGCTTTCCCCAGGACGGCAATGCCCCGTGCCATTTTCCCCCGAACATAAGTAATGTGTGGCTTCCAGCAGAGCTTGTGGTCAATGATCACACCAAGAAATTTTATTTCATTTACTCTTTCTAAATATACATTGTCAACACATATTTCTATTTTGATGTTTTTCTTTTGTTTTCCAAACAACATAAATTTGGTTTTATCTAGATTCAATGATAATTTATTTATATCAAACCACTTCTTTAATATTGTTAATTCCTGTGTGATCATCTCCAAAACCTGTGGCAATTCCACCCCTGAACACAGTATATTTGTGTCATCAGCAAATATTACAAACTTTAAAATCTCCGATACTCTGCAAATATCATTTAAGTACATAATAAACATTTTGGACCCAATACTGAACCTTGAGGTACTCCACAAGCTATATCCATCAGATTAGATTTATATTCATTTATTTGTACATATTGTTGCCTATTCCCTACATAGCTTTTAAACCATTCCAAAACCACTCCCCTAAACCCATACTTTTCCAGTTTTTTTAATAAAATTTCATGATTAACAGTATCAAACGCCTTCTTTAAATCTAAGAAAATGCCGAGTGCATACCTCTTATTATCCATACATTCCGTTATCTTTTCCATTAAATCTATCAGTGCTAAAGCTGTTGATCTGTTACTTCTGAACCCATACTGACTATCTGTCAGTAATTCATATTTTTCACAAAACTGTCAAATCTTTTATGAAAAGTTTTTCAGTATCTTAGAGAACTGGGAGAGTATTGACACTGGTCTATAGTTTGTAAAATGATGCCTTTCACCGGTTTTGTAAATGGGAATAACTTTAGCAACTTTCATTTTTGTGGAAAAACCCTTTTGAAACGACAAGTTGAATATGTATTTTAATGGTTTTACAATCCCATCAATAACTGTCTTTACTGTTACCATATCAATATCATTCCAGTCTGTACTGGTTTTGTTCTTAAGTCCTCTAACTATGTCATAAATCTCTTTCTCTTCCACTGCTCTTAAAAACATTGAGCTACTATTCCTTTCAATATTTTCCCCAGTGTCCCTTTCTATTCCATCAACCTTTATTTCTTCTGCCAGTTTTGGCCCTATGTTTACGAAGAATTCATTAAAGCCATTTACTATCTCTTCCATGTTATTAATACTTCTTGTCCCTTCTATAAAGTACCCAGGGTAATCATTATTCCTTGATTCATTTTTGATTATACTGTTTAATACATTCCATATATCTCTTGTGTTATCTTTATTGTGTTCTAACCTTTTAATGAAATACTCTCTTTTACAGGATCTCATTATATTAGTTAATTTATTTTTGTAAGTTTTATACTTCCTTTCAGTTTCTATTGTTCTCTTTTTTATGAATTCTCGATATAGGGTATTCTTTTTTTTGCTGGCATTTTGTAGTCCTTTGGTCATCCATGGTCTTCCTGCATAGTTGTGTTTCCTATTGATTTCAATTACTGGGCAGTTTTTATCAAGTAATGTGTTAAATGTTCTTAAAAATCCTTCGTAAGCTTTTATTAACTTCTGTTTGTTCATATACAATATTCCAATCTTGCTTTAAAAGTTCATTTCTAAGACAGTTTAATGTTTTCTCTGTTCTTATTCTTTTGTAAATAATCTTGTGTCCATCGCTGTTGACTTTATAATGGCAATTATAAGATGCAAAGACTGGTAAGTGGTCACTTATATCATTGATTAACAACCCACTTTTTATATTTCCTTCTATTATATTTGTAAATATATTATCTAATAGAGTTGCACAATGAGATGTTATTCTGGTCGGTCTTGTTATCAGTGGAAATAAACCCATGCTGTACATGGAATCAATAAATTCTTCTGCGCTCTTATTATGATTTGGATTCAATAAGTCAATATTAAAGTCCCCACAAATAAACATTCTTTTCTGATTTATATTTGTAAATAAGTCCTCCATTTTATCCGTAAATATCTCAATCTTAGATCCTGGTGTTCTATATAAACAACTGACAATTAGGTTTTTCCTTTTTTCCATACTTATTTCCACTGACAAACATTCCATCACGCCATCAATAACAGTCGTCATTCTTCCCATTCTTTCGTACTTTAGGTTTTTATCAATGTAAAGTGCCACCCCACCTCCTTTCTTGTTGATTCTGTCTAAATGAAGGAATTCATATCCGTTTATTTTAAAGTCTTCTTCTTTTCCAGGAGTTATCCAGGTCTCTGATATGGCTATCACATTGAATGGCCGTTCAAACTGTGTTATGTAGTCTTTGATGGATTGAAAGTTTGCATATAAGCTTCGACTATTAAAGTGAACCATTGTTATACCCTGTTCTACCTTGATTTCCTTTTTCAGTTGCTCATTTGTATAATAATTGCATTCATTTGTCTTATTGTTAAAGAAATTATAATCAGGATCTATGTTGCTGTCATACATCAATGTCTTATTTTCAATATCTATACGAGTTGTTAGTTGAATATTGTCAGACATCTGCGTTGGTTGTGCACTTGGACGGTCCCATCATATTTAGCACTACTTTGCATTCTGATTTATCAGTTATATTTTTCTAGTTCCGTCATCTCTTTGATGACTAGAACCTTAGCCTGCTCTGGTGTTCCATTTAACTTAATGAATATTTTACAGTCTGATGTCCAAGTTGACTGTATTTTCTTCTGTTTTCTTAATATTCTTGCTTGTCTTGCAATGTCTGCATTTTTCCTGATTAGGTGTTCATTTAAATAAACATTTGTACCTTTTAGCTTTCTTCCTTGCTTGAGCAGTTCTTTTTTCTGTTTTCTATTAACAAAACGAATGATAATGGCAGGTATTTGATTTTTGTTTTTCCTTGGAAGAGGATGGCATCCCTCAAGATCTTTACTGTCCATTTCTATACCCTTGCTTTTGAAAAAGGTCATTACCTGCTCTTCCAAAGAGCGTAGCTCTTGCTCGGGTGGCTCCCCTCTCTCTGATGCTGCTACCCGCGCATATGTCTGATGCTTAGTTTCCAGTCCAGTCAGTATCACATCATTTATTCTTGAATATTGTTCCAGATCTGACACCCTTCCTTCCAGCATAGCAATCTCTTTGTCTTTTTCCTCGCTCTGCCTTCTTAGTTCTTTAATGTCCTCCATTAAATTGAGTATCAGTTTTTGTTGTTTTGAAATAGTTGTTATTTCTTCTGACATAAAGTTTAGGGATTTCTTTATGTCCTCCAGTTCCTCCTCGTTGATGATGCTCCTCTTAGGTGGCATCTTGTCGGTGTTAAGGCCTGTTAGTTGAGAAGCACCGAGCTTGGTAGGGTTAGGCGCTTATCCTCACTGGCTGGTGCTGGGCGCTGACGTGTCCTGGCAGCTAGCCTCCCCTGCTGGTGGTGAAGCCGGGCTTGGCCTGACAGCTAGCCTCTCTGGCTGATGATGGAGCTCGGCTTGGCTTGGCAGCTAGCCTCTCTGGCTAGTGGTGGTGCCCGCCCTGGCCTGGCAGTTAGCCAGCCGCTCTGGCTGGTAGTGGAGCCCGGCCTGGCCTTTCCTTGCAGCTAGCCTCTCAGGCTGGTGTTGGAGCCCGGCCTGGCCTTGCAGCTAGCCTCTCTGGCTAGTGGTGGAGCCCGGCCTGGCCTTGCAGCTAGCCTCTCCTGCTGGTGTTGGAGCCGGCCTGGCCTGGGAGCTAGCCTCTCCTGCTGGTGGTGGAGCCCGGCCTGGCCTGAGAGCTAGCCTCTCCGGCTGGTGGTGGAGCCCGGCCTGGCCTAGCCTCTTCGGCTGGTGGTGGAGCCCGGCCTGGCCTGAGAGCTAGCCCCTCCGGCTGGTGGTGGATCCCGTCCTGGCAGCTAGCCTCCCCTGCTGGTGGTGAAGCCGGGCTTGGCCTGACAGCTAGCCTCTCCGGCTGGTGGTGGAGCCCGGCCTGGCCTAGCCTCTTCGGCTGGTAGTGGAGCCCGGCCTGGCCTTTCCTTGCAGCTAGCCTCTCAGGCTGGTGTTGGAGCCCGGCCTGGCCTTGCAGCTAGCCTCTCTGGTTGAAAATGAGGTTTACACACGGCAGCGATCAGGCAGAGAGTGGGCGGAGTGTAGAAACAAGCTGTAAAGTGAGCAGCAGCAATTAAAAACATTTGATATGTCAATTAAACAGGTGATGAGTGAGATAACCATGTTAAACTGGATTATAGAGTCTGACAGCTGCTGGTAAGAATGACCTGCGGTCGCGCTCCTTCCTACACTGTGGGTGTAAAAGTCCACTGCTGAAGGAGCTGCTCAATGCTCGTACAGTCTCATGCAGGGGGTGGGAGGGGACAGGTCATTATGAGGTCAAGCTCTCCTATGTCCAGTGGAATATCTGCAGCTGAGCAGTGGGTTTCGGGCAGAATGTTTCCAGGCATGTAGTCTTGGAACATCTCCAGATGGATCGTGGATAAGGCCAGGGCCATAGGCACCGTTCATGCAATCCATGTAGAACTGCAAGGGACTTCCTGTTGACAGACAGAAAAAGAGCGGTTAGTGACTTCCTTCCAAACTGTTTTCTCCATGCACTTCATTCCCACGCATTTCTCCTGACCATATGCAGATACCTGGGATGTGGGTGCCATCGTATTTGATATCCATCTCATGCAGACCGGCCTCTGTGGGAGCGTACTTGTCAGCAACTGTGCCATCGTTGTTGTCTGTGATGTCAAGCTTAGCAACTTTGCCTGATGCCATTCGGACCTCACCTAAAGCAGAGGACAAAAACAATGACACACACACATCATTATGATCAAACTATCTGTTTATTAAGTAGACTTGTTACCTGTGACCTCTCCTTTCTGGATGGTGAATGGAATCACCAGGTCAAATGGTCTCAGACTTGCCACATCCAGCCAGATCATTCCCATTGGTCGGTCTGTTGCCTGAGAGACACGCAAGTGCACACGTCAGATCACAGGTTGTTAAGAGATTGTGGCAACAGTTCTGGTTACAGCGACAACATGTCACAGACTAAATTAATACAGGACCTGTAACATCAGAAGGCTGTGGCTTCTTAACATTATGCAGCTCTGCTGAACTGTCCATGTGTTTCAGGCATCCCGTTTTGACATGGAGAGAGAGAATGAGAGAACGCACCCTCTCAGTGATGAAACACCTGCAATGAGAGACAGCAGACAATGATGCAGTCTGATGAAAGGAGACCATGTGTGCTATAGATGACAAAGGGACAACAGGGAGAAGCTGAACAAAAACTGAAGCTGAGAAGGCCGAGAGACCGGAGGCTGAGGTTTTAGATACCCAGGGCTGTTGGGGCATTTGGCTCTGTTGCATGAGCTGGTCTGACGGAGCTCCTTCCAGTACTTGGAGGGTGTAGGCAGGGATGATGGAGGGAATTGAGAGAGGGAAAAAGATAAGGCATTGGAGCGGATTAAAACGGCGTCAAAGTGATATAGCGACACGGCTGCAGCCATCAGGACCAATCACAAAGCCTCTGTAGGGGAATGGATCTGTGCTCCAGGGCACTCGTAAATCCTGTAACCTCAGCAGTTACTGTACTGAGGAGCAACGTAAACACTCTTCATTATCAAGTTCGACTTGTAATGCGCGCCATTTCTACATCAACTGCCTATTCATCTGAAAATGTGTTCTTATACAGACCCCACTCCTTTATACCGTCTTACTGACACTCCACTGAGAAATGAGAACTTTCCTTAAATGCACTTTAAAAGTACTTCATCAGTACTAAATGGCTGAAAAATAAAAACAATTAAAAATGAAGCCAGTACAGCTGTGACAAACAATGTGATTCCTCCAAGAGTCATTCTCATATAAGCTCCCATGTCCACCTTTACAGCAGGAAAAATAGCTGTTTTGGACAGCATGGGCAGTTTCCTGCTTTCACAGCAACACAACATATGTGACTTTATTGGCTTTAACAAAGATATTCAATCAGGGCTTTGGCATCTGGGACTGCTTATGCATTTACTTCAGTCGGTGGCATCTGTCACTCTTATTAGCACTCACTTAAATTGCTTATGTAGAATTTGAGAAAAGCTTATCTTGGGTCTTGCCCACGTCCTATCTACTCGAGTTATCTCTACCCATAGGTGCTTCATGTCGTTGACTTGACGCAGCTTAAGACTCATCATAAGACACTACTGCTTCTCTAACTCGAGGGTCATTCTTGACAACTGTACTCTGCCTGTTTGCGATTGTTTTGACTGAGACTGAAAACTCAGTTTTATTCATGAAAGTTGCCAAAACAGCATGTATGTCATGATCCTGGGTCCTTTTGACCCAGCGTTTTGTGTTTTCTATTATTGTGATTTTGGTTCTGTCCTTCCTCTGTGTAGTGTTTATTCAGTTCTGCCCATGTGTTCCTGTGTTTAGTCCGCGTTTCTTAGTCTGTGTCCTTGCTTGTGTAGTTCCTGTTTTATTGTGAAGGTCTGTGTCTGACGTCAGTGTGTTCAGTTTACTTTTCCCTGTCTCGTCAGGTCGGATTACTCCCAGCTGTGCCCTCCTTTTGTGTCTCATTCCCTCGTTATCCTTCTGTGTATTTAAACCTCGTGTCTGCCTCTGTTAGTTGCTGTTTCGTCTGTGTTGGTTCCCCTAGATGTCCCTCGTCTCTCCATATGTGTTCCTCGGACCTCCCTGCATCTTCGTTTCTGGTTTGCTTTGTTAGTTTTCCCCAGTTTAGGTTACCGGTTAGGGTCACTTGCGATTCCTGTTTATTTGCCTTTCTGTTAATAAATTCTTACTTGCACTTGAGCTGCTGCTGCCGGTCCTAATTAACTCCCACACGGCTTGCACCTGCAAACCGTGACAGCACGAAACAGCCAACATGGACCCAGCAGCTTGCGACCCTTCGAGGAGCTGAAGGATGACATCATTTTCTCCGTTGAGAACCTTCTCAGCCTGTGGTTGGAACATCCCGGAGGAGCTTCGTCGCTGTGGAAACTACGCCTACAGCGGCTCTTCTCTGGTCTTCCGTGGCTGTTTGGCTCGCTCTCTCCGACCATTCAGGCCTTCCTTCAGCGCACACCTCACCTGCTCTCTGCCACTCCTGCCTCGCCGCCCGACTCGCTTGAATGTGATCTTGCCTGGCCCGTCGGGCCGTCGGCGAGGAGGAAATGTCGTCGCGCCGCGCCGCGCCACCCCACAGCGGACATCCGGACTTTTAATTCGCCGGTTGTGGAGAGTGAGGGCTCTTTTTTCGGACTATGTGACTGTTCATTCTGGGGCTGTCTTCTGTGCGGCAGATGATTTTGAGAACAGCTCATCGCCTGCTCAGCAGCCGCTCTCTGCTCAGTTTCCTGGTGTCACTCCACCGCTGCTTTCAGAAGCCAGGCCCTGCAGGAGGAGCAAGCAGCGGCGAAGGAAGGATTATGTGGTGGAGGACACTGGGCTTACTCCGCTACAATCCTTTGCTTTGTTTTTGGGACTTCCACGTTCGAGCTACACAAACTTCCCACCTCCTCGTCCCAGCCTCGCTCCGCCACGGCTGCCCAGCCTCCAGTGGCTCACTTAGCTGCCCAGCCTCCAGTGGCTCACTTAGCTGCCCAGCCTCCAGTGGCTCACTTAGCTGCCCAGCCTCCAGTGGCTCACTTAGCTGCCCAGCCTCCAGTGGCTCACTTAGCTGCCCAGCCTCCAGTGGCTCACTTAGCTGCCCAGCCTCCAGTGGCTCACTTAGCTGCCCAGCCTCCAGTGGCTCACTTAGCTGCCCAGCCTCCAGTGGCTCACTTAGCTGCCCAGCCTCCAGTGGCTCACTTAGCTGCCCAGCCTCCAGTGGCTCACTTAGCTGCCCAGCCTCCAGTGGCTCACTTAGCTGCCCAGCCTCCAGTGGCTCACTTAGCTGCCCAGCCTCCAGTGGCTCACTTAGCTGCCCAGCCTCCAGTGGCTCACTTAGCTGCCCAGCCTCCAGTGGCTCACTTAGCTGCCCAGCCTCCAGTGGCTCACTTAGCTGCCCAGCCTCCAGTGGCTCACTTAGCTGCCCAGCCTCCAGTGGCTCACTTAGCTGCCCAGCCTCCAGTGGCTCACTTAGCTGCCCAGCCTCCAGTGGCTCACTTAGCTGCCCAGCCTCCAGTGACTCACTTAGCTGCCCAGCCTCCAGTAGCCCAGCTCCCAGGGTCATCTGCTCACTCACACTCAGTTCAGTCTCCAGTGCCTCCAGTGTCCCCCGTAGTTCAGTCTCCAGTGCCCCCAGCGTCACCTGTAGTTCAGTTTCCCGTGCCCCCAGCGTCACCGGTAGTTCAGTCTCCAGTGCCCCCAGCGTCACCGGTAGTTCAGTCTCCAGTGCCCCCAGCGTCACCTGTAGTTCAGTCTCCAGTGCCCCAGCGTCACCTGTAGTTCAGTCTCCAGTGCTCTCAGCTTCACCCTCAGTCCAGGCCCCAGTGCCGCCTGTAGTCAGGCCCCAGTGCCGCCTGTAGTCCAGGCCCCAGTGCCGCCTGTGGTCCAGGCCCCAGTGCCGCCTGTAGTCCAGGCCCCAGTGCCGCCTGTGCCCCGTGCTCAGGCCCCCTGTGCCCCCGTGGCTCCAGTCTCACACTCTCGCTTTAGGCAGGGAGAAGGTCTTAGTTCCACCCAGGAGATTCTTGCTCTTTAGCTGCTTCAGGCGAGTTATGCACTCCAGGGCTTCCCCAGAAGCTAGGTTTCACCCCCAGCTATTACTGGACCCCTGAAGATTAAGCAGCCCTCAGAGAACTCCTCCATGTTAGTGTTGCCTGGGCAAAGCCAGTGCTCCATGCAGTGCCAGCTGCCTTTATGTCGGCTAGTGGACTCTTTGCCTCGTGTCTCCGCTGGAGGTCCGAAGGACCGCTCCGCCATCGTCTCGTGTCTCCGCTGGAGGGTCCGAGGGACCGCTCCGGCCTTCGTCTCTAGTCTCCGCTGGAGGGTCCGAGGGACCGCTCCGGCCTTCGTCTCGTGTCTCCGCTGGAGGGTCCGAGGGACCGCTCCGGCCTTCGTCTCTAGTCTCCGCTGGAGGGTCCGAGGGACCGCTCCGGCCTTCGTCTCTAGTCTCCGCTGGAGGTCCGAGGGACCGCTCCGGCCTTCGTTCGTGTCTCCGCTGGAGGGTCCGAGGACCGCTCCGGCCTTCGTCTCTAGTCTCCGCTGGAGGTCCGAGGACCGCTCCGCCTTCGTCATCAGTCTTCCTGGAGGATCCAAGGGACCCGTCCAGCCTGCAGCGCCTCCGGCTTCCACGCCGCCTGCTGCAGCGCCTCCGGCTTCACGCCGCCTGCTGCAGCGCCTCCGGCTTCCACGCCGCCTGCTGCAGCGCCTCCGGCTTCCACGCCGCCTGCTGCAGCGCCTCCGGCTTCCGCCGCCTGCTGCAGCGCCTCCCCTCCGGCTTCCACGCCGCCTGCTGCAGCGCCTCCGTCCCGGCTTCCACGCCGCCAGCTGCAGCGCCTCCGTCTCCGGCTTCCACGCCGCCGCCAGCTGCAGCCTCTTCGTCCACGCCAGCTGCAGCGCCTCCGTCTCCGGCTTCCACGCCGCCGCCAGCTGCAGCGCCTCCGTCTCCGGCTTCCACGCCGCCGCCAGCTGCAGCGCCTCCGTCTCCGGCTTCCACGCCGCCGCCAGCTGCAGCCTCTGCGTCCACGCCAGCTGCAGCGCCTCCGTCTCCGCTTCCGCCGCCGCCAGCTGCAGCCTCTGCGTCCCACGCCAGCTGCAGCGCCTCCGTCTCCGGCTTCCACGCCGCCGCCAGCTGCAGCGCCTCCGTCTCCGGCTTCCACGCCGCCGCCAGCTGCAGCGCCTCCGTCTCCGGCTTCCACGCCGCCGCCAGCTGCAGCTTCACCATCCACGCCAGCGGCAGCCTCACCATCTACGCCGCCAGCTGCAGCGCCTTCCGTCTCCGGCTTCCTCGCCGTCACCTGCGGCCTCTTAGTCTCCGGCTTCCTCGCCGTCACCTGCGGCCTCTTCGTCTCCGGCTTCCTCGCCCGTCACCTGCGGCCTCTTAGTCTCCGGCTTCCTCGCCGTCACCTGCGGCCTCTTAGTCTCCGGCTTCCTCGCCGTCACCTGCGGCCTCATCGTCTCCGGCTTCCTCGCCGTCACCTGCGGCCTCATCTGCCACGCCTGCAGCACCCTCCGAGTCTTCAGCGTCGCCTGGTCCAGCCTCCGAGTCTTCAGCGTCGCCTGGTCCAGCCTCCGAGTCTTCAGCGTCGCCTGGTCCAGCCTCCGAGTCTTCAGCGTCGCCTGGTCCAGCCTCCGAGTCTTCAGCGTCGCCTGGTCCAGCCTCCGAGTCTTCAGCGTCGCCTGGTCCAGCCTCCGAGTCTTCAGCGTCGCCTGGTCCAGCCTCCGAGTCTTCAGCGTCGCCTGGTCCAGCCTCCGAGTCTTCAGCGTCGCCTGGTCCTACCCTGTCGGGGTCTGCAGCTGACTGGCCACTTTCCAGGCCACTGGCCAGGCGACATCGCCGTCGTGGGCGGCCCCCGGACCGCCTTCGCCTGAGTCGCCGCCATTGCCTCCCTCACGGCCGGCCCCCTGAACTGTGCCCGCGTCGGCGCCGCTGCCGTCCTCACGGCCGGCCCCCTGAACTGTCCGGGCTCCTGGGTTGTCGGCCCCGGGCCGCCCCTGACCTGGGTCCACATCGCCACCGTGGCCTTCCGCACGGTCGGCCCCGGAACTGTTGGGACTTCTGTGCGGTCGGCCCCTGGCCGCCCCTGAACTCTTCTGTTTTGGACTCTGTTTTTGGGGCTCCAGTGTGCGTTTTTGTTGTTGTTTTTGGTGGTGGCTCGTGTTGTGGTTTTGTCCCTCTTGTGCACTGGTTTTGTTTTGCCCGAGCCCTCCGTCCTGGGCCCCCACCGCCCGCCCTGGTCGGGTTTTCTGTTTTGCTGGCTGTTTTTTTTTTTGTTGGGCTGTCTGGGGCCAGCCTTTGAGGGGGGTACTGTCATGATCCTGGGTCCTTTTGACCCAGCGTTTTTGTGTTTTCTATTATTGTGATTTTGGTTCTGTCCTTCCTCTGTGTAGTGTTTATTCAGTTCTGCCCATGTGTTCCTGTGTTTAGTCCAAGCGTTTCTTAGTCTGTGTCCTTGCTTGTGTAGTTCCTGTTTTATTGTGAAGGTCTGTGTCTGACGTCAGTGTGTTCAGTTTACTTTTCCCTGTCTCGTCAGGTCGGATTACTCCCAGCTGTGCCCTCCTTTTGTGTGTCTCATTCCCTCGTTATCCTTCTGTGTATTTTGTGTTGTGTCTTCCTGTTGTGTAGTGTTTATTCTGCGACTTGGAATGGACTGCTAGGGATGTGCTCCCCTCCAAAGCGAACGAGATCACATACTCACCAGGCTGTGGCGCTTGAGAAGTGGATGTAGCTGTGGGTAATGAGAAAAGATGAAAAGAACAATTGATAACTTTTTCGTTACGTCCGATCTGTGTGAAGTTCATAGCCAGTGCTCTGACACAGAGCCATCAACCTCTGAACGCTTAAAAAGCACCAGTGTATCCAGAAAACACATTACATGTCGTGATAAATGCCCTGCCCAAGTGCCCCCTCTCCCCACTGCCTTTCAGCGGCAGGCAGCAGCAAAACAGATTGTCAGAGGAGGCCCAGATGATGATCAAGTTTAACATTGTCTACAATATTGCCAAAGAGTGCCAAAGCACTTTAAGCACAAGCACTATTTCAGTAACTTATCTTTCCTGTAGAACTGTGCTCCAAATAAAGAACTTTGTGTCGACAAGCTTGTTAGTTAATCATTTACAAATCAATATTGTCTGTATGACAGCAATTAAAATAAAGTGAAACATGTAAAACAGTGGGGTTAAGCGATGCGATGAAAAATTTGGGTGCACCTAACTTTTGTGCTGGTGCACCTAAGAAAAAAAGTTAATCCATACAATCTTAGTAATATTTATCACTAGTTTTCAATGTTAAAATTCAAATATTCAAGCAAGTCAATATTCAAGAAAATGCACGTAAAATAAATTAATATTAGTTGTAGTTGGCTTTAAACTTTGGGGTACCGCCTCTCTACTCATTGGCTCCTTTGCCTCCAACAGCACGGTATCCACCAGATTTGGTTCATACCTGAGATATTACAGATTATAAAGTCACATCTACCTTTTTATGCAATTCCCTTCTCACATATACATTGAAACAGAGAAGGTAGGACTGACTAACAACCACAAGAGCTTTCTGAGACTGATTATATACTGATTTTGAGTATAAACACTAGCAAAATGCAAGTTTTGCTGCAGCAGATGTCATTGACTGCTTCAGGGCTTGCTCCCAGCAGCTGGACAGTGTCCTGGAGTAAAGAACTACATATCTAACTGTTGTGACAGTATCTCCAGTGACAGGTCAGTTCATGTCTACATACTCACTGGCTAAGTTATGGTAGTGAAGGCTCACTGACTCTGTCTTCCACTACTCTCAGACACTGTGTCATATTTTCAGAGGAGCCCAACAAACCACAGATCACTGAGCTGTCCTAACAAATCTCCAGCAATGATGCAACACGTAGGAAGACTGAGTTATAAAGACATGGCAATATTTCAACAAGGTCTTGAATTATGAGGCCCCGTCATATCTTAAACACATTAAGGTACCACATCACCCCGGTACAGCTCTTCACTCTCAGACTAGCTCTTTCTAAAAGTAGAATGGGAGGCAGAGCCTTCAGCTTTCAGGGCTCTGCTCTGAACCAGCTCCCAGTCTGGATTCAGGAGACAGACACCCTCTGTACTTTCAACATTACACTTACAACTTTCCTATTTGATAAAGCATATAGTCAGCCTTGGATCAGGTGACCCTGAACCCTCCCTTAGTTACACTGCAGTAAACCTCTTGTGTGGTTACTTATAGTTACCATTTATGTCTTTATAGTGAGGGTTAATAGTTACTTCCCAACCATTTATTCGTCTTCTATCACTTATTCATCTTCGAGAATGGAGATGTGCATGGCCCGGGAGTCCCTCTGCAAATCTCAACTCTTTGTTACAAACAGTTTTATAAAAGCAACCCCCCCATTGTAAACCCCATATGGTGTGTCATTAACCTAAGACACTGCGTGTGTGTGTGTGCCTTCCTGCTGGTCATAAAAGGGTCATCTCCTCTACACTCTGAATCTAATATAACCACCACTACAGTCTACAGCTGATATTCCACTGGCCCTTAGACAGACCTATTACCTCGGTCTTCAGTGTCATCGTCCTCTATTCCAATGCCCTCTGCCAGTTCTTTCTGTTTGCGGTAATTCAGCAGGAATTGGAGAATGCTGAGGTCTTCCTGGTCACCGGAGCTTTGATTGGAGCTGGCAGACGTACTGGTCCTGCTACAAGTGGAAGGAAACCACCTCGCTAAAGGAAAAACAAGACAACAATATGAGCATAGGTTTGGTTACAATAAAATAAGTCAGTTAATCAAAATCAGTGTGACACAGACGCTGATGTTTTTGAAAAGAGCCCATCAGTAACATTTAATTCATACATTTTTACTGTGCGGGCTTGTAAAACTTCTGTATAAATATTATTATGAATATTAATTCTACAACAGAAAACCACTCAGCAATGAAACCATCACGATGTATTAAATGTTTCCAAAGATACTGATAATTTGATAACGAGCAAATTATACATCCTGAAACGTACTCCTTGATAGAAACTTTGAAAGGCAGAAAACAAAGTTAAGGAACACAGAAAAACGTGGCAGTGAATGCCATGAGTCACATTTTCTTCCTTGTCCTCTTTGACTCCCAGTATACGTGAGACTCAAGCTGACATCACTGTTGAAATCTTACCCAGTGCCTTCATCAGCGCGTGCAGCGCGGAGCAGAAAAGAGCAGCTGTGCGCTCGTAGCTGAGATCCAGATCCTGAACCATGTCCCCGACCAGCAGGCTGCAGTCAGAGTGAATCAACAGAACTGTCAACACCGGTGGAGCCTGGCCAACAAGACAGGATTATAATGAAATACAGTACAAGCTCAGGGCAGCACAGGCTTAAGCAGACCAAGGAGGAAATCGGGTAAACCCTCCAGCAGTTATTTCTGTGTCCATTTTGGGTTAAAAACAAAAACACCTCATAACTACCTGTGGATGCTGGCTGAGTCTCTGAAGGTTGAGTGATATGTCATTAAGCAGGTAGTCAGAGTTCTCATTGATCAGTTCCTTGAGGGAAGCGTATCCACAGACCTTATTGATGTTCCATATGGAGCTCAGCGCCGCCTGGCTGACCAGCAGCGTCTCCTCACCAGCTTTCTCCAGCACAGGATACAGCCAGGTCGTCAACAAGGGACGGAAATCGCGGCCCAGCGCCTGAGCACAGCAGGCGAAGGCCTCCAGTTGGATGCACAGCTGACAGATGTTGCTGTTGAGCTGGTGGATCGTGGATGCAGATCATTTTAGATGTTTCAGTAGCAGCCTGATGAAATTAGCTGTGTCGTTAACCCACTTCAGCCATCCAAACAGATGACCATCTAAGGTGAATTATGCAGATCACTAGCACAGTACACAGATTACCACTTCTGATTCCAGCCAGACTTGTTGTTACTTCATTCTAATCATGCAGTAACAACAAAGATTTATTCCTACTGGCTTTTTAAAATGTGCTTCTTCTATTCTAGAAAAACAAAAACATGTTATCACAGGGTTTACAAAATCCTAAAACATAAAAACATTAAAAAAAAAGCCTTTTTTTATGTTAGATATTAGGAAATAGCTTAAAATTAGTGCATATTTAACTTGTTACACTGCCTTAATGTTGCCTGCATGGGATCTCCTCATCAGCATATGACTGTACCCTGGATGATGATATGTGAGGAGCTTGAACTTGACTATGTGCACGAGAAAATGCTAACTTCCTGGTTTGAGGCCGGATGTGGGGTTGCACATTTCCGGTAGCTTTACTTTGGGTAAATCGCTACTGCGAAGATATACTCCAAAATCATGTCCAAAACTTGAAAATGGAAAGATTGCGTTAAGTTCCAAAGAGCAGAAGGTGGGAACACTCACCACTGTTGTGTCACAAAAAAATCTAATGATAGATTTTGACGTTTAACCACTTAAGCCCCACGTCTCTGGTACCGGGGGCAAAAAGGAGGAGATCACGTTTAATCGGTTATAACGCGGGTTGAGAAATATAAGTCCAGACATGTGTGGTATCCACAGAAACCTCATAATCTCAGCTAAAATGTCATATAAACCATTTCTACAACCACCAAACACACCGAAAATAAGCCGCGATTAAACGAGCAGTTACGTAAATGCGCAGAAGTCCGCTAAACAAACAAAACCGAACCAGAAATTATTCAGACTTCATATAAGTAACCGGTTAAAGATAGGCTGGTTAGCTCCCAGAGCTATCACTGACTCCACACACCAAGTTTCACCACGATCAGACCAAAATTCACTAAATTAGCCGCAAAAGAAGACCACAAAAACACACAGCGGCGCAAATGCTCTAAAACAGAAATTGGTTTACCGTACCGATTATTTTCGCGGTAGCGGTAACCACGTGATTGACGTTTAAAGAGTTTAGATCGATTGGTTGTTTGCATCACTCAACACAAGCAGAACTGCATCACTGCAGCATAAGACACATCGTCCACATTCAGAAGCACATCTCTGTATAGTGACTGGTCTTATTCTTTAAACAGGCAAATGTTCAGCATTCAAACTACAGGTGAACAACAGTCACAGATGTTTCCCGTTGTGTCCACACCTACACAGCATGTTAACAAACCGTGAAAAAAGCCACACAAAAAATGAACGATTGCTGGTGAGGGTTTCTATACATTAGTATGTATGAAGGGGGTATGTTGTGACTTACCTTCTAAATTAAAAAGTGCAGTACTGGATGTCCACGATGTCCACGCATCAAAAAAAAAAAAATTGGCTACTTGATTTCACCCATCGCTGGTTATTTTTAGAACATAACACCGCAATAAACGAGGGACAGCTGAGAAATATAACATTTGAATCCCTTTTCTCCTTTGCTCTGAGGCGTGGGGGCAAAATATCGACAAGTCCGTGAACATCATTTACAGATATATTGGGTAAATGACCAAGACATCTATAGAAATGTAAATCCACGCTTAATTCATTCATTTGGTTAACTTCTTTTGGACATTAAACAGGGCGCGAATAGGACACCGGAAACAAAGCTCCACACAGGATTTTCCTCACCGGAACTAGCATATGCTATCGTGCACAACCTAGCTTAGCACACATGTCTTGTGGCAAGATATATGCACCTAAATGCTTTAAGTCATTGGCTGTTCTGCCAAATTGCCACCAAGCTGCAACTTTGTGAGCTGACTGTTTGGCGATTTTTGTGTTTTAGACAACAAAAAGAAAAGAAAAAGATCTACAGATTCAGGCTTTTCCTTACCTGTGGTAGTGGCGTAGAATGACGTCACTGACATTGGTTTAATATGAAAACAAACTTTGTCAAACCAAAAACAAAACCAAAAAAAGAAGAAGTGAGTCAGCGTGTCATCTTTACCGAGCACCATACATGTTTTGCACACAAAAAAACAAGTATTGCCGAACAAAAGATAAATGTCCTTTTTTTTCCTACTTTCGCCGGCTGGTCGTTTGGCGTAAGACGTAAGAAGTGGCGCTTTCCATCTGAGCGCCCGAGTTCGAACCCCCCACGGACTCGCTGCCACGACCCTTGCTTGGGGGGCGGGGAGAAGCCAAGTCGCTTCTCCTTTTTCCTGCTCTTGCCAACTCCTCCGCCTGCTCTCTTATTACCTTTTATTACCGCAAAATACCCATGCTTGTCAGCTCTTCATTCCTCAACTATTTGCTGCTTATTACTCCACCTTCCGCAACTTTCTCTCTTCAGGCTACCAACTCTGCCTTCATTTTTTCACACTGTCTCCGACACTTTTACATCAAATTATTAGCACCTAATAACCACAGTGACAGAGGGACCCCAGGCTTTTTTTCGGTAAGTTACATGTGTTTGTGTCCTTAACTACCGTCCTTAGCTAGGTCCTTAAATCTAGGCAGCTAAGATGACAACTGGGCTCTTCGGGGAAACTTGTTTTGTAAAGTTGGTTTAGCTAATCCGTAGAGGCCAATGAATTGACCGTGACTAAAGAAATGATGAGAAAAGCACTGGGTTGCTGTTGTTGCTCTCCGGTCACTGATGCTAGCTAAGAGGATGTAATAAAGGCAAGGTAGCAGAGATGAAAAAGGAGTGGTTGTTGATAAATAAGTGGAGAAAAAGGTGGGCAGGGAAAAAAAGCAGGTGTGAGTGTGTGAAATGTGGTGAGTATTTGAGTGTAAAAATGTGTGGTCTCCTGCGAAAGGCTGGGTGCCCGATGTGCACCTTGCGCTCTTTAAATACAAGGATATTCCACGTTCTGCTCGCCCGTCATGTGGCCACATGTGGTGGGCTAGCAGGTTCATAACATAGAGGCTCAGGTTCGAGCCCTCGGCTCACCTGCCTCTCTATGTTCATCTGCTAGGGGGAGTACCAGGCAGGGGATCTTGGAGTGAAAATTCCGAGGGATGAACCTTGTTCAGCCTGGACTTCCCCTGATTTTGATTTTTCTCTGTTTTTTCTTTTACCTGCCAACAACAAACAGCCCAGCCTGATTTATGGGACCTCCTTCTTGTCATGGCTACCAAGGACCACTCTTCTTCTGCCAACAAGTCATTGCCTGACAAATAATTACTTCCTATGTTTCCCTATGGGGTTTTTTAATCTCCAATATCTTTACATATCTTGCTAGATAGACTTCCCTCAACAGGGTTTACAAACGCCTTATCCTCTTTGTCCACTTCAAATAACTTTAAACAACTATTCTTAGATTTCTTGCAACATCTGCTGTCCTCTTGCACAGATTACGCTTTTTAAAAAACTAACAAACACTTTTTTTTAACGTCAACCCATTTTTGGAACTAGATAAATAAAGCATATATAAAAGTCACTACCAAAAACTCATTGCAGCTTCTACCTTGTTATAGGAATGTTGTTTGTGGCTCAAGATGACTTGATTTCATCCATGAAGGATACATTTGATATATGTTTTCACATATTATAGACCAACAAGTTATTATAGCAGTTTAAATACGAGCGATCGGAAGCATGTGCTGATCGGCTTCAGTTTCTTCTCTGAAGTTGCTCTATTTCTCTTCAGGTTTCTCTCAGACCAAGATTGAATGTGATGACAAGGGTGATGGATGGTGTGACATGTGCTGCTGGCCCACAGAACCAGGTGAGTATGCTGTCCATGTGCTCTGCAACAATGAGGACATCCAACACTCTCAGTTAAGATTAGTTTTCATGATTGTTGCCTCAAGACCTGAGATCATGGTGGTGGGCTTGTGATGGACACACTTTTCATGGCTGAAAGCTCTCCTGTAGAGGCTAAGCCCTCTCGATCAACAACACACCTGCCGCTAACTACGTGTGTCTACCTTAAATATCTTTACAAACTCAAAATGTGACCTCTAGCACCAAACGCTTGCTGCAGTTCTTGGTGTCAGAGGTGACACACAAGGTATCGGGTTTTAGGTGCAATTACTTTTTCATATAGGACCAAGTATGTTTGGATAGCTTTTTCCCCTTGAAAACTGCCGTTTAATATTACACATTCTTGTCTAATATTATAAATGTATTGATCTGAAACGTGTAAGTGTGACAAATATGGAATAAGATACGAAATCAGAAAGGAGGCAAATATTTTTTCACAGCGCTAAGTCTGTAAATGATCTTCTTTGGCTGTAGTAGATCTTTGACTTGTTCCTTTTTTAATTGTTTGTTTAAAATTGTTTTCTCTAGGTTAAGGCGTACGGTCCAGGCCTTCAGAGCAGTGGTCTGGCTGTTGGAAAACCCACTGAATTCACAGTTGATGCCAAGCAAGGAGGAAAAGCTCCTCTGAAAATTATAGCCCAGGTATATCTGGCTTTGTATATGACCACAAATATGTTAAATATATTGCATGTACCGTATTTTTCAGAGTATGAGTCGCACTTAAAATCCTTTAATTGTGCGCCTTATGTATGAATTCTGGTTGTGCTTACTGACCTTGAACCGATTTTATGTAATACACGGCGCTCAAAAATCTGTCAAAAAATGTTTTAGTACGACTTTGGTAAGCTACGAAGTCGCACCGCTTGATGGATTTTCGGAGCATCATGGTTACGTAGTCAGCAGCCTCGCGGAGCGATACGCACTGCGCTTCAACATAATATTACTGTATTGTGTGTGGATAAGGACCCCAAAATGGCACCTGTTAAGAGACATGCTTACGAAGCGGATTTCAAACTCAAGGCTGTCAGTCACGCAGTAGAACATGAGAATAGAGCAGCTGCGAGAGATTTCAACATTAATGAATCAATGGTACGGAAGTAGAGGAAGCTAGAAGAAAGAGTTGAGTAAAGTTTGACTTATCTGACTGTTTTGTTTCGCTTAATGCGTTTTATAATCCAGTACGCCTCATGTATAAAACCAGACCTGTTCATCAACAGTGCGCCTTATGGTCCGAAAACTACGGTGTGTTAAATCTGATTGAACTAATCCCTTGTCTTCTGCACAGGATGGTGAAGTCAATTCTGTGGATGTCCAGGTTAAGGATAATGGCAACAGCACATACACCTGCACCTACACCCCACGTAAGCCTGTGAAGCACACTGTGATGGTCTCCTGGGGAGACTGAGAGTCCATTCAGGGTGAGTATGCACTCACTTTCACTCTTGCATGCAGGGTTTGCCTTTTCTTCTCACTGAAAAGTCTCTTGAGTTTTGGTGTTTGTGCCCACAGATGAATATCGGAGCAGGCTGTCATCCAAACAAGGTGAAGGTCTCTGACCCTGGAGTGGCAAATACGGGCCTCCAAGCCTTCCAGCCAACATACTTCACTGTTGACTGCTCAGAGTCTGGTCAAGGTAAAGCTCCATAAAACTGTGTGTGTGAGAGTAAAGAGCGCAAACATATGCTCATGTCAAAGAAATATTCCAAACAACAGATATTACAGGGAAACTTATTTAACCCACCTGCTGTTTGAGGCTAAAAATGACTGTAGAGCATTACCTGCAAAGGTAACATGCTAACACAGCCTTTGTCCTCTGCCATCAGGACAAAGGCTGTTTGCGTTTAGGCTATTCCAATGACATCCTTCAGGGTCAAAGTGGATCCTTCTCAAGGCAGAGGGACCAGGACTCAGCCGCAGTGGTAAGAATACCTGTACTGCCTCACAAAGTCAGAGAGTGCTAACAAAAAACAGTCCGTTTATTTAGTTTATTGGTCTATAATACGGTCTGAATGTTTTCCGTCATACTACATGGAACAACTCTTCATAACACTTTTATGAAAATGTTTGACGAAATTGACAAGATCAAAATTCAAATCACAATGGCAAGGATTTAAAAACAAGAATAAACATGAATAAACAGGGTTATAGTTGGTACGCGAATGTAAACAGGTCCTTTTGAGCTGTCATTTGAACTGTGTACCAGTCAAAGCAGTAGTAGCAGCAGGCTGTGAATGACTTTGAAATCATCAGCAACCACACCAACACACACTGTTAAATATACACCTGTGCAACAGGCGAGAGAAGAAATGCTCACACATGCGGGCGTGGATTGTAGTTACTTTGTAGTTACTTTGTATTATGTGGGTTCTTATAAGACAAGGAAGCGTTCTTCTGGCTGTTATGCATCATATTAAATGGGAGAATGTGGATCGCTTCCCTTTCCCGTGACAGGGTCCCCACCTACGGTGGAGATCACATTCCCAAGAGCCCTTTCAGTGGCAGCGTGGCAGCCATGCTGGACCTTAGCAAGGTCAAGGTGACAGGCCTGGGAGACAGTATGTACCTCTGTCATTGTTCTTGTACATCCACACCTTCTGACACCAAGCCTCAGGCTACATAAAGCCTAGTGATAACCTATGAAACCATCATTTGCTTTTAAATGTTTGTCTAAGCATGAATGTTTTTACGATGGCTTTCCCCCCCACCTTGTACAGTTGCCAGTATATTGATGTTTTCATTTAATTTTTTAAAATGAATCTAAGCTTTTCGAGCAGATCAGAGGTGTCAGTGTATTTTCTTTGGTCTCTGTTCTGGCAGAGATAGCTGTTGGCAAAGACCAGCTCGTGCTGGTGCTTGTTTCTTCCTCCCCATTATCACCACAGCTTTATTCAAAGAAGGTGATCTGATCTTTTGGCTCGTCTGTCCAATAGTGTAGATTTCTGGTGAGTATCAGCTGCGCTGGGTATGTAAATCGGGCCATCCAGCTGCGGTACTGATCCGACGTCACTTGTGCCAAAAATCCGGACAAATGTCGTTTGATCATGGAGCAAATCTGAGCCAAATAGACTGATCATTTTTTTCACATGGCGTCTCATCAGAGGAAACTTTTCCTTTTCCAAGTTCCTGTAGAACTGTCAGAAAAATCCTGGAAGCGCTGTCTGAATTCTGTTTCGAGACATGTAATCACAGACACATATTTCCCTTTTTTAGCAGAAAGGTTGGCCTGTGGATAAGCAGTTGTGATCTTGGACAGTGTGGGGAACTGCACAACGTTGAAGTTGTGCAGTTGTGTCTTAAAGAGATTGACCTTCACACAAAATGCTTTCATGTGCGCATAAAGTTGTGGTACAAGCTGCTCTTTCCCTTGTAGGCTCTTGTTCAGGGTGGTTAAATGATCAGCAAGATCAACTAAAAATGCAAGGTCTGCCAACCATAGAGGGTCATTCAGCTCATGAAGAGGTCGGTCCTTCTCTTTCAAAAATGGTCAATTTCTGACCTCAGGGAGTAAAGACGCTTCAGCACGGCGCCGCGGCTTAGCCAGCGCGCCTCCGAGTGGTAGAGTAGATCCCCATATTCAGCATCCACTTCAGAAAGGAAAGCCTGAAATTCTCTGTGCTACAGTCCTCTTGCTCGAATTATGTTGACACTTTTTACAATAGTGTTCATTACATCTCCAAGATTGACTGTCTTGGCACAAAGGGCTTCTTGGTGAACAGTACAGTGCATTTTAACAGCCTCACCTCCAGCCTCTTTCACCTCAGCGCACATCATAGACGCCATTCCTTTGTGTGCACCTGCCATAGCTGGAGCCCCGTATGTTGTATCTGCACACAGCTTGTCCCATTTAAGTCCCATTTTGTCAGTTGAGTCTGACACAGCTTCAAAAGTATCCATACCCGTTGTTGTGCCTTTTAGACTCTTAAGATCGAGCAGCTCCTCTGTAACTCCACGTCTTGCGATGAGTTGGGCCACCTCATAGCTGCTATTGGAGCCTTTTCCTGGACTTTTTGAGCACAAAAAAATACTGTTGCTGACCCTGCAGGACAGCTACTATTTACTTTACTTTCTGCTCTCGCTCAGCACCAGTGTAGGATGCATAGACCTGATGTTTGGTTTCATAATGACGTCGTACATTATACTCTTTCATAACTGCCACAGTTTCGGTGCAGATAAAACAGACACTTCCCCTTGAATTCTTTGAAGAAATATTCACTCTCCCACCATGTCTGAAATTTTCTGCACTCACTTTCTACCTTTCGCTTCTTTGGTTCTGCCATGTTTAGTAACTTGGGGTAAATTTCTTCTAGGATTGTCCTTTTTGGTGGAGCAACTGCCTTGATCAACAGTAGCTTCCCCTGGTGTTAAAACTAAGAAGTGCAATACACTCAAGCAAAAGTTGAAGTGCGGGCCATATTCTATTCTATTTATAAAATTTCTTGAGGGCCAATTAAAAATGGGCCGCGGGCCGTAGTTTGGACACCCCTGCTATAGACATTAGCACACACTCCAACGGGTTTTCATCCTCTAGAGTCACTTGGATGACAATGAAAACACTACGTCCAGATAAACTCCGTGTATATAGCGTATTATCTTACAAAAAATACAAACAAATATAAAATAAGTATTTTATTTTCTAAATGTAATGCTTCCTTTTAGGAGGAAGGTGGAGGAGCAGCTCCAGCAGAGCAACACCAGAGGTGTGTGGAGAGGACTGAACACCATCACTGGACGGAGCACTGTGAGCGGAGGGGGTCCAGAGTCTGGAGACCAGGTTCTGGCTAACAGATTGAACCAGTTGTTTAACAGGTTTGATTCAGTAGTACTTCCCTCCCCCATCCACCAGAGCTCGTCACACCTCTCTGCAACCCCCCATAGCACCGGGGACATGAAATGCACCTCACCTGTCCCCCTTTTCCTTTTCCTTCAACCACTCTACTGGGTCTAAGTCGTCTCCACCTGCTACGGCGGCTGAGATCCTTTGGGGTGAAATAAACCTCATGAGGAATGATTTTGAGTTCAACGGGGAATTCTATTTACAGATTAAGGGTACGGCAATGGGGAAAAACTTTGCCCCAGCCTATGCCAACATCTTCATGGCAGAGTGGGAGACCTCTGCATTGGAGAAATGTGTTAAAAAGCCATTATATTATTATCGATTCTTGGATGATATCTGGGGGGTTTGGCAACATCCTGAGCGAGACTTTGAGGTGTTTTTGAGGACTCTTAAATAATTGGTTGAAACAACAAAGGGAAAGGAGAGTCTTCTAATATGACAATCGTTTTTGCAATTGTTCATCCAAACACTTTTTTCTATGTTTCCAAAAAACAAACACACTCATCTAAGAAAAATTCATTGGACTAAAGTTTGAATGCGCATGCAACATGTTTATTAAGACTGTCTAATGTCTGCGACGCTATCTTCTCCCACGTCTGCGAACACCGGAGGCCTTGTGGGGTCTCCTGCCTCTGCGAACGGGGAAAGTAGACCTCGCATGTTTGCGTCTATACCTGCGGAGAGCAGCAATGTGATATCAACTGAAAGCTCATAACTGAAGCAGATTAGTCATTTTGTTGTGACCATATAACCAAGCATGCCGACATGAGGAGTCGCGAGTAAAAGGAGGAATATGCGCAAAATTCCTCCTTTTACGCACGATTCCTCATGTCGGCATGCTTGGTTACATGATCACAACAACATTACTCGCAAATATGTTTTAAATGGATAATTCCTCATCCATTTAAAACATATTTGGCGGCGTTTAAAGGTAATATGCGCAAAATTACTCGTTTTACTCACGACTCCTTATGTCGGCATGCTTTTTACATGATCTCAATAAAATGACTCGCAAATATGTTTTAAATGGATGATTCCTCATTTGATGGAGAATCATCCATTTACACATTTCCTGAGTCCTAAATTTGATGCCAGTGAACCTTTCTGAAAAGCCCCCAAATCCCCTATGAGCAAGCACTTGGCGACAGCGGGGAGGAAACCCCCCCCTTTAATGGGGGGAAACCTCCGACAGAACCGGGCTCAGGAAGGGGTGGCCATCTGTTGCGCACAGGCGGCGTTTAAATGTAATATCTGTAAAGTTCCTCGTTTTACTCGCAACTCCTCATGTCGGCATGCTTGGTTACATGATCACAACAAAATTACTCAAAAAGATGTTTTAAATGGATGATTCCTCATTTGATGGAGTCTGGAGGCAAGGATTTCAGTCTCTGGATGTGCAAAGCTGGTAGTAACATACCCTAAAAGACTGGCAGCTGTAATTGCGGCAAAAGGTGGTTCTACAAAGTATTGACTCAGGGGGCTGAATAATTACGCACACCCCACATTTCAGTTATTTATTTGTAAAAAATGTTTGGAATCATGTATGATTTTCGTTCCACTTCTCTCGTGTATACCACTTTGTATTGGTCTTTCACGTGGAATTCCAATAAAATTGATTCATGTTTGTGGCTGTAATGTGACAAAATGTGGGAAAGTTCAAGCGGGCCGAATACTTTTGCAAGGCACTGTATTAATAAAGAATAACTTATAATATATGCAACGGAGTCATGGTATTTATTCGTTGACAGTGTGCAGTGCAAATGTGACTGATCTTTGAAGTGTTATTGTTACAAACGCTGATTGGAGACCTTCCTTGTTTGTCCTCGTTTGTTTCAGGTTCCACAAGTGATTTACAGAATTGATGTAAATTTTATTCTTTAATACTTTAGCTTGATTTATTTTACCAAGTTATTAATCACATAAGCTGTGACAACACTCTCTATTAGTCCATAAACTACTACACCTGTACCAACACCTACTAGTCAACCAAACACTACTCCTAAATCTTTTAAAAAAAAAACCATTCCCAGGCAATAAAACAGTGACAGACAGTAACCATTACAAACACTAAAGCTTGATGTGGCATCAAGAGTAAAAGATGAACTTTCTTTACATACATATATGTATAATATGTATATATCTATATGTATATGTATATACATATAGATATATACATACACATATACATATATGTGTATGTATGCATATATATATATACACACACTTAAAATTCTCGCAAATGTTTCTTATCCAGAGTCCAGGTATCTAAGTTTTATTCTCACAGCTTCTGACTGAATTTGATGGTTTGTTCAGGTGCAAACTTGAGTCAGTGAGTCGCAAAAATGTATGACACACATGTGACAGGTTTTATTTCATGTTTAACAGAACAGCAGCAAACACATATTGGACACTTAAAGAAACTGAAGCCAAAGATCTAAATGAGCAAAAAAAAAAAAAAAAAGATTTAGTAAACTGTTAACAGCTGTCAGGTACCTCCTGATGTTAACTAAATTAATAGGGACAATTTCTCAATAATATTTTCACATAAAAGATAAAATAGTAACAAGATCAAAACGGTGCTCTCCATCGGCCTGTACAAACAAAAACAGAAGCACTAACTGAAAGGCTGGGAGACAATTCATCAAAGAAGACATATATAACTTACAACAAAAGGTGCCAGAAGGCGATTAGTTTAGTTTCTGAACTAGTAGGATCAATAACAATGGCTTGTTCTCCAGTAGATCAGGTCCATCAGTCAGAAACGGAGCCTGGAGACGTGTGAGACAAAGTTTTTGTAGCTCTTTGTCGACGTTCCTCATAATACTTCTAAAAAAACAGAAAAGTGAGAAAACAAACATCGTTAGGCCAACAGTGTGATTTTGTGTGCTGAATCGTGTATATGTATGTGCGTGCGTACCTGCAGGTTGTCGTAGTGTTTCTGGCTGCAGCAGTGGAGTTCCTTGGCGGTCTTCTCATTCAGGCAGAAAACAGAGCAGATGTTACAGAAAAATCCTGATTTAGGGACCACAAACTCCTGACCTGCAGAGAAGCAGAAACAGGAAGATTAGACAAGTATTAACAAGAAATTTGAATTTAGAGAGTGTGTGTGTGTGTGTGTGTGTCTGACCGATGGGGCTGTTAGGGTTGAACTGAGGCAGTCTGAAATCTGCTACAACACACGGAGACTGAGCGCGAGATCGCTTTGCCTCAGGTCCGACAAGCTCCCTCCTGCGTTTACCCACAACTGAAAATGAAAAGAGCGACACGTTAATCATCAACAAATCTGCTACAGGACCCACTGGGTTTATAAAATATTTAAACATTAAATTATAACTCAATAATAATTGAACAAATGATTTCGATTTACTTGAAAAGCTGAAACATTCATCGGCCACTTTATTAGGTACACCTGTTTGACTGCTCGTTAATGTAAATCTCTAATCAGCCAATCACATGGCAGCAACTTAGTGATTTATGTATGTAGACATGGTCAGATGACCTGCTGAAATTCAAACTGAGCATCAGAATGAAGAAGAAAAATAATTTAAGTCACTTAAACGTGGCATGTTTGCTGATCTTAGCGTTTCAAAAAGTGTTGATCTGCTGGGATTTTCCCACAGAAGCATCTCTAGGGTTTACATAAAATCGTCTGAAACAGAAAATATCCAGTGAGTGGCAGTTCCCTGGAGGAAATGCATTTTTGAGTTCAGAGGAGAATGAAATAACTGCTTCACGCTGATAGGAAGGCCAGAGCAAGTCAAACAACCACTTATTACAATGCACAAGAGTATCTCTGAACACACAGCACATCCAACACTGAAGCAGATGAGCTGCAGCAGCAGAAGACCACACTGGGTTCGACTTCTCTAAGCTAAGAACACAAAACTGAGGGTACAATTCACACAGGCTCAGCAACGCTGTAAAATAAAAACGCTGCCTGGTCTGTTGAATCTCAGTTTCTGCTGTGACATTAGGATGGTAGGGTCAGAAATCTTGGATCCTTGATGGTGTGGGATATATTCATCACACCAACGGAGCATTTTTTAAACACCACACATGTAAAATATATTACTACCACCAGGCTGAATGTCTGTAGCACAGCAGGGAACACAAATATGAGATCAGAGCCATAAAATATCACAACTTTTCTTTTTATATTCAGTTTACTGTCTTTTCGCTGTCAGAGCGGTGTATTTTGCTGATTTAAAGCAGCTCTTTGTACCTTTAATGTCGGCCATGCTCCATCCATCCTTCTCCTCTCCCTCCTGTGTCTCGTCATCAGGACACTTGGGCTCTGGCTGCTGTCCAGCAGGGGCGGCTGCAGCATCGGGCTGGGTCACTGCTTCCTCCTCGGTCCTCTGGCTCTCCGCCTGGCAGTCACCTTTGGTCACTGCATCAGTCGATTCTGCGGTCTTCTTGGTTTTCATTTTGAGGTGAACTTTGTTCTCACCAGAGTCTTGCAGACGCTGTTTCAGGCTCTTCAAACTGAATTTAAAAGCAAAGATGCCAGTAGGTTACCATGAAAAGAGGTTTGTTGTCACAAAATGTTAATGTGAAATAAGAAATTCCATTTCAAATTTCTAATCTAGAGTTGCTTCTATCTAAATCACATTCTTCTCTTTTTGCATCTTTGGGAACTGTTTACTATAGACGACCTTGAGGAGTGTATAGTATATTTGACTCTGCCACTAAACCTGAAATAGAAAGATACTCACGACTCAATACGTCCAGCTTTACTCCTATGAAGAGGAGAGAAAAAAGCACAAGGTCAGACAAACATGAAGACACTTTAAAGAAAATGAAAAAACACAGTGCAAAATAAATTTCCTCTTTTTCTCACTTCTGATTGTGGGACACACTTACCAAGAAGATAAATAGTCCTTGGTGACATTGCTCTCCATCACCTGTGTTAATCCACCAGGTTCGGCCATCTCAATGCATATCTGAGAAAACAGAAAGGATGTTTGAGCAACACAGTGGTACTCAATGGGTGTGCTACAGGCACGATTTGTATTGTACAGGGCAATAAAGAATTTGTGAAAGTAACAGGATAGAGGTCCTGGCGAGTTTGTTTAGGCAAAGAAAAATAAATCTTGGGGTTTTAAACTTGCAAATGGAAAATAGGTGCAAACATATTTCTCTACTTTTGCAAAGTTTTTGATTGAACAATAAAACCACTGAGCAAGAAACACTAAAAGAATAACTTAGTGCTGCCTCAAACTGCAGGGATCTCCCCTGCTAGATGGGCCAGGACAAAAGGCTGAACAGGTCATAAGATTACTACTTGGTTGAGAACTGTGTTAAGTTAAAAAGACTTAGACTTAGTGTTAAAAAAACACAAAGTCTCCTTCAGACTCATTTAAAATGTTTCTCAATATTGAAAGAACAGCAGACACCATGACAAGCCTTGCAGCCTTCTGTAAAACATAAAACAGTTGCACGTGTTTATGAAATCGTACCCTGTTGGCAAGCGGCAAGAATCTGACAAAAGCAGCAATGGACGCCACCGCTTCCATGATCATCATGAGAAGGTCCACATTCACCTCGGAGACCTCCACACTCAGCAGCCGGTCCTCCAGAGCCTCAGACTCTGGAACATGCTGAAAAACAACCAGCGTTAAGATCAGGGAGACCCGAGCCTGCTGCTTTTACAAGACACATTTATGTGACTGCTGACTTACAGTGTTGCTCCATTTCATCATGCTTCTATACATGCTCTCCTGTGAAAAGAGTAGAAGATGAAAGGGGATTACATCAATCACTGATCCTCTGTTTGTACAATAAATACTGAATAACTCTCCTCCTGGTTAGAGTGTTTTTAATGTTCTATTGACCACATTTAATAAGATAAATATTGGACTCCACTGTAAGTGAGAAGTAACTCGATCCTGGTTTGCATCTTTGTGGCAAAGGATTCATACTTCAGGATAGTAACGACACAACATATAACCAAAGTTTTGCAGGAACTATTTGATGCTATTTGAACTATTTGATGCTATTTGAGTCTCAGTGTCAGGTCCGACGGTGCCCCGACCGGCGACCTGTGTGTATGTGTGTGTTTGTTCTCCTCTCTCTCGCTCTGTTTTTTCCTCTCCGGCTCCGCTGCGATTGTTACGCGGTCGCGTAGCAACGGGAGATCTCCGACCCGGAAGTGCTGCCGCTCTGAGCTGTCCCACCTGCGACTGATTCCTCGCCAGCTGCTGCCAATCATCCACCGTCGTTGGCAGAGCTATTTAATGGTGTGGCTGAGTGACAGACAGCGCTGGAGTATTGCACCAAGCCTGGTAGTGACTCGAGCTCAGCAAGGGTAAAGCAAGTGTTTGATAGCGGAGGGAGGCTAATCGCGGCTGTTTTGCCTTTTCTCAGGAAGCGAACGAGACGGAGAGACGGAGGGAGAGACGTCACTGATTCACGGGAGTTGTGTGGACGCACGAGGGGAGACGGGGAGAGGAGCACTGAAGGGACTTGCACTATGGATAACTGTGGATTGGCTTCACTGTAAATAAAGACACTGTTGAACTTTAACGAGAGGTCCGCGTCTGGGTTCACTAACTCACCATCCTTAACACTCAGTGACTTTCCGCAACAGTTGTCAGACCTCAATTCCTCTTAACATGTAGCTGTGGAGAGAGTTCTCAGAAAGGTCCTGAATAGCTGGCCCACAAGGAAACTTGAGACGGGAAACGCTGAAGCTAGAAGGTTAGCAGCGACTGAAGTTTCAAAATAAGTAAGGGCATTACTTAATAGTCAGTAAAACACTCTATAACCTATGTCTGGGTCTTTAAAGTTTACACAGGGCTGACTTCACAAGAAGCTCTGTGGAAATTTAAAGTGGTGGCGGAATGACGTGGGTTGTCGCCTATGAACAGAAAAGTGGATAAAGTTCATGCAGCTTTTGTGCTGCTGTTGCAAAAAGGAAGGAACAAATACAGACAAAATAATAATAAATACCTGATTTGAAATTCATGCACATTTTTAGTTTTTCCATTTCTTATTCAGATATTTATCAATAAGTGACTTATATGCATGTATATATTGTATATATTGTGCTATTCCTTACTTCTTGTATCTTGTATCTGTCTTTGTTACTGTTTGTACTGTAACCAATATATTTCCCCCAGGGATCAATAAAGTATTCTGAGTCTCATTCTATTAATATTAGCCCAGAGAAGGATGATGCTGTGCTCACTCCTTAGAGGAGGAATCTGTTTTGATTGGGATCTGAATAGTTTGAGTGAAACAGGAGCATGCCCCTGATTTAACAGCCCCCGATTGCTCCATTTTCATACCTCACTTGAACCAGGAAGCATGTCTTGTAAAACAATGTGGATTCTGAGCGTCCACTCTCCAACAGTAACTGGATTTTTGAGGTAATCTCTGGCGAAATCGCAGCACGCATCCCAGCTGTTAAAAAACACAAAGGCCTGGAGGGGAAAAATGATGCAGAGGAAACATTCAATATTAATCATTAAATTGAATTAAATTTGCAAATGCAAATTTCTGTGTATCAGCCTGCTGGGTCTACTCCTCACCCTCCTCTGCAGTGATAAAACGATTATGTTGTAGTACAGAGTCTGAACCGTCTGATCAGGGAAGTAACGCCACACCAGCTTGGTGACATCCTCCTGTCTGTAGTTTCCTTCTGGCAAACCGGTCAACATGATCGTGGAGAACGTAGAACCTTGAGATTGGGCTTTCTACAAGACACAAGGTTCAAGAACCAAAGTTTATTTGAAGAGAAACTTTGCGGTACTTTTAAAAAAAAAATATTACTATTACTGACCACATAGAGAAGACAAAATGAAACCAAGTTTAGCAGAAAAAAAGAAACGTGGTTTTTGAGGTGAGTATTTGGAAAAATGGACACCTCTTGGTATTTACTCAAGGATTCCTGTTTAACACATGAAACCTGGGTTTATAAAATGCACTCACCTCAATGTCATCAGGTTCACTGACAGTTAAATACTCTAGAAGTGTAAAACAAACACAGTTAGTAACAGTCAACACTTTATATCTGGAGGTTAATTTTAGTTTCCAGCTGTTTCTCTCACCTGGGATTGTGAACCAAGGAGAGACAGTGGGGAACACAAAGGGACTAGTTGTCATTGTGATCCAATATGGTGAAGTGCTGCGTTGTGGGACGGTAATATCTTCTGTTGGGACAGTTGCACCATCAACAGCAACCTCGCTGTCTGGCAAAGCCTTGTCTGGCAATCTTGGTGCTGCACAAGCAAAAATAAGTTTTGTTAAAATTTTTGTGGGGGAAAGAAAAGGAAAAATGAGTGGTGCAAAACAGGTTTTTAATGTTTACAATGATCCAGTAATATCAATGTTTTGACTTTTATTTTAACTTTAAGCACCTTTACAGATACCCAAGGTATCATAGACATCACTGACATATGTATTATTGTGCGATCTACTGTACAATATAAAGCGCCTTGAGGCGACTTCTGTTGTGATTTGGCGCTATATAAATAAAATTGAATTGAACTGAATTGAACATCAGAAAAACAATGATTAGTGGGTTAGATCAAATGCCAGACTGAAAAAGTGCAGTTTAAGTAATGGCTCTGGTTCATGTGTCTAGGGCAGAGACAAGCAGAAGGGAATTGACCACTGATGGAGCAAAGATTTCTGGAGGGGCCAGAAAAGAGGTCAGAGAGATAATAAGGCAAATGAGCATCAAAGGATTTGTGGGAACGAGAATCACAGTGTTAGTGGATAAAAGTTGAGGGAATGTGTCACAATGACTTATTGTGAACAACAATAAATCAGCAGTTTTGTCTTCACTTTATCCACAGCCCAGGGGAGAACTGAAAAATATATTCATGAGTGTTTCACAAACAGAAAGCGAAAGAAAGGTCTTACCAGATGACCTTCCATTAACTTAACCTATCTTTTTTTTTCTCGTTTAAATCATATTTGTTTAAAGTCCCATTTTTTAAAAAAACACTTACGCAGTGAGGTACATCCACTGTGTGGTATTTTCAGCCTTGACAATTTGTGGCCGGTGGCCCGTTTTAGAAGGCTGTACCAAACGCCAAGGCGATCAGCATCACGAAGAGACTGAAATTCGATAAACACCTGAAACACAAGAAAGAAAATTTCTTCTGAACATTTTAATTTCACATTGTAAATGTTAGAAAATAAGTGCTAAGCACACGTGGAAAGAGTGAACTAAGTACAGCTTTATTGTGGAGTTCACTGGATTCAAAAGTCAGAAATCCTGGCTCAATGATGCACTGGAGCCATGCTCAACATGACCCCTGCACTAATGCTGTAATGTGATAAATACTAGTGCGCATGAGCATATGAAGAATTGCTCAGCGAGCAGCTTATCGGCAGTCTCTCTTTACTATCTCTATAGTTTTGCAGTTGTGCTTTCCTCAAGATAAGTAGCATCCAAATCTAGACACATTATCTCTTTTTAAGGATGGATTTATGAAGGTTGGTGCATGTCATTTAGTTTGGTGTGTAAGCAGTTAATCTGTCAATTTTTCCGTATGGTTAAGATTACACTTACACAAGCACATATCTCATACAGCCTTTCACAGACTTCTAACACATGCACTTGTTGGCATTTATGAGTGTGTTTATACCTTGTTGAGTAGAGGCAGGTAGTTTCTTACACAATCCATTTTTTTCAAAGCTTCTCTGAGATCCCGGGACTCGCCTGGCGAGATGTTCCTGATGTAGATTATTCGTGCTCCATTGTCAGTCACTTGCTGCTTCGAGAAAACCGGGTTAACATGAAAAAAACAACAACCCACAAACAATATGACATTCCAAACATTCTTATACTACAGTTCCAAGATCAAGGTCATAAGTTTGCACTTATATTCACACAGCAGGTACGCACCCTGGCAGCTATCTTCATTATCCAAACAATTTATAATTGCAGCTCTTGCTGTTTTTGATAACACTGGTTGAAAAAATATTTAAACTAATGTACACACAGTGCTGTGAAAAACGCATTTGGCTCCTTCCCAATTTCGTAATTTTTTGCACAAGTTTCAAATCGTTAAACAAATGTTTAAAAAAAAAAATACAAAATGCATTTTTAAATGAGGATTTAATTTATTCCAGGAAAAAAGTTCTCCAAACCTTTCCTAGCCCTGTGTGACTGTCTGAAAAAACGGGTATGTCCCCATTTTTCAAGGTGTTTTGACTTGGATGTGAGTGCTTCCAGTTATGACTTTATACTCTGACCAATAAATCTAAAGGTATTCTAGTGTAGTCTTTGTTTCTGAGATATGTGCGTTACTTACATAGCATAGCCGTTTCATCAGAGACTTATAAAACTCAAGCTGAAAGAAAAAAAACAGTTAAAAATCATTACATCACTTCGGATTCGGTTTGATTTATTTCAGCTTAAAGATATTTTTTTTCTACAAAAAGAAATATTTGTTTACATTTATAATCACACTTTAAATAAACAAGCAGAAACAAATATTTTCAAATAATTTTAATAACATCTGTCACAACAGTAGATTGCATTATCTACACACAGTGCTTACCGGCGTCATTAAAATGTTGCCCTTCTCAACCTGCAGTCGAAGTTTAGACCCGTTGAGAATAAAATCATGTTTTTCTGATGCTAGCACGATGTTTTTAGCTGCCACTGCTGTCGGCATGAGGGCAAAAGCCTGAAGGAAAAACAAACAACCAAACACTGATTTTTACTGAATGATCATGAAGACAGGCACTCACAAAATATGTATTAACTAACTAAATGTTAGTTAGGTGGTCTTAGAAAAGATATTTAGAGCGCCATTAAAATGAAGGTCATAACCCAGCCCAATGCAAACTGGTGCTTACCATGCGTGCCTGTGGTATAACGTAGATCGTGTCGTCGTAATATTCAAATCTGTGTCGAGTGAGCAGACCGGCGATGTCCTCCTCTGCGTAACAGCCATCGTGATACTCTGGCAGGTTGCTTATTAACAGCACCTTGTAATCAAGCAAAACAAGCTGTGCAAACGAAAAGAATTTCAGGATCAGTTTACAATTGCAATTGAAGAAATTCCAGACAGAAATCTGAAAAATGCAAACATTAACTTATAAACTCTGCCTCACTTTGAGCACTGTCTGCAACTATGAACACAATCAGGTACCTATTACAAAATGTTTCTGATGCTAATTTTCCTTTTACTTTGCTTCTTTTTTCTTTCTTTTTTTTTTACGTAGTACAGCTCTACCTTGACTCACTGATAAAAAAGGCAGTAAGAGTCAGCTATGAAAGTACTTTTCATTTAAGGTGGATCCATAAAGAGTGATAACTGATTCACAAAAGGCAATGTGTAAACAGCACTATTGCACATTTCAAACTTGGGAAGGAAAAACGTTTTTAAGCACTCAAAACCACCATGTCCTGGATGACTGTGCATATAATTTGAACATGTTAAACTAGCTTTTCAATAAAGGAGTTTTAGTATGTGTTAGTACATGAGATAATTGTTTTATTAAAATACTAAATTGGTAACCAAGAATGGTGCAATTCTATTGGTGTCTATACTGACTACAAAATCTCTGGTATTGCGACATACGTAGTGAATTTTTAACATTTTTCTTCATTTACACCTACTTGAGCGTCACCTGACAATGAGATATAAACCAACTATAGGCTTTTAAAACAAACTGAACTATTTCAGATCAAAACTTAACCACTTTGATAAAGCATGTTTTTCTTACAGGTATAATTTGTTTGTTTTTTTAATGTGGTTTTTTTAGTGTTTTTTTAATGTTACCTTTAAATTGGGAAGTTTGACTGTCTTGAGACAACCTGTAAAGTGCAGAGCAAAAGAAAAACAAAAAAATAATTATAAAATAGAAAATATCTTCACATTGAGAAATCTTTCATACAGATCTTTGGGGATTTCTTACGGATTCTTTCTGGACTCAGTTGCTCTTGTATCCGCTCCCAAAATGTTGGGTGGGTAACAGCGACCGGCTGATCCTTTGAGATCTTCTCTGCAGTCACAGAGTCTTGGAATAAAGGAAATGTAGTTAAGTTAAATAGTGGTAGTTTAGATAGGATGCAAATTACCCAGCTGATCTAAATATAAATCTGTGTGGTTGAGGCCGTTTCTGCTTTGGAAGCCAAGACTTTTGGCTCACCGTCAACTGCAGCACCTTTAATTGGTTCAACAGCCTCCGTAGCCTTGGCTGTATTTTTAGGTGCCACCGCAGCTTCCTTACAAACACACACACAACGAACATACATTAGTTTGTATTACTACCAAAACTGTTAAGTTACTACATTCACACTAAAAATCATACATGAGCACTTGTCATGAGCTTACAAGTATTTACAGACAAGTTGGAGTCTTCCAGGCAAACTACAAGCAACTGTGGCAACTTGCAAGCAACCAGTGCGATTCCAAGGATGTTTTCACTGCAATGTGTATATATAGATTTAAAAAATGCATAATGCAACACAGCAAAATAAAAACAAAGTACAGTGTGTATGCTTTCATAGCATTAGACTTGAGAGGAAACTTTCTTTTTTTTTTTTTTTTTTTTTTTTTCTTTTTTTTAACCTGTCCCGTTTGGTTCTTTTGCCATCAGAATTATTGTCTAAAGGCGAAGAAAGATGCCCAACGGATTTACTTTACCAAATGGACCATCCCAGCCTTGCCGTAATGGTCCATTTGATTCACCTTTTATTGTTTATTTTATTTTCACTTGCTGAATACGGGACAGACTTGACTGGGGGAAGGAAAGGGGAGAAAGAAAGAGGGAAAGAAAAACAGCGGGGAAGAGGGACGGGGAAAAAGGGCAAAAAACCAAAAACCAACAGAATAAGCAGACAAAAAATACATATATCGATCACCTGGATCACCTGTTGAGAAAGAAAGAAGAAAGCAAGCAGAAGAAAACGAGAGTAATAAACATCATCACAATGATCTATGGGAATATGACAGTAAATACTAAATATTAAACATTAGATCGACAGCGCACAGTGTGCTTTGAGGTAGGAGCCAAAAAGGGTGTAGTTTGTGTGTGTGATCACCTGTGTGTACACCTGTGAGCATGGACGCGCTTGTTTTTTTTTTAAAAAAGGTTCCTTCATGTAATGATCGGCTAGAGGGTGTGGGGGGCCACTGCCCCGTCCTCCAGGGCATGACGCAGGTATGGAGGAGATCAAAACTCTAGACATCCAGAGGCCCCCAGAACACAAGAGACCAAGGAAGACCAACAGAGGGGCAGCCGCGTCACTATCCCAGAAAGAGCTGAGGAGAGTCCCAGATGAGGGGTCACTCAGCAGCCGCGGAGCAGAAGCCAGGGGGGGTTGCAGTGACGTGCCCGTGAGCTCCGCCGGCAGCCAGCTGTGCCTGAGTGACCGAGCTCCGGGCCGAGAGGCCGAGGGCACCCGCCTCCGGCGGGCCCGAGCGAGCCCCAGGCTCCAGGCCCCGATAAGCAGCCGCCAAGGAGTGAGCCGGTGTGTACCTGGGCGCCCACCCCCGGACACACAGAACTACCAACGCACCGATGTCTGAGGGCGTCCGCCACCGGCAGGGGAAGTGGTGGGGGGAGATAGGGCTCCAAACCTTGGAGGGCCTGAGATGTCCCCAGAGAGGTGGCCTGGAGTTTCATCTGCGAGCGGAAACTTTCTGACATGGGGATGACTATATAAAAGCTCAGTATAATCCAAAGTAACCATGAATTTGAGGGGTGCGAGACTATAGAAGAAATGTAAGGATAACCAACTGACTTTAAACCGCATAATGAATGCAGGACTACAACCGTGGACGGACAGTATATTTATAGAGAATTGTAGCTACGGTGCATAAATATCTATCTTAGATTGCAGAAGCAAACCAGGAGACAAACAGGAGAGGAACTTTCTCTAGATTCACAAGTAGGTCAATGAACTCATCCATCTATAACAGTGAACAAATTTCAGTGTACATACCTGTAATTTTGACCTAAACAAAACAACTGACTTAGTTTTTCAAAATTTTTCCATAGCAGAAATCACATCACTGTGACAGAGACTACTTACAGTCCCTTGTAGCCTCACCATGGTCGGAGGGGAAGATTTACCAGCCTGTGGAAACACAGAGAAGAAAAATATGAACAAACCAAATGCAGATTTCATCATGACAACTTGACTCAAAGTATCTGCTTGTATAAATCTGTGTTGAAGGATTTAATCTTGGTTGTGTGGCGTCAACAATCACGTCATCTGTCACTGATCACATTATAAATTGTCCAAAACTGTGCATTCATGAAAAAAGGCATAATATGAAGTCACCTTTGTCTTCTCTGTGCTAGGCGTCCCTTTAGTTGTTTCTGGAGATGCAGAACGTGAGGAAGATGATGATGATGTTGATGGGGACGACTTCATCTTGACTAGCTGAGCCAGCAGGGCAGGAGCCAAAGTTTTGACGACAGTCTCCAGGTCAGACTGTTTTGATAAGGACTGGAGAGCTAAAAGATCACAGGTGCAAAAGAGATTCACACTTTCGTGGGTGCCAAGTCTCGAAAATCATCTACTGTTTCTGAAAGTTTTATAATAGTAGAAAAAACTATACTGACATTTCTGGTGCCACTGGTCTTTATTTATCCTTTACATTAGTAAAGTTAAGGTTGTGAGGGGGGAGGATAACTTTGATCTTAGAAAAACTAATGAGTACATACAAAAAAATAAAACATGAAGCAATTTTCAAACCTGATGTTTCCGGCAGTTTCTTTGCCAAGATCTTTGAGCTGCTCGACTTCTTTCGCCTAGGAGATGACCTCTCAGTCGACGATCGCCTCTCCCAGCTTCTCCTCGGTGATGAACGTTTCTCATCTCTTCTTCTCGGTGAGGATCGTCTCTCGCGGCACCTTGAGCGTGATCGATATCGTGAAGAGGAAGGACGGTCATACCATGAGGAGTCAGAATGAGACCGGGACCTGAAAAAAGTATGGATCAAAGAACTTAATGACTCATAAACATCTCAAAGCACACACCCAGCATGGATACAAAAGGTAAATTCTTGTCACCAATTAAGTTTTTTTAAGTTTATATTTTTATATATATGTTATATTTCGCCCTTTAACAATCCACAGGAGAGCTAAATCTTCTTGATTGATCCTAGTTCTCAAAATGTTTGTTGGACAGACCTGCGATTCTGTCTGGACCTGTACAGAGATCGTGATTGGCTTCTGTGTCTCTCCCTTCGGGGGCTGCGTGATTGAGAACAGGAATGACTGTTCCTCCTATGCTCCAAGTCACGGCGGCGACGTGGGCTGCGAGAGCGGGAACGGCTACTTCGTCTATTTCTTCTTCGCTCCGAGTCACGATGGCTGCGGGAGCGGGAACGCCTACTTCGTCTATTTCTTCTTCGCTCCGAGTCACGATGGCTGCGGAGCGGGAACGCCTACTTCGTCTATTTCTTCTTCGCTCCGAGTCACGATGGCTGCGAGAGCGGGAACGCCTACTTCGTCTATTTCTTCTTCGCTCCGAGTCACGATGGCTGCGGGAGCGGGAACGCCTACTTCGCCTGTCGCTGCTACGCTCTGAGTCACGATGACTGCGGGGGCTGCAGGAACGGGAACGACTCTCATGTCTGGTTTTCTTCTGGGAAGTCTCAGCAGAAGTTGAGGGAGAGGGCTTGGCACCTGACGCACTAACAAGTGCATTAAAAAGAAAAGCACAGTTAAATGAAAGAAAATGAAAGGCTCCAATGCTGGCATGTTTTTTGATTCGCCAAATGACTTCAAATGAAGATATTTACCCTAGCGGTGATGCTATTTCACCGTTCCACTCTGGGTATCTGTGGAAAAACACAGGTACATTTTTGTCAGATGTTGCAAGGTAGAATGCCCTTAAAAATATATTATTGTTCATTAATTCAGAAACTTAGAAATGTATTCAGCCTTTTAACAATAAATCATTAAGGTGCTTTACAGGAACGCAACCAATGGGCTACAAATATGATAAAGAAAAATTAAAAAATACAAATGAACAGTTCTTAGGAAGCTATCCTAGCATTACAACCCCGACATCATTTTGGCACAACCATAGTTGTGCTGCCCCAAAGATATCGGTTCATAATCACGAAGTACAGAGAAGAAAGACTGACTGCTTTCGCAGAAGTTTGCAGTTCTCGATGTGACGGCTGGTATTCTGGTGGGAGACCCAATCCTAGTGGTGACAACAAAAAACAAACATTTAGACAAGATTCATTATTATCAGGAGCAATGTCAGGAGCAATTGTCATTGACATCACTTGCTGATAAAAGGTCACTTAAGGCAGTGGCCTTAAAGAAAATCTTAAAATATCAACAGTTAGTCCTTCACTGAACGGAGAAGCATTATAACATTAGCCAGGAGCCTGGATTGCACTTAGAAACCTTCATAGGCCAAAAAAACAAAACAGGAACAAATAAGCATGACACATTATACCTCTCCTGGGATAAAATTTTAAAGATTAAATTATTTAGTATATATAGAAAACACAAGTCAAACATCTGATTACAAACAACCAAAACAAAAGGGTCATCTTAGGCTCTGGATTCTGGACTCTCAGGCTCTTCTTATGGCATCAAAATTTCCCAAGGTTCCAAGAAGGTCGTCTCAGGAGAGGCCAAGTTTGGATTAGGACAAAATGCACCACCTATGTTGATCACAGTTAGAGTAGCGACAGGAAGATGATGTTGAAATAGGCCAGAAGAGGAAGGCGCTGTTTCTTTGACGAGGAGCCCAAATGTGAAATTTGGTGCAGCAAAGGAAGGCACATCCATAAAGAGAGATTCAACAATCAGTCAAATTAAAGCTGGCGCTTGTGTAGCTCATGACTGGGCGCAGCGGGTGCTTATGTTTGTGGTAGTAAAAGTCTTGTGACACCGAAACACTAACTTAAAGTATGAGTAAAGAAAATCAGTATTACACAAAAACAAGGTGCCTACTGATATGAAATAAAGGACAAAAGACACTATTCTTCACTCTAGTGACAAAAGACAAAAAGGGGAACTTTTACATTCAGCAACAGTTCCAGAAAAAGCAAAGCTGAATGTGCACTGTGGAACAGTAGCCCAAGGACAGAGACAAATGAAAAAACAGCCATCTTCCAACATTTTCTGATGCACAGGTTCTTCATGCTTGCAGATTCTTCCTCATCATGTCATCTGAGGCCTTGGCTCCATTGTTAGCAAATGCCTTGAATGTCTTCGCATGGGTTTACATCAAGTCAAAAGACATTAAATCTATCAATTGCAAGTACAGACCACTCAAGTTTCTGAAGGTCTCTTTGAAGTAGTGTTTTTAAATTACAATATCTGGTAGACATATAGTTAAGTTTAGTCTGCACTGTAATCCTTCAAAAATTCTGTTACAGAATACTGAATTGCAGAAATATGTGAAGATTTGTCCAAATGTTTGCAGTCCAAGTTGGTAGTCTTCCTACAGTCATCATTATGCAGTAATAGTGAATGAAACAAACCAAATAAACTTTAAAGTAGCATCCATGAAGCTTTTTCAAAACCAAAATCCTATAATGGGATTCAAAGTCAAATAATTAAAAACAACCCCAAAACAAAACAAAAAACATTATGCGTTTCAAATAAATAAAAACTGACTGAAAGCAAAAACATCAAACAATCTTCGACTTACCTTCATCTGATTACATTCCTTGTTACACAGAGAGCAGGTATGCGGAAAGACCCTAGGTGAAGTGGCAGTGTAGTCTTGCATCTGGGCCAGCACTGGGATATTCCTTGTCACTTCTAAGGTAAAAGGCAGATTGTCAGGAGTGATCTGATCTTCAGAGTATGAGATCGGATGTTCCAGGTCCTCTTTTTCAAGTCCAAATTGCATAAGGATGTTCACAGCTGTTTCTGAAGTAGACTCTGCAGAGCCCACAGGTTTGGACCTCTTTATGTCCTCTTCCATTGAAGTCTTACTCCCTTCTGGCCTGCAGCTCATTGGCATAGTTAGCCGTGATGGGATTGTTCCTCCAGATTTTGCAGGAGTCGCAGATGAAAGTCCAGAAGAGCTAAAGCTGGACCCAGGCCCAAGATGAGGAGATGTCTTATGAGAGTCTCTCTCTGCCTGCATACTCGACTGTCCATAGCGCCCCTGGGCTGAACTTTGTTTCCCAGAGGCATAGAGGTTATATAAGGGATGGGACATGGTGTTAGCAACCTTCAGAAGGTTTAGTAGACTGATGGCTGCAGCTGTCAGGAAAGGGGGGTGTTGTGGATATAAATGGGGCGCGTGTATTGGTTCGGCCACCAATAGCAATAGCGTTATTTATCTGTGTCAACGCAAGGTGGGCTTTCAGCTGAGCCAGCCGCAAGCATGCAGCTTGCTGTCCGATCAGTAAAGAGCTCCCTGGGAGCCCACCATGTAGGGGGCTCTGTTTGGGCCCTGGTGCAGGAGAAGTGGTGTAACGCTTCGATGGCAATGGAAAGCTGGAAAGTTAAAAATAAAGAAAACAAAGAAAAAAGGTTAATGAGTTGTACTGGGCCTCAGAATCTTGGAAAGATGAAATCCACACAGATGGACCTCGACTGGTGCAAACTGCCATAAGTCATGAACACATCCTCCTACCCCCTAAACATGATAGCAACAAGCAGGATTCACTGCACTGTTAATGTTAGCTATGTTATATTGCTGCCTCTGTTCGGTGGTGTCGAGCCAAACGGACTTTAACGTGTGTTTGAACGAGCTGACGGTTCACTCGTTAAGCTGAAAGAAAGATGCTTTAATCACAGGAGTCACACATGTGTCCACTGGACCATCTGGGAACTCTTCTTGTTTAGCACTCGTAATAACACAAACACTAAATCCTCCTTCTCTTGTGCTGTTTTGTAGCAGTGTATACACCTGAGACTGTCACCTGTCTGTCTGTCCTCCATCTCTCTCTGTTTCTTTCTCTCTGATTGTGGAATAAAAGTATGAACATGTATTTATAAGTTACACTTGTGTTTGAATCCTGCAGCTTATCGCACATTTGATTTCCATGTGTGACAACTGCAAGTGTCCAGAGTGAGGACAGACTGAGGGACCCACTGCTGCACATCATCTGTGAGGCTTTGCACCCCTGATGATCCACCAGGACAAACTCAGCAGTGTGTGAGGAAGAGGAGGAGGAAGAGCCAGCAGCAGCTGACAGATGGAGAGAATAGACAGACTGTTCCCTGTTTGTGAAGGACTGCTAGGAAAGTTTAACATAACTAATTGTCTGTCCTGAATCAGTCTTATTAGGTAATGTTCATTCCACTGTTTTCAGTGTGGGAGAAAGTACTCAGGGCCTTCAAGTTACACACTATGAAAGGCAGCAACAAGTTTAATGTTCAGAAACCTAAAGTATGTATCAGCAGCAGAATGGAGCTAAAAATAAATGTTTGTTTCAGTTCTACGAAGCTTTGAGTATTTTGGATTAGTAGTACTGCTGTGTTTGTTGCATCATATTGCTGTAACTGTTTATATGCTTTATATATTCTGAGGTAAGTTGATCTATAGTGTTACATCATATTCTATAAGGATGTGATGTGTTTGTAGACTTTCTGCCCAGTTTGACCCATTTAGTAGAAGTCAGCCTGTTTAAGGCTCTGATATCTATTCTGTATGACTTAAAGCAGTTATGACATGGTCTGATTTTCTCACCCAATAAAGGAATATTTCATATATCAGTCTACTCTTCATTCTATCAGAAACAGTTATCACAGCGAGTACATTTTCCTTTTTACACATGTATGTAAGCATTGAGCCAAATTTAGTAATGCCAACATATTAAAAGAACAATATTTGTCTTTTATATATGATACATCTATATATACACTGTCAAAGATACTTGTCTTTGAGTGAAGATTTAAGGTGATAGGAAATATAAATAATTGTAACTTGAATCTTTACTGCAGCTCAGTATTTGACACAGAGTTCAAACTCACTGCTGTGATAACTAATAATGATTAATATAATAACTATAATATTGGCCATATTATTACCATTACATTACCAAAGTAAGATGACTTTAGTCTCATGAACAACATGAGCTAATTGTTATTTACTAGCTAATCTTAAAATGACTGTTCAATACAAAAATGAAGCCCAACAATCATGTTTTACAGTCCTGTGGTCTCAGCCTCAGATACTTATCACATCACACAAAGCTCATGTAGAAACAAATGAACAAAATATGTTCTCCTTCATTTCTGTCAAACAAAGCTGTATGACACCTTTCCCGCTTTTAATCATGGTTGCTAGGCAACCTGGGCAGCGCAAGGGAGGCTAGACCGTCCCATTTCACAAGCCTACAAGCCTGCTTTTGGTTTTTTTTTTCTTTACAACAACTCGGTGTACATACCGTGCTTTATATGTGTGTAATCCCTTTGTACTGGTGTGCTCAAATGTATACTCGCGAAGAACTTCTTGCAATCTACAACTTTGCTAATGGAAAGGAAACGCTAAACGCTAGCCACATGACCCAGCGCAACAATTTCCGTTTCAACGGGCTGCCTTCAAAATAAAAGCACGAACGGAAACGGCAAATTTCAAGATACTGTAGTAATTCCACTAACGCATATTATTAAGTGTACCTATGCCAAGAGGCACACTTATACTATTCCTCAGATTTATTCTTCTTATTATTATTATTCTCCATCTTCCGCCTGAAATCATTTATGGCATACAGTTAGAGTTTTGTGGGGATGAATGTAAGGCCTCTATTTAGTAGGGTCCGCTCCCACTCTGCCATGAAGATGTTGGCATAGGCTGGGGCAAAGTTTTTCCCCATTGCCGTACCCTTAATCTGTAAATAGAATTCCCCGTTGAACTCAAAATCATTCCTCATGAGGTTTATTTCCAATAATTGTAACAGTTCTTTATCTGGTCTTCTCTTATCTGGATATTTTTGAAAGATTCTCCTTATGGAGTTGATTCCCTCTCTAATGTCTATATTTGTATAGAGGCTGTCAATATCAATGGAAAATAAAAAAGCATCAACGGGGACTTCGCCTGCACTGCTGTGGCACCAACAGATTCCCAGCCATGTGCTACGAAGTGGTTTACCAGGTACGTGTGAGTGTTCTTCTTGTATAAGATATTGTATCTGTGCTGGGTGAATCTAACCAAAAGTGTATTTCCTGTTTCTCCCACATATTGGATTCCACAGTTCCTACAAGTGATCAAATATACACAGTTTTTAGATCTTGGAGTCCCTTTGCACAGTGATAGAAAAACATTACCATTGGAATAACTGCCCACCCACTTGTGGTGCTGGAAAAATTGCCCTGATCTCTGCGCTTAGGCTCAGAGAGAGGTGAGATTTTAGCCTTTACAAGGAGATCACCCAGGTTTTTGTTCCTCCTGAAGGCTGCAATTGCCTTGTGATCCTGAAGGATATGTGTGTCCTGAGTGAACCTTTGAAAGTTGCTCTTGATAACTCTGACCAATTTGCAGGTGGAGGGAGAATATGTGATCACCACTGGGATGAGGGGAGAAACATCAATTGGCTTGGTCTGCAAGAATGAATTGAAACATTTTCTTAAAAAGGACCAACAGTACCCCCTAGTGGAGAGAGCTGAGAATAGAATCTTGACCGCTTCCCCCAAATCACTCTGTTGAGTGCAGATCCTGTGAAATCTCAGTAATTGGGATTTAATTATCCCTGCAAATGTGTGTTTTGGGTGAAAACTTGTTCTGAACAGTAAGGCATGTGTATCTGTAGGTTTGAAAAAGACTTTAACATCTAATTTGTGGTCATTCGGGAAATTTGGGCCCTTAAATGTAGTTGTGTCTAAAAAATCAATTGAGGATTTATTAATGGTGGATTTCAGTTTGATGGAAGCATTATGGTCATTAAATTGTCATTATTAACATTAATATGAATTATCAGTGTAAATATGCTTTTGCGAATGTCTCCTGTTGTCAGATATCCTGTTTGGATCGTCCACTTTGACTCTTCACAACGTATGTTATATTCTGTTAAATATTTAACCTGTGAGTAAAGGAAACTGATACTCACACTGAGTAAAGCGCCAACAACAGTGATGTTGTTGCACCAGAGTCATGTCTAAAGTTCTGTTCAGTGTTTCTGGTTATTGGGAGCAGAGTGTTTCCCCTACTTAAAGCAACGTGATCAGCAAGTACAGAATCAAACAGGTTTTTAATCACTGTACTAAAGGCACAGATGGGGATTGAACCCATGAGCTTTGGTAGACGAGACCAATGCCTTGCCACTTGGCCACTATGCCACACAGGCTGAACTTTGTCCATACCGTAACATCATATTCCTCTTGAATTGTTCAATTAAATGAATTGATGAACATGTTTGTCATCTTAGTTGGTTTGAGTGCTCAAAGTAGAGAATCACTGCATAAGAATCAGTCCATTCAAAAGCAACATTCTCCAATATTCCAAAAACCCAGAGAAAGATTGCCAAATGCGAACATCATTCCAAGGAAAGCATGAAAAATGTTGCAAGCTTGTAAAGTGTTGCCACATTTATAGTGCATCTGGTCAACACCGGCATTATTCTGTTAGGATTACTATCACCCAGTTTCAGCCAAGCTGTAGCAGTGACATTTCACTCCACAATGCTCCACAAACCATCATGGTGGTGTTAAATCATAAACAGTATATAACGCTCTATTACTCAATAAGCAATGGTGTTTTGTAAAACTTGAGTGGACTGTTATTTTTATGCTTGTGTATAATTTCTGACATTATGCAGATGCACTCTTTATAAGGCTGTGGAAACCTGCAGTCAGGTGAAACTGAAGAAGTCACTTTGATGAGTGAAAAAGATGCCCAGAACAGACTTTCGGGAGAACATTGCTCCTGGACGGACTGTTGTTTCTTACAGCTAGTGTCTAGTACAGAAAGGGACTTTTTGTTTCCCTTGTCAGCTTGTATTAAAGGTATAGATGGGTATTGAATCCAAGATCTTCAGTTTACAACACTAACACCTTGCCACTTGGCCACCAGGCCACACTGTAGAACCCCAGCACCGCCATCAGGCCAAACTTTTATTGTAGAATAAATGTATCTTGGAAAGTTTGCATTCAAATCTTTTCAAGATTACTGACACCCTATTGGTTTTTGGTGATGACAGATTTAGTGAATCTTCAAAATCTTTCATCCAATTGTTTTCTAATTTTGGGTGCACGTCTGTGCCCTTTAGAATGAGTCATGTTGATTTTCGTGACCCTAGACATCCCTTTCACTCACCCTTCGTCTTTCCTTATCCAGGCTTGGGACCGGCCACGGCAGAGTTGAAGAAGGGTTTTCTTCTGCTTTATTTTTTTGTGTGAGTCTTTATGTACTTGTTCTTTTTGTTTGTTTGTTTGTTTGTTTTGGGGGGGGGGGGTACATATTTGTGAAACAGAAAATAATGACATCGCTCAAATAATCAGAACATGGAACAGTTGTTGTCCAACAGTCAAGTTTCTTGTCTGCACTAGTGTACACATGGATGAGTGTGTGCATACTCATGCACGCACACACCCACACACACATTTCTTGCACTGTGCACAGGTCATGCTAGTCTTACAATCATCATAGCACCACCACCCTCACCCTCCAAGCCTGGTTTCTTCCTGTTAAAGGGGAGTTTTCCCTTTCCACTATCACCAAGTGCTTGCTCAAAGAGCGTCATATGATTATTGTTGGGTTTTTGGGTTTGTTTGTTTTTTATTGTTACTGTAGGGTCTTTGCCTTACAACATAAAGCAGCTTGAGGTGATTGTTACTGTGATTTGGTGCTATAATATACATATACATTCTGTTTGTTTACATTGTACAGTGTGCCAACTTTTTGTAATTAGTAACATAGTTATTGCCCTTATTGAGCTATAATACAAAAACAACTAAAGCTTTAAAATAAGTGTCAGTGAGCTGAAAAAACAATATTTATACCCAAAACATAGTACAGCAGAATCTAGTATAACATGGAAACACCTACCTGAAACACAGACTTTATGTATTTTAAGTACTTGAGTAAATGTTCCCACTACTATCTGCACTCACTTCCGAAGATATTTAGACTAATGAGAGAACTCTGAGCTCCTCCGCTTCATGTGAGATTCACTTTCCACTGTTTCTTTTCTTTCTTTCTTTTTTAAATCCCTCTCCATTGCATTAATGTCTTGAAATACCAGGAAACCAAGCATCTGCATCTGGAGACTTTTGACTCAAAAGGCAATAAAAACCAAAACAAATGTAAAAAAAAAAAACAACAACAACAACAAAAAAAAATGAATACAGGAAAAATTACATTTTCACAAATGTCAAACATTTTTTAATTAAAATTCCTCTTTTTTTCCTACTAAAAAGTTGTAAAAATGAGTCCAAGGGCATGATGCCGTAGCAGAGGATGTACTTCCTGAGGCAGCTGAAGAAATTCAACCTGCCAACACGGACGATGATGCAGTTCTACACTGCAATCATCGAGTCCATCCTCACCTCCTCCATCACCGTGTGGTACGCTGGAGCCACTATCAGGGACAAACAGAGACTGCAGCGTGTTGTGCGCTCTGCTGAGAAGGTGATTGGCTGCAAAGTCCCATCTCTGCAGGACCTGTACACCTCCAGGACACTGGGGCGTGCAGCTCGGATCACAGCTGACCCTTCTCACCCTGGACACAGTCTGTTTGACCTGCTCCCCTCAGGCAGGAGGCTCCGGTCCATTCGCACCAGAACCTCTCGCCATAAGAACAGTTTCCATAGAAGCATAGATGCATCTGAACATGTGTAGAGAATGACCGTGCCCCCAAATTGCCAAATTGGTGTCTTAACACCAAGTTTGTTTTTTGTCTGTTTGGGAGCTGACACAGTCTCAATGGAGATGGGTTTTTGGGGGGGTAGCAGGAGGAGAGAAGCTGCAGAGAGGCGTGTAAGACTGCAACTCTCCTTCCTGGTCCCAACTCTGGATAGTCATATTTTGGGGGGTTTAATAAATTGGTCCATATTTCTAGAAATGAGAGCTGCTCCATCCAAAGTGGGATGGATGCCGTCTCTCCTAACAAGACCAGGTTTCCTCCAGAAGGTTTGCCAATTATCTATGAAGCCCACATCGTTTTTAAACTGACCGTAGGTGTGAATGTGAGTGTGGATGATTGTCTTTCTATGTTAACCCTGGGCAGTTTAACTTGTACCCCTCACTTCATGGTAGCGCAATAAGTGGGAGAACACCTATTCCGACACCCATATCTTAGATTAAGCTAATAGTATTAGTGCGCTGTTATCAAACGTTACCTGGATTATAGGTATATTCAAAACTTTACATGGAAGAGTTAAGAGTGCGTGCGTATATGCTCACTTCTGACGATGATAATATGATAAGGTGTTATCTCATCTGTACTTGAAAGTACTTCAAACACCACATGCACATGCAATGTTATCTGTGTGTCTAACGATCTATAAGTGAGCAAAGACAGTGTTATAAATATTTTGAGTCATTTCTATGCCTTGAAAGTATTTACTCAGTACTTACTCAGCGCACACACAGATATTATATTCAAAATCATAACGGTCACGCCTTCGATTTCTTACCGCTACTTTTCGTACAGCATCCAGGAAATGACGTAGACTGTTTCTACTGCTTCATTTGCATTTTACATTCACTCTGTGGGCACATCTCCGCTAAAATCTCATATAAACCATTTCTACAACCACCAAACACAACGAAAACAAGCCATGATTAAAAGAGCAGTTACGTAAATGCACACAAGTCCACTAAACAAACAAAACTGAACCACAAATTCATCAGACCTCATGTAACCGGATAAAGAAAGGCTGGTTATCTTCCAGAGCTATCACCGATTCCAAACACCAAGTTTCACCGCGCTCTGACTAAAATTCACTGAAAGAGCCGCAAAAGAAGACCACAAAAACCACCACAGTTATCTAGAGAATCTAAAGAACAGCACAAATTCCAAAGCATGTAAAACACAAGAGCTGTGTCAAATGTTTCACTTGATTTATACGTTATTTATACCTCGAGCACCCTTTTTTCTTTTTTAATCTTTTTTTTTCTCCTAATGTATTCCTTTTTTGTTTACCGACTTGTATTTGTATACATGAGTTGTAAAAGATACTGCAAGCTGTGACATTTTTCCTGCCCTTTCTATAACTGCATTATTATGTATATTTGTTGTTTAGTTGTTCAACTTAAAAAAGTAAAAAAAGAAAAAAATATTGGCTCAAAAAGTATTTTTAGGCCTGTTAATAAAATTAAATAATTTCTGCTGTTTAATACCTAAAAAATTCAACTGACATGGTGTTCAATGTGTGCAAAATTGGGCCTTTTTGTTCAACGTCTGGATATTTATGTGTTGGCAGTGCTGTAATTTTTCACGGTTTCACTTTAGAAACATAAAACTTTGCACAGATGATGTTTATATGTTGGTTACTGAATTTCGGGAATTAAATGTCTGCAGCTCAGACACAAGCATTTCACTACATGTTGTACCCTGTATGATTGTGTATGTGACAAATAAAGGTTGTTTGTTTCTTTGTTTGTTGTGAAATGTGAACTGAAGCATGTTTTTAAAAGGGTTATATGTTAAAAAAATAAATAAAAAAATTAGGCGGGAATAAAATCTACTCACTTTTTCTGTGTTCCAGTCTCAGTAACTTTGACACAGTAATATCTGCTGCAATATTTACACCTCTGATGACATTTCACAAGTGTTAGCTTTCTTTTGATACCACGATTGTATACACAGAGTTTGTAATTGCACTCAATTAATTTGGGGCATTTCATTTTCGAGCAGGAAGCTCAGAAAACCCTTTGGGGCTCAGGTTAAAGAACTGGACCACTACAGGTTTTAGAAAACCCATCCAGAATAATTTTGTCCATCTGGGCCCATATAGGGACATCAAAGGTCAAAACTTCTGTTGCCCTGTGGAGGTTAAGCGTGGGTTTGCCCTGCTCACACACTCCCGCCCACAACTACCCACTGTGAGCCCATGCAAGTAATAACGTTTTGGCACATTACTTATGATAAGAAGCCACCATGAGGGGAAATACAGTTGTGGAGAAGATGAAACCAAAGCACCTGTTTGATTACACTGTCAGAAATATGAGGCTGGGAGGAGGCGACTGATGCAAAGCCCCAGGGAAAAGGAAAGTTAACGATTTTTTCATTCCAAAAAATCATTTATACAGTTCAGTGGTCTACAGACAGACTGAAGAGAGAAACAAAGCTAGTATCGATCTGATACCAATACCAGTGCTGGTTTGTCAATATTATAAATATTTGGATCAAGCCGCCCACCTACAGACTCATCGACAATAGATTTGTTTGCCTTGAAATGGAACCTTTAATCTCCATATTTTGACTTTTTCACAAAGTATCGAGTTTAATGTTGAAATAGAATAGAATAAACCTTTTTATCCCACAAATGAGAAATGTGGGTGTTACACAGCAAGAGGAATATAAAATATAGAAGGAAGACGCAGAGTGGTTCTATATACATACACACAGATATACAGATAAAAGTGTACAGAGATATTTACACAAGGGGTGAATGATCCTGGTGAAATATACAGTGTAGAAACAAGCTGTAAAGTGAGCAGCAGCAATTAAAAACATTTGATATGTCAATTAAACAGGTGATGAGTGAGATAACCATGTTAAACTGGATTATAGAGTCTGACAGCTGCTGGTAAGAATGACCTGCGGTCGCGCTCCTTCCTACACTGTGGGTGTAAAAGTCCACTGCTGAAGGAGCTGCTCAATGCTCGTACAGTCTCATGCAGGGGGTGGGAGGGGACAGGTCATTATGAGGTCAAGCTCTCCTATGTCCAGTGGAATATCTGCAGCTGAGCAGTGGGTTTCGGGCAGAATGTTTCCAGGCATGTAGTCTTGGAACATCTCCAGATGGATCGTGGATAAGGCCAGGGCCATAGGCACCGTTCATGCAATCCATGTAGAACTGCAAGGGACTTCCTGTTGACAGACAGAAAAAGAGCGGTTAGTGACTTCCTTCCAAACTATTTTCTCCATGCACTTCATTCCCACGCATTTCTCCTGACCATATGCAGATACCTGGGATGTGGGTGCCATCGTACTTGATATCCATCTCATGCAGACCGGCCTCTGTGGGAGCGTACTTGTCAGCAACTGTGCCATCGTTGTTGTCTGTGATGTCAAGCTTAGCAACTTTGCCTGATGCCATTCGGACCTCACCTAAAGCAGAGAACAAAAACAATGACACACACACATCATTATGATCAAACTATCTGTTTATTAAGTAGACTTGTTACCTGTGACCTCTCCTTTCTGGATGGTGAATGGAATCACCAGGTCAAATGGTCTCAGACTTGCCACATCCAGCCAGATCATTCCCATTGGTCGGTCTGTTGCCTGAGAGACACGCAAGTGCACACGTCAGATCACAGGTTGTCAAGAGATTGTGGCACCAGTTCTGGTTACAGTGACAACATGTCACAGACTACATGAACACAGGAAATTAATACAGGACCTGTAACATCAGAAGGCTGTGGCTTCTTAACATTATGCAGCTCTGCTGAACTGTCCATGTGTTTCAGGCATCCCGTTTTTGACATGGAGAGAGAGAAATGAGAGAACGCACCCTCTCAGTGATGAAACACCTGCAATGAGAGACAGCAGACAATGATGCAGTCTGATGAAGGGAGACCATGTGTGCTATAGATGACAAAGGGACAACAGGGAGAAGCTGAACAAAAACTGAAGCTGAGAAGGCCGAGAGACCGGAGGCTGAGGTTTTAGATACCCAGGGCTGTTGGGGCATTTGGCTCTGTTGCATGAGCTGGTCTGACGGAGCTCCTTCCAGTACTTGGAGGGTGTAGGCAGGGATGATGGAGGGAATTGAGAGAGGGAAAAAGATAAGGCATTGGAGCGGATTAAAACGGCGTCAAAGTGATATAGCGAAACGGCTGCAGCCATCAGGACCAATCACAAAGCCTCTGTAGGGGAATGGATCTGTGCTCCAGGGCACTCGTAAATCCTGTAACCTCAGCAGTTACTGTACTGAGGAGCAACGTAAACACTCTTCATTATCAAGTTCGACTTGTAATGCGCGCCATTTCTACATCAACTGCCTATTCATCTGAAAATGTGTTCTTATACAGACCCCACTCCTTTATACCGTCTTACTGACACTCCACTGAGAAATGAGAACTTTCCTTAAATGCACTTTAAAAGTACTTCATCAGTACTAAATGGCTGAAAAATAAAAACAATTAAAAATGAAGCCAGTACAGCTGTGACAAACAATGTGATTCCTCCAAGAGTCATTCTCATATAAGCTCCCATGTCCACCTTTACAGCAGGAAAAAAAGCTGTTTTTGGACAGCATGGGCAGTTTCCTGCTTTCACAGCAACACAACATATGTGACTTTATTGGCTTTAACAAAGATATTCAATCAGGGCTTTGGCATCTGGGACTGCTTATGCATTTACTTCAGTCGGTGGCATCTGTCACTCTTATTAGCACTCACTTAAATTGCTTATGTAGAATTTGAGAAAAGCTTATCTTGGGTCTTGCCCACGTCCTATCTACTCGAGTTATCTCGCCCATAGGTGCTTCATGTCGTTGACTTGACGCAGCTTAAGACTCATCATAAGACACTACTGCTTCTCTAACTCGAGGGTCATTCTTGACAACTGTACTCTGCCTGTTTGCGATTGTTTTGACTGAGACTGAAAACTCAGTTTTATTCATGAAAGTTGCCAAAACAGCATGTAGGCACGTAGGATTAAATGCAGCTCACTCACTGCGACTTGGAATGGACTGCTAGGGATGTGCTCCCCTCCAAAGCGAACGCAGATCACATACTCACCAGGCTGTGGCGCTTGAGAAGTGGATGTAGCTGTGGGTAATGAGAAAAGATGAAAAGAACAATTGATAACTTTTTCGTTACGTCCGATCTGTGTGAAGTTCATAGCCAGTGCTCTGACACAGAGCCATCAACCTCTGAACGCTTAAAAAGCACCAGTGTATCCAGAAAACACATTACATGTCGTGATAAATGCCCTGCCCAAGTGCCCCCTCTCCCCACTGCCTTTCAGCGGCAGGCAGCAGCAAACAGATTGTCAGAGGAGGCCCAGATGATGATCAAGTTTAACATTGTCTACAATATTGCCAAAGAGTGCCAAAGCACTTTAAGCACAAGCACTATTTCAGTAACTTATCTTTCCTGTAGAACTGTGCTCCAAATAAAGAACTTTGTGTCGACAAGCTTGTTAGTTAATCATTTACAAATCAATATTGTCTGTATGACAGCAATTAAAATAAAGTGAAACATGTAAAACAGTGGGGTTAAGCGATGCGATGAAAAAATTTGGGTGCACCTAACTTTTGTGCTGGTGCACCTAAGAAAAAAAGTTAATCCATACAATCTTAGTAATATTTATCACTAGTTTTCAATGTTAAAATTCAAATATTCAAGCAAGTCAATATTCAAGAAAATGCACGTAAAATAAATTAATATTAGTTGTAGTTGGCTTTAAACTTTGGGGTACCGCCTCTCTACTCATTGGCTCCTTTGCCTCCAACAGCACGGTATCCACCAGATTTGGTTCATACCTGAGATATTACAGATTATAAAGTCACATCTACCTTTTTATGCAATTCCTTCTCACATATACATTGAAACAGAGAAGGTAGGACTGACTAACAACCACAAGAGCTTTCTGAGACTGATTATATACTGATTTTGAGTATAAACACTAGCAAAATGCAAGTTTTGCTGCAGCAGATGTCATTGACTGCTTCAGGGCTTGCTCCCAGCAGCTGGACAGTGTCCTGGAGTAAAGAACTACATATCTAACTGTTGTGACAGTATCTCCAGTGACAGGTCAGTTCATGTCTACATACTCACTGGCTAAGTTATGGTAGTGAAGGCTCACTGACTCTGTCTTCCACTACTCTCAGACACTGTGTCATATTTTCAGAGGAGCCCAACAAACCACAGATCACTGAGCTGTCCTAACAAATCTCCAGCAATGATGCAACACGTAGGAAGACTGAGTTATAAAGACATGGCAATATTTCAACAAGGTCTTGAATTATGAGGCCCCGTCATATCTTAAACACATTAAGGTACCACATCACCCCGGTACAGCTCTTCACTCTCAGACTAGCTCTTTCTAAAAGTAGAATGGGAGGCAGAGCCTTCAGCTTTCAGGGCTCTGCTCTGAACCAGCTCCCAGTCTGGATTCAGGAGACAGACACCCTCTGTACTTTCAACATTACACTTACAACTTTCCTATTTGATAAAGCATATAGTCAGCCTTGGATCAGGTGACCCTGAACCCTCCCTTAGTTACACTGCAGTAAACCTCTTGTGTGGTTACTTATAGTTACCATTTATGTCTTTATAGTGAGGGTTAATAGTTACTTCCCAACCATTTATTCGTCTTCTATCACTTATTCATCTTCGAGAATGGAGATGTGCATGGCCCGGGAGTCCCTCTGCAAATCTCAACTCTTTGTTACAAACAGTTTTATAAAAGCAACCCCCCCATTGTAAACCCCATATGGTGTGTCATTAACCTAAGACACTGCGTGTGTGTGTGTGTGTGCCTTCCTGCTGGTCATAAAAGGGTCATCTCCTCTACACTCTGAATCTAATATAACCACCACTACAGTCTACAGCTGATATTCCACTGGCCCTTAGACAGACCTATTACCTCGGTCTTCAGTGTCATCGTCCTCTATTCCAATGCCCTCTGAGTTCTCTTTCTGTTTGCGGTAATTCAGCAGGAATTGGAGAATGCTGAGGTCTTCCTGGTCACCGGAGCTTTGATTGGAGCTGGCAGACGTACTGGTCCTGCTACAAGTGGAAGGAAACCACCTCGCTAAAGGAAAAACAAGACAACAATATGAGCATAGGTTTGGTTACAATAAAATAAGTCAGTTAATCAAAATCAGTGTGACACAGACGCTGATGTTTTTGAAAAGAGCCCATCAGTAACATTTAATTCATACATTTTTACTGTGCGGGCTTGTAAAACTTCTGTATAAATATTATTATGAATATTAATTCTACAACAGAAAACCACTCAGCAATGAAACCATCACGATGTATTAAATGTTTCCAAAGATACTGATAATTTGATAACGAGCAAATTATACATCCTGAAACGTACTCCTTGATAGAAACTTTGAAAGGCAGAAAACAAAGTTAAGGAACACAGAAAAACGTGGCAGTGAATGCCATGAGTCACATTTTCTTCCTTGTCCTCTTTGACTCCCAGTATACGTGAGACTCAAGCTGACATCACTGTTGAAATCTTACCCAGTGCCTTCATCAGCGCGTGCAGCGCGGAGCAGAAAAAAAAGCAGCTGTGCGCTCGTAGCTGAGATCCAGATCCTGAACCATGTCCCCGACCAGCAGGCTGCAGTCAGAGTGAATCAACAGAACTGTCAACACCGGTGGAGCCTGGCCAACAAGACAGGATTATAATGAAATACAGTACAAGCTCAGGGCAGCACAGGCTTAAGCAGACCAAGGAGGAAATCGGGTAAACCCTCCAGCAGTTATTTCTGTGTCCATTTTGGGTTAAAAACAAAACACCTCATAACTACCTGTGGATGCTGGCTGAGTCTCTGAAGGTTGAGTGATATGTCATTAAGCAGGTAGTCAGAGTTCTCATTGATCAGTTCCTTGAGGGAAGCGTATCCACAGACCTTATTGATGTTCCATATGGAGCTCAGCGCCGCCTGGCTGACCAGCAGCGTCTCCTCACCAGCTTTCTCCAGCACAGGATACAGCCAGGTCGTCAACAAGGGACGGAAATCGCGGCCCAGCGCCTGAGCACAGCAGGCGAAGGCCTCCAGTTGGATGCACAGCTGACAGATGTTGCTGTTGAGCTGGTGGATCGTGGATGCAGATCATTTTAGATGTTTCAGTAGCAGCCTGATGAAATTAGCTGTGTCGTTAACCCACTTCAGCCATCCAAACAGATGACCATCTAAGGTGAATTATGCAGATCACTAGCACAGTACACAGATTACCACTTCTGATTCCAGCCAGACTTGTTGTTACTTCATTCTAATCATGCAGTAACAACAAAGATTTATTCCTACTGGCTTTTTAAAATGTGCTTCTTCTATTCTAGAAAAACAAAAACATGTTATCACAGGGTTTACAAAATCCTAAAACATAAAAACATTAAAAAAAAAAGCCTTTTTTATGTTAGATATTAGGAAATAGCTTAAAATTAGTGCATATTTAACTTGTTACACTGCCTTAATGTTGCCTGCATGGGATCTCCTCATCAGCATATGACTGTACCCTGGATGATGATATGTGAGGAGCTTGAACTTGACTATGTGCACGAGAAAATGCTAACTTCCTGGTTTGAGGCCGGATGTGGGGTTGCACATTTCCGGTAGCTTTACTTTGGGTAAATCGCTACTGCGAAGATATACTCCAAAATCATGTCCAAAACTTGAAAATGGAAAGATTGCGTTAAGTTCCAAAGAGCAGAAGGTGGGAACACTCACCACTGTTGTGTCACAAAAAAATCTAATGATAGATTTTGACGTTTAACCACTTAAGCCCCACGTCTCTGGTACCGGGGGCAAAAAGGAGGAGATCACGTTTAATCGGTTATAACGCGGGTTGAGAAATATAAGTCCAGACATGTGTGGTATCCACAGAAACCTCATAATCTCAGCTAAAATGTCATATAAACCATTTCTACAACCACCAAACACACCGAAAATAAGCCGCGATTAAACGAGCAGTTACGTAAATGCGCAGAAGTCCGCTAAACAAACAAAACCGAACCAGAAATTATTCAGACTTCATATAAGTAACCGGTTAAAGATAGGCTGGTTAGCTCCCAGAGCTATCACTGACTCCACACACCAAGTTTCACCACGATCAGACCAAAATTCACTAAATTAGCCGCAAAAGAAGACCACAAAAACACACAGCGGCGCAAATGCTCTAAAACAGAAATTGGTTTACCGTACCGATTATTTTCGCCGGTAGCCGGTAACCACGTGATTGACGTTTAAAGAGTTTAGATCGATTGGTTGTTTGCATCACTCAACACAAGCAGAACTGCATCACTGCAGCATAAGACACATCGTCCACATTCAGAAGCACATCTCTGTATAGTGACTGGTCTTATTCTTTAAACAGGCAAATGTTCAGCATTCAAACTACAGGTGAACAACAGTCACAGATGTTTCCCGTTGTGTCCACACCTACACAGCATGTTAACAAACCGTGAAAAAAGCCACACAAAAAATGAACGATTGCTGGTGAGGGTTTCTATACATTAGTATGTATGAAGGGAATGTTGTGACTTACCTTCTAAATTAAAAAGTGCAGTACTGGATGTCCACGATGTCCACGCATCAAAAAAATAAAATTGGCTACTTGATTTCACCCATCGCTGGTTATTTTTAGAACATAACACCGCAATAAACGAGGGACAGCTGAGAAATATAACATTTGAATCCCTTTTCTCCTTTGCTCTGAGGCGTGGGGGCAAAATATCGACAAGTCCGTGAACATCATTTACAGATATATTGGGTAAATGACCAAGACATCTATAGAAATGTAAATCGACGCTTAATTCATTCATTTGGTTAACTTCTTTTGGACATTAAACAGGGCACGAATAGGACACCGGAAACAAAGCTCCACACAGGATTTTCCTCACCGGAACTAGCATATGCTATCGTGCACAACCTAGCTTAGCACACATGTCTTGTGGCAAGATATATGCACCTAAATGCTTTAAGTCATTGGCTGTTCTGCCAAATTGCCACCAAGCTGCAACTTTGTGAGCTGACTGTTTGGCGATTTTTGTGTTTTAGACAACAAAAAGAAAAGAAAAAGATCTACAGATTCAGGCTTTTCCTTACCTGTGGTAGTGGCGTAGAATGACGTCACTGACATTGGTTTAATATGAAAACAAACTTTGTCAAACCAAAAACAAAACCAAAAAAAGAAGAAGTGAGTCAGCGTGTCATCTTTACCGAGCACCATACATGTTTTGCACACAAAAAAACAAGTATTGCCGAACAAAAGATAAATGTCCTTTTTTTTCCTACTTTCGCCGGCTGGTCGTTTGGCGTAAGACGTAAGAAGTGGCGCTTTGAATCGGAGCGCCCGAGTTCGAATCCCTCACGGACTCGCTGCCACGACCATTGCTTGGGGGGCGGGGAGAAGCCAAGTCGCTTCTCCCTTTTCCTGCTCTTGCCAACTCCTCCGCCTGCTCTCTTATTACCTTTTATTACCGCAAAATACCCATGCTTGTCAGCTCTTCATTCCTCAACTATTTGCTGCTTATTACTCCACCTTCCACAACTTGCAACTTTCTCTCTTCAGGCTACCAACTCTGCCTTCATTTTTTCACACTGTCTCCGACACTTTTACATCAAATTATTACCACCTAATAAGCACAGTGACAGAGGGACCCCAGGCTTTTTTTCGGTAAGTTACATGTGTTTGTGTCCGTAACTACCGTCCTTAGCTAGGTCCTCAAATCTAGGCAGCTAAGATGACAACTGGGCTCTTCGGGGAAACTTGTTTTGTAAAGTTGGTTTAGCTAATCCGTAGAGGCCAATGAATTGACCGTGACTAAAGAAATGATGAGAAAAGCACTGGGTTGCTGTTGTTGCTCTCCGGTCACTGATGCTAGCTAAGAGGATGTAATAAAGGCAAGGTAGCAGAGATGAAAAAGGAGTGGTTGTTGATAAATAAGTGGAGAAAAAGGTGGGCAGGGAAAAAAAGCAGGTGTGAGTGTGTGAAATGTGGTGAGTATTTGAGTGTAAAAATGTGTGGTCTCCTGCGAAAGGCTGGGTGCCCGATGTGCACCTTGCGCTCTTTAAATACAAGGATATTCCACGTTTTGCTCGCCCGTCATGTGGCCACATGTGGTGGGCTAGCAGGTTCATAACATAGAGGCTCAGGTTCGAGCCCTCGGCTCACCTGTCTCTCTATGTTCATCTGCTCGGGGGAGGTCCAGGCAGGGGATCTTGGAGTGAAAATTCCGAGGGATGAACTTTGTTCAGCCTGGACTTCCCCTGATTTTGATTTTTCTCTGTTTTTTCTTTTACCTGCCAACAACAAACAGCCCAGCCTGATTTATGGGACCTCCTTCTTGTCATGGCTACCAAGGACCACTCTTCTTCTGCCAACAAGTCATTGCCTGACAAATAATTACTTCCTATGTTTCCCTATGGGGTTTTTTAATCTCCAATATCTTTACATATCTTGCTAGATAGACTTCCCTCAACAGGGTTTACAAACGCCTTATCCTCTTTGTCCACTTCAAATAACTTTAAACAACTATTCTTAGATTTCTTGCAACATCTGCTGTCCTCTTGCACAGATTACGCTTTTTAAAAAACTAACAAACACTTTTTTTTAACGTCAACCCATTTTTGGAACTAGATAAATAAAGCATATATAAAAGTCACTACCAAAAACTCATTGCAGCTTCTACCTTGTTATAGGAATGTTGTTTGTGGCTCAAGATGACTTGATTTCATCCATGAAGGATACATTTGATATATGTTTTCACATATTATAGACCAACAAGTTATTATAGCAGTTTAAATACGAGCGATCGGAAGCATGTGCTGATCGGCTTCAGTTTCTTCTCTGAAGTTGCTCTATTTCTCTTCAGGTTTCTCTCAGACCAAGATTGAATGTGATGACAAGGGTGATGGATGGTGTGACATGTGCTGCTGGCCCACAGAACCAGGTGAGTATGCTGTCCATGTGCTCTGCAACAATGAGGACATCCAACACTCTCAGTTAAGATTAGTTTTCATGATTGTTGCCTCAAGACCTGAGATCATGGTGGTGGGCTTGTGATGGACACACTTTTCATGGCTGAAAGCTCTCCTGTAGAGGCTAAGCCCTCTCGATCAACAACACACCTGCCGCTAACTACGTGTGTCTACCTTAAATATCTTTACAAACTCAAAATGTGACCTCTAGCACCAAACGCTTGCTGCAGTTCTTGGTGTCAGAGGTGACACACAAGGTATCGGGTTTTAGGTGCAATTACTTTTTCATATAGGACCAAGTATGTTTGGATAGCTTTTTCCCCTTGAAAACTGCCGTTTAATATTACACATTCTTGTCTAATATTATAAATGTATTGATCTGAAACGTGTAAGTGTGACAAATATGGAATAAGATACGAAATCAGAAAGGAGGCAAATATTTTTTCACAGCGCTAAGTCTGTAAATGATCTTCTTTGGCTGTAGTAGATCTTTGACTTGTTCCTTTTTTAATTGTTTGTTTAAAATTGTTTTCTCTAGGTTAAGGCGTACGGTCCAGGCCTTCAGAGCAGTGGTCTGGCTGTTGGAAAACCCACTGAATTCACAGTTGATGCCAAGCAAGGAGGAAAAGCTCCTCTGAAAATTATAGCCCAGGTATATCTGGCTTTGTATATGACCACAAATATGTTAAATATATTGCATGTACCGTATTTTTCAGAGTATGAGTCGCACTTAAAATCCTTTAATTGTGCGCCTTATGTATGAATTCTGGTTGTGCTTACTGACCTTGAACCGATTTTATGTAATACACGGCGCTCAAAAATCTGTCAAAAAATGTTTTAGTACGACTTTGGTAAGCTACGAAGTCGCACCGCTTGATGGATTTTCGGAGCATCATGGTTACGTAGTCAGCAGCCTCGCGGAGCGATACGCACTGCGCTTCAACATAATATTACTGTATTGTGTGTGGATAAGGACCCCAAAATGGCACCTGTTAAGAGACATGCTTACGAAGCGGATTTCAAACTCAAGGCTGTCAGTCACGCAGTAGAACATGAGAATAGAGCAGCTGCGAGAGATTTCAACATTAATGAATCAATGGTACGGAAGTAGAGGAAGCTAGAAGAAAGAGTTGAGTAAAGTTTGACTTATCTGACTGTTTTGTTTCGCTTAATGCGTTTTATAATCCAGTACGCCTCATGTATAAAACCAGACCTGTTCATCAACAGTGCGCCTTATGGTCCGAAAACTACCGTGTGTTAAATCTGATTGAACTAATCCCTTGTCTTCTGCACAGGATGGTGAAGTCAATTCTGTGGATGTCCAGGTTAAGGATAATGGCAACAGCACATACACCTGCACCTACACCCCACGTAAGCCTGTGAAGCAGACTGTGATGGTCTCCTGGGGAGACTGAGAGTCCATTCAGGGTGAGTATGCACTCACTTTCACTCTTGCATGCAGGGTTTGCCTTTTCTTCTCACTGAAAAGTCTCTTGAGTTTTGGTGTTTGTGCCCACAGATGAATATCGGAGCAGGCTGTCATCCAAACAAGGTGAAGGTCTCTGACCCTGGAGTGGCAAATACGGGCCTCCAAGCCTTCCAGCCAACATACTTCACTGTTGACTGCTCAGAGTCTGGTCAAGGTAAAGCTCCATAAAACTGTGTGTGTGAGAGTAAAGAGCGCAAACATATGCTCATGTCAAAGAAATATTCCAAACAACCGATATTACAGGGAAACTTATTTAACCCACCTGCTGTTTGAGGCTAAAAATGACTGTAGAGCATTACCTGCAAAGGTAACATGCTAACACAGCCTTTGTCCTCTGCCATCAGGACAAAGGCTGTTTGCGTTTAGGCTATTCCAATGACATCCTTCAGGGTCAAAGTGGATCCTTCTCAAGGCAGAGGGACCAGGACTCAGCCGCAGTGGTAAGAATACCTGTACTGCCTCACAAAGTCAGAGAGTGCTAACAAAAAACAGTCCGTTTATTTAGTTTATTGGTCTATAATACGGTCTGAATGTTTTCCGTCATACTACATGGAACAACTCTTCATAACACTTTTATGAAAATGTTTGACGAAATTGACAAGATCAAAATTCAAATCACAATGGCAAGGATTTAAAAACAAGAATAAACATGAATAAACAGGGTTGTAGTTGGTACGCGAATGTAAACAGGTCCTTTTGAGCTGTCATTTGAACTTTGCTTTTAAGTGTTTGTCAGGCAGCACAGTGGCACGGTGGTTAGCACTGTTGCCGCACAGCAAGAAAGTCCTGAGTTCAATTCCACCATCAGGCCGGGGTCTTTCTGTGTGGAGTTTGCATGTTCTCCCCGTGTTTGCGTGGGTTCCCTCCGGGTACTCCGGCTTCCTCCCACCATCCGAAGACATGCAGCTTGTGGGGATAGGTTAATTGGATAATCCAAATTGTCACTAGGTGTGAATGGTTGTCTGTCCCTGTGTGTTAGCCCTGCGACAGACTGGCGACCTGTCCAGGGTGTACCCCGCCTCTCGCCCTATGACAGCTGGGATAGGCTCCAGCGCCCCTGAAAAGGATAAGCGGAAGCGAATGGATGGACGGATGGATGTTTGTCTAAGCATGAATGTTTTTACGATGGCTTTCCCCCCCACCTTGTACGGTTGCCAGTATATTGATGTTTTTATTATTTTTTTTAAATGAATCTAAGCTTTTCGAGCAGATCAGAGGTGTCAGTGTATTTTCTTTGGTCTCTGTTCTGGCAGAGATAGCTGTTGGCAAAGACCAGCTTGTGCTGGTGCTTGTTTCTTCCTCCCCGTTATCACCACAGCTTTATTCAAAGAAGGTGATCTGATCTTTTGGCTCGTCTGTCCAATAGTGTAGATTATTGCAGAATTCAGATCAAATCAGGGCCCAAACTTGTGTGAGTAACTTTATGAAGGGAATAAAGGGAACTCTGCCAGCTGCCAGCTGAACTGTGTAAAACCTAAATTACAGTAGACTGGTCTCATTTTGAAGGTTATATGGGCTTATGATTATATTTAGAGATACAACTGTGTAATGTATGTTCTATGTCCTGTTTTTTAGGGGTCTTCTGTGAGGCAACAACAGACTTCACTGTGGATGCACAAATGAGTTTGCGCTCCATGTTTTGAGGGTCATGAGCTTCGCCTGGCGCTATGGCTGGGCTGAAATATTGCAGGTACAAGTGCGGAGGGTTTTTGCAGCAACGCTTACACTTACACTGATAATGGTTTTCTATAAGTCTACATGCCTGGAAACATTCTGATCAGATGCCTAAACTGAAGCAATAAAAATGCAGTCAATTTAGTAAGGATATATGTGTGACAATGAAGACCCGACAACAGCAGCGTTGCAGTTTAGCACGTTTTTATTGGCTTTCACACTGCTCCTGTAGCACACACACCACCCTCTCCTGCGGTCCCGGCAACATCTTTAACAGGGAAGACGTGATTAGATGATGGGCTCAGGTGTGTGAGTCAGCCAGTATCTGTTTTGTCTGTCTTAGGAATCTCCTTTGTTCCCAAGGAGATTGGTGAGCACCTTGTTAACATCGAGAAGAACGGCCGTCATGTTCCCAGCAGCCCAACTGCTGTTATGATCAAGCAGTCAGGGATTGGTGATGTGAGCCGTGTGTGTGTGAGTGGACGGTGGCTGACCGAGGCCAGGACTTTTCAGCCTTGAGAGTTCATCATTGATGCAGGTATATGCTCAGTGAAAGCATAAATACTGTGATATTTTTCTTTTTAAACATTCAAATAGAATATTTGTCAGTCTCATCTTGTTATATTAGGCTTCCTCTGCTTGAGCCTTTCCACTGAAGGACCCAGTTAAGTGGGCATTAACACTGAGGACCAGGAGGATGGCTGGTGACACGATGTGTTGCTTTTTGAGGTCTTTTAGCCTGTTTCACTTTGTCAGACAGGTTCTATTTAACTGATTTCTTGATTCACAAGTCTGCAATTAATCAGGCCTGAGTGTGTCTAGTAACACTGAACTGAGGTTTCCAAAATTGGTTAATCACAGTTAACTCGTGATTTAACAAGCGGGGCAATTTGTTTTTACACAGGACCAGGGGGGTTGGATAATCTTTCTCCCTAATCTATGAAATCATCATTTAAACACTGCATTTTGTATTAACTTGTCTTATCCGTGTCTAATATTAAAATGTGTTTGATGATCTGAAACATGTAAGTGTGATAAATATGCAAAACACTAGGAAACCAGGAAGGGGGCAAACACCTTTTCACATCACTGTAGACGTGATTACAGAATACCTTTTACATCCTGGATTACAATAGGATATCCATCAACGGCAGATACTGGTCTCCATGACACACAGATACTGGAGTGGTCTGAGAGAAAGGAATCTGTGTCTCTGGACCAAAATGACTGTACGTGTAGTGCTGTAGAAACAATACTGCCCACAAACCTTGATGTTTCTATATGTGGAAACCTTCAAGTATGCATATCCTCCTGTAAGGGTAAAGTAATGGGACATTTGCACTTTTTGCATGTAAGCCTGTCGGTCTTAACTGGAAGTTGCACTTGAGCTGTCTTGGCATCTTTCCCTTCTTTGACTCACCAGTTTTGCCCTGAGCTGAACCGCTGCCTCCTTCTCTGTTGTGGTACTCAGCGGTGACCAAGATGCTGTAACGTGCATCTGGCTGCAGTGACTCCAGCATCACCTGCTTCTCTCCACCAGGGACCAGCACCTGCAGACAACAAACAACACTATCATCCCAACACAGTCAGAACTCATTTAAAGTTTTAGGACTTGTGGAATTTCTGGAATTCTGACACATGACAGCCGGCTGAAGCCCAGAAGAGGTGAAGATGTGATGACTACGACCCACTCACAGTGTGATCCTGGCTATCAGCTCCAGTCAATGCTGTGTAGGACACGTGATACTGGAGGACATGAGCATTGGGAGGTACCCAACTGATCACCATGCTGACGGCAGTCTCATCAGAAAGCGTGAGGCTGGTTGGGCCTCCACCAGAGCCTGCAGCAACATCATAGAAGAGATAAAGTACCACAGCTAACGACACTTAACACTCACTTTCTTCCTTTATAGGAGGAAATTATTTTGGCAGCAGAGCAAAGTGTTTTTTTTAGAAAATAAATGTAAAGTATAACAGAGAATTTGATACTTTGATTTGATACTTTAACCTCACTACATTTATTTCATAGCTCAGAGTTCTAGTTACTCAAAGATGAGAATTTAGATGTGAAATTTAACCTTTAAGTGACTAGTACTTTGAGAACTGCCATCAATTACACAATGAAGTTCATTGACGTACAGGTTATTGTATTAGTAATGCTATATTGTACATAGAGACACAATATGACAGAATATGACTGCTGCTAATGTGACTTAGGTAAATGGTTTCAGGCTCTCCCCTCCTGAGTTTGAGAAATGTTCAGGATCAGAAAATGTGTGACTCACAGGTGCTGTAGCATACGGCCACAGCTTCACTCTGAGCTCCATCTCCATAGAGTGCAGACAGTGATATCTGATGCTCCTTAAGACACAGGACAACAGTTTATTGAGACATTGTATTTTTTACTTCATAATATGTACTCCAACAATCCAATAGTTCTTCCCCACCTGTCTCAGGTCGCCTCCACTTAGTGAGGTAAGAAACATCATCATCATCTGCAGCTTCCCAGCGCACCGTGATGTCACTGTCTGAGAAATTAGTTACCCTAAGGTCAGAAGGAGGAGGCACCTTCACTAGAAGAAAAGAATAATGTGTATGGGAATTTTTTAAAAATGAGAAAGCTACATTTTGACATCTTTCATTATTAATAACATTTACAGTACTGTGCAAAAGTCGTGAGCCACACGCTGAAGTATTTCTTTGGACATTATCTGGTTTTTCCACTCCTTTTTAGTCCAGTTCTTGTACCTGACCATTTTCTGAGTACTGTTTTTTGTTTGTTTGTTTTTTGTTTGTGTAAACACTTGGCACTGACCATTGTTGGAGAATTAAAAAGCACCTAAGTCAAGGAATGTGTGTGCACATAACAGAAAACTTGGGAAAGAACCAATTTTAAATCTTTAAGCATTTTGTTACTAGCGGCCTGTCACAAAAACACATTTTGTATAGTGTTTTTTTTTTTTTTTTTTTTTTTTTAAATCTTGTGAATAAAATGTATACAAATGTGTGTGATTAATCACAATGTGTTAGTGTGTAATCACCCTGAGACATGCATGCCTGTCTGCTAGCGTCAGATCTAAAGCCATTTCTGATTTGGAGATGCAGGCTGCAGATTCTGTCCAGATTATCCCAGCTCTCGTCACTAAGCATCCAGTCTTCACTTATCAAATGTGTAAAATTCAAGGCTGGTCCTTAAAAGCTCCCAACAAGGCAAAAACTGTGAATCTAACCAAAAGTGTATTTCCTGTTTCTCCCACATATTGGATTCCACAGTTCCTACAAGTGATCAAATATACACAGTTTTTAGATCTTGGAGTCCCTTTGCACAGTGATAGAAAAACATTACCATTGGAATAACTGCCCACCCACTTGTGGTGCTGGAAAAATTGCCCTGACCTCTGCGCTTAGGCTCAGAGAGAGGTGAGATTTTAGCCTTTACAAGGAGATCACCCAGGTTTTTGTTCCTCCTGAAGGCTGCAATTGCCTTGTGATCCTGAAGCATATGTGTGTCCTGAGTGAACCTTTGAAAGTTGCTCTTGATAACTCTGACCAATTTGGAGGTGGAGGGAGAATATGTGATCACCACTGGGATGAGGGGAGAAACATCAATTGGCTTGGTCTGCAAGAATGAATTGAAACATTTTCTTAAAAAGGACCAACAGTACCCCCTAGTGGAGAGAGCTGAGAATAAAATCTTGACAGCTTCCCCCAAATCACTCTGAGTGCAGATCCTGTGAAATCTCAGTAATTGGGATTTAATTATCCCTGCAAATGTGTGTTTTGGGTGAAAACTTGTTCTGAACAGTAAGGCATGTGTATCTGTAGGTTTGAAAAAGACTTTAACATCTAATTTGTGGTCATTTGGGAAATTTGGGCCCTTAAATGTAGTTGTGTCTAAAAAATCAATTGAGGATTTATTAATGGTGGATTTCAGTTTGATGGAAGCATTATGGTCATTAAATTGTCATTATTAACATTAATATGAATTATCAGTGTAAATATGCTTTTGCGAATGTCTCCTGTTGTCAGATATCCTGTTTGGATCGTCCACTTTGACTCTTCACAACGTATGTTATATTCTGTTAAATATTTAACCTGTGAGTAAAGGAAACTGATACTCACACTGAGTAAAGCGCCAACAACAGTGATGTTGTTGCACCAGAGTCATGTCTAAAGTTCTGTTCAGTGTTTCTGGTTATTGGGAGCAGAGTGTTTCCCCTACTTAAAGCAACGTGATCAGCAAGTACAGAATCAAACAGGTTTTTAATCACTGTACTAAAGGCACAGATGGGGATTGAACCCATGAGCTTTGGCAGACGAGACCAATGCCTTGCCACTTGGCCACTATGCCACACAGGCTGAGCTTTGTCCATACCGTAACATCATATTCCTCTTGAATTGTTCAGTTAAATGAATTGATGAACATGTTTGTCATCTTAGTTGGTTTGAGTGCTCAAAGTAGAGAATCACTGCATAAGAATCAGTCCATTCAAAAGCAACATTCTCCAATATTCCAAAAACCCAGAGAAAGATTGCCAAATGCGAACATCATTCCAAGGAAAGCATGAAAAAATGTTGCAAGCTTGTGAAGTGTTGCCACATTTATAGTGCATCTGGTCAACACCGGCATTATTCTGTTAGAATTACTATCACCCAGTTTCAGCCAAGCTTTAGCAGTGACATTTCACTCCACAATGCTCCACAAACCATCATGGTGGTGTTAAATCATAAACAGTATATAACGCTCTATTACTCAATAAGCAATGGTGTTTTGTAAAACTTGAGTGGACTGTTATTTTTATGCTTGTGTATAATTTCTGACATTATGCAGATGTACTCTTTATAAGGCTGTGGAAACCTGCAGTCAGGTGAAACTGAAGAAGTCACTTTGATGAGTGAAAAAGATGCCCAGAACAGACTTTCGGGAGAACATTGCTCCTGGACGGACTGTTGTTTCTTACAGCTAGTGTCTAGTACAGAAAGGGACTTTTTGTTTCCCTTGTCAGCTTGTATTAAAGGTATAGATGGGTATTGAATCCAAGATCTTCAGTTTACAACACTAACACCTTGCCACTTGGCCACCAGGCCACACTGTAGAACCCCAGCACCGCCATCAGGCCAAACTTTTATTGTAGAATAAATGTATCTTGGAAAGTTTGCATTCAAATCTTTTCAAGATTACTGACACCCTATTGGTTTTTGGTGATGACAGATTTAGTGAATCTTCAAAATCTTTCATCCAATTGTTTTCTAATTTTGGGTGCACGTCTGTGCCCTTTAGAATGAGTCATGTTGATTTTCGTGACCCTAGACATCCCTTTCACTCACCCTTCGTCTTTCCTTATCCAGGCTTGGGACCGGCCACGGCAGAGTTGAAGAAGGGTTTTCTTCTGCTTTATTTTTTTGTGTGAGTCTTTATGTACTTGTTCTTTTTGTTTGTTTGTTTGTTTGTTTTGGGGGTACATATTTGTGAAACAGAAAATAATGACATCGCTCAAATAATCAGAACATGGAACAGTTGTTGTCCAACAGTCAAGTTTCTTGTCTGCACTAGTGTACACATGGATGAGTGTGTGCATACTCATGCACGCACACACCCACACAGACATTTCTTGCACTGTGCACAGGTCATGCTAGTCTTACAATCATCATAGCACCACCACCCTCACCCTCCAAGCCTGGTTTCTTCCTGTTAAAGGGGAGTTTTCCCTTTCCACTATCACCAAGTGCTTGCTCAAAGAGCGTCATATGATTATTGTTGGGTTTTTGGGTTTGTTTGTTTTTTATTGTTACTGTAGGGTCTTTGCCTTACAACATAAAGCAGCTTGAGGTGATTGTTACTGTGATTTGGTGCTATAATATACATATACATTCTGTTTGTTTACATTGTACAGTGTGCCAACTTTTTGTAATTAGTAACATAGTTATTGCCCTTATTGAGCTATAATACAAAAACAACTAAAGCTTTAAAATAAGTGTCAGTGAGCTGAAAAAACAATATTTATACCCAAAACATAGTACAGCAGAATCTAGTATAACATGGAAACACCTACCTGAAACACAGACTTTATGTATTTTAAGTACTTGAGTAAATGTTCCCACTACTATCTGCACTCACTTCCGAAGATATTTAGACTAATGAGAGAACTCTGAGCTCCTCCGCTTCATGTGAGATTCACTTTCCACTGTTTCTTTTCTTTCTTTCTTTTTTAAATCCCTCTCCATTGCATTAATGTCTTGAAATACCAGGAAACCAAGCATCTGCATCTGGAGACTTTTGACTCAAAAGGCAATAAAAACCAAAACAAATGTAAAAAAAAAAAAACAACAACAACAACAAAAAAATGAATACAGGAAAAATTACATTTTCACAAATGTCAAACATTTTTTAATTAAAATTCCTCTTTTTTTCCTACTAAAAAGTTGTAAAAATGAGTCCAAGGGCATGATGCCGTAGCAGAGGATGTACTTCCTGAGGCAGCTGAAGAAATTCAACCTGCCAACACGGACGATGATGCAGTTCTACACTGCAATCATCGAGTCCATCCTCACCTCCTCCATCACCGTGTGGTACGCTGGAGCCACTATCAGGGACAAACAGAGACTGCAGCGTGTTGTGCGCTCTGCTGAGAAGGTGATTGGCTGCAAAGTCCCATCTCTGCAGGACCTGTACACCTCCAGGACACTGGGGCGTGCAGCTCGGATCACAGCTGACCCTTCTCACCCTGGACACAGTCTGTTTGACCTGCTCCCCTCAGGCAGGAGGCTCCGGTCCATTCGCACCAGAACCTCTCGCCATAAGAACAGTTTCCATAGAAGCATAGATGCATCTGAACATGTGTAGAGAATGACCGTGCCCCCAAATTGCCAAATTGGTGTCTTAACACCAAGTTTGTTTTTTGTCTGTTTGGGAGCTGACACAGTCTCAATGGAGATGGGTTTTTGGGGGGGTAGCAGGAGGAGAGAAGCTGCAGAGAGGCGTGTAAGACTGCAACTCTCCTTCCTGGTCCCAACTCTGGATAGTCATATTTTGGGGGGTTTAATAAATTGGTCCATATTTCTAGAAATGAGAGC